>NC_056067.1:58066530-58371774 GCF_016772045.2 Ovis aries | reverse complement strand
CTCACCATTATAAAGCTTCCTTTTCCTTAAATGCTGCCTCTCTATCTTGAGGAGGGATAGCAATCTCGCCGTCATCATCAGACTTCAAATGTTTCAGAAAAGACACCATTGCTATGTCTAGTAAGCATATTATATGCCTAGAGTACAATCCTTTCTGTTTTCAAACAAATTCATATTCATGCTTTCAGTAGAGGATTAGAAAATCATTACTTTTCTATCCTAGTCTTTATGGAAAGCATAAAGGCATTTTGATAACACTTCTAATACAAATTTAAAATTAATCTAGAATTTCTGAAAGGTTATGTTGCAGCAGATTGATCTTAAAAATATAACCCTTAAGCTCCTTGAAGATGATGTTTTGGCATTTCCCTGGTGGTCCAGTGGCTAAGACTCACTCCCAGTGAAGGGAGCCTGGGTTTGATTCCTGGTCAGGAAAATAGATCCCACATGCTGCAACTAAGATAAGTACTTTTAAAATGATTCTTCA
The DNA here is from genome assembly GCF_016772045.2 of Ovis aries. Classification (NCBI taxonomy): domain Eukaryota; kingdom Metazoa; phylum Chordata; class Mammalia; order Artiodactyla; family Bovidae; genus Ovis; species Ovis aries. Next base: position 58,371,287 of record NC_056067.1, on the reverse strand, counting down.
TTGTTATCAGTAGGATTATTCCTGTGATTCCTCCCCAGTAAGAATTTCAAAAAATAGCTTTAGGAGCTGTCAAGTTCAGAGTTGCCTGATGCTGGGAAAGATTGAAGGCAGGAGGAAAAGGGGATGACAGAGGATGAGATGGGTGGGTGTCATCACCAACTCCAATGGACATGAGTCTGAGAAAATTCTGGGAGATAGTGAAGTACAGGGAACCCTGGCATGCTGCAGTCAAACAGTTGGACACAACTGAGCAACTGAGCAACAAAGATCTTGATCTTGCTTTACCTAAGCTCTCTCCTAAGGAATTGTTCTGCTTTCCTGACCTTCTTTGCCACTGGACCTGTTCCCACTCTACCCCCCACCCTGCAGAAAGATCCCTTTTCCAAACACAAATACTTACTCACACCTCCTTCCTTACAGACTCTGTCTCCTCTTAGACAGAAATACAAAGAACTTGACTCCTCATTCCTTCTCATGAGAAGGATGATGGGCTCAGGGTGAAGGTCATGGCAGCCAGGACGTGAGTGCGAGGGAGGCAGTCTGACCCTGAGATAAAGGTTTAGGAGCTGTGATCTCATCCTCCTTCAGAACTGCAATTATCATTTCACTTGAAGTGGCAATGACAGGACTAGCTTGAGGAGCTAATGATCTTTCTGAAAAACTTTTTTTGAGTTGCTAATTACCAAAGCCAATGGTGAGTCTCCTGTGAGTATCTCCAAAGAGACCACTGATACGTTTGAGAGAAGCTCATAATTTTTCATGATGAAGGTTATTTTGAAATGATTAGGATTTCTACACAACTCTGAAATCTGTTGCCTTTGTAAACAGGTTGTTTGATCTTAGAGATTCCCCCACAGGGGAATTAAGTGTTAACCCACTTAACAAAGTCAATTGTGAGTCTACCAGGCTTTGTTCTGGAAACAAACAAAAAAACACTGAATTAAACTTGAGCATGACATAAAAATTTTTTGGTGTCTGTTCATTATTTATATACTTGGCTGTGCTGGGTCTTAGTTGTAGCATGGGAACTATTAGTTTCAGCATGTGGGTTCTAGTTCCCTGATCAGGAATCAAACTTGCACACCCCCTGCAATGGGAGCTTGGAGTCCTAGCCACCAGACCACCAGGGAAGTCCCTGTATGGGACCTTCTTTCTTGTATTCAAAACAGCTCTACCTCTTCTTCTCTTTCCTGCATTTCTGATGCTACACTGGACTATACAGTTTTAGATCCTGGGTAAGGACTTAGGTTGACCTTAGAAAAGCTAGAGTAACAGAAATGATAGTGAAGGAATATCTTTGGGTCTTGGAGGTGGCTTTTCAATGTTGGCTGTAGCACTTATCTGTCTTTGCAGCACTTTTATGGCCTTTGTTCATGGTACACGAAAGGCTTCTAGTCACTCACATATCCACCATGCCTCCCTTTGAGCCTGGAGCCAAATCCTTGAGTCCACCTTTCTCCAGCATTTACAGCTCACAGCCAACTCCATTTTCTTGCCTGGAAATAGGCCAATGATTGCCTTCAGTTCAGTCACTCTGTCATGTCCTCCTCTTTGTGACCCTTGGACTGCAGCACACCAGGCCTCCCTGTCCATCACCATCTCTTGAAGCTTGCTCAAACTCATGTCCATCAAGTCAGTGATGCCATCCAACCATGTCATCCTCTGCTATCCCCTTCTCCTGCCTTCAATCTCTCCCAGCATCTGAGTCTTTTCCAGTGAGTCAGTTCTTAGCATCAGGTGGCCAAAGTATTGGAGCTTCAGTTTCAGCATCAGTCCTTCCAAAGAATATTCCGGAATGATTTCCTTTGGAATTGACTAGTTTGATCTTCTTGCAGTCCAAGGGACTCTCAAGAGTCTTCTCCAACACCATGGTTCAAAAGCATCAATTTTTTGGTGCTCAGCTTTCTTTATGGTCCAGTTTTCACTTGCATATATGACTACTGGAAAAACCATAACTTTGACTAGATGGACCTTTGTCAGGAAAGTAATGTCTCTGCTTTTTAATATGCTGTCCTGGTTGGTTATAGCTTTACTTTCAAGGAGCAAGTGTCTTTTAATTTCAGAGCTGCAGTCACCATGTGCAGTGATTTTGGAGCCCAAGAAAATAAAGTCTGTCAGTGTTTCCATTGTTTCCCCATCTCTTTTTCAAGAAGTGATGGGACTAGATGCCGTGATCATCTTTTTTTGAATGTGGAGTTTTAAGCCAGATTTTTCACTCTCCTCTTTCACTTTCATCTAGAGGCTCTTTAGTTTCTTGTTGCTTTCTACCATAAGGGTGGTATCATCTGCATATCTGAAGTTATTGATACTTCTCTCAGCAATCTTAATTCCTGCTTGTGCTTCATCCAACCCAGGATTTTACATGACATACTCTGCATAGAAGTTAAATTAGCAGAGTGACAATATACAGCCTTGACATTTTCCTTTCCCAACTTGCAACCAGTCCGTTGTTCCATGTCTGGTTCTAACTGTTGCTTCTTGACCTGCATACAGATTTCTCAGGAGGCAGGTAAGGTGTTCTGGTATTCCCATGTCTTGAGGAGTTTTCCACAGTTTGTTGTGATCCACACAGTCAAATGTTTATGCTCCTGACTTCTGAGTTTCAGTATCTCTACTATGCATGAAGAAAGCTCTGGTTTTAAAGGATTTCAAATTAGTCAGAGACAAACTATGTCATATCTTTTTGCAAAGGAATTTCCACTCATTTCTTTATTGGGGTTAAAGCACTGAAATACATGCCTAACTCTGTTGAAGGAGCTTGCCATTTTGCTGGCAGAAATGGATGATTGTGTTCACATTTTTTATTGTCTGACTAGGACAGGAAAGCTATCTTCTGGAATGGGAGATCCCAGTTCTGCATTCTGTCCTTAATGTTTTCCTGATGTCAGTCTTGTAGGGTCATCGCTTCTTTCAAGGATGAAGCTTTGGGCTTTGGGCTCTAGGGATCCAAGGACACCTGGCTCTCCCTTCTGCCCTCCGCATGGCTTTAAGAACCCCTGGGCAGCTACCATATTCTCCCAAGGACAGTCTGTGGATGGGACATGAGTTAGTCATTAAAAGCCAAGTTTTCTGATACAAGGATGCTGTGACAGCAACTGTGATGGCAAAGCTGGCTCTGGAGCTACCTCCAGTTTCATACTCTACTCACCAGCAAGATGGGGTTTTTTTGTAATGGGGAAGTCTATTTTTTTAAATTAATTAATTTACTTTAATTGGAAGCTAATTAGTTTGCAATATTGTAGTGGTTTTTGGAATACATTGACATGAATCAGCCATGGGTGTACATGTGTCACCCATCATGAATCCCCTCCCACCTCACTCCCCATCCCATCCTTCAGAGTTGTCCCAGTGCACCAGCCCTGAGCACCCTGCCTCATGCATCGAACCTGAACTGGTGATCTGTTTTACATATGGTAATAAACATGTTTCAATGCTGTTCTCTCAAATCATCCCACTCTCACCTTCTCCCACACTGTCCAAATATCTGTTCTTTACCTCTGTGTCTCCTATGCTATCTTACATATAGGGTCATCATTACCTTCTTTCTACATTACACATATATGTGTTAATATATTGTATTGGTGTTTTCCTTTCTGACTTACTTCTTTCTGTATAATAGGCTCCACTTTCATCCACCTCATTAGAACTGATTCAAATGCACTAATATTCCGTTGTGTATGTCTACCACAGCTTTCTTATCCATTCATCTTCTGATGGACATCTAGGTTGCTTCCATGTTCTAGATATTGTAAACAGTGGTGGGATGGACATTGGGGTACACGTGTCTCTTTCAATTCTGGTTTCCTTGGTGTATATGCCCAGCAGCGGGATTGCTGGGTCATATGGCAGTTCTATTTCCAGTTTTTTAAGGAATCTCCACACTGTTCTCCATAGTGGCTATACTAGTTTGCATTCTCATGAACAGTGTAAGAGGGTTCCCTTTTCTCCGCACCCTCACTAGCACTTATTGTGTGTAGGCTTTTTGATAGCAGCCATTCTGACTAGCGTGAGATGGTACCTCATTGTGGTATTGATTTGCATTTCTCTGATAATAGAGATGTTGAGCATCTTTTCATGTGTTTGTTAGCCATCTGTATGTCTTCTTTGGAGAAGTGTCTGTTTAGTTCTTTGGCCCATTTTTTGATTGGTTGTTTATTTTTCTGGAATTGAGCTGCATGAGCTGCTTGTATATTTTTGAGATGAATTCTTTGTCTGTTGCTTTGTTTGCTATTATTTTCTCCCATTCTGAAGGCTTTCTTTTCACTTTGCTTATAGTTTGCTTCATTGTGCAAAAGCTTTTACATTTAATTAGATTCCATTTGTTTATTTTTGCTTTTATTTCCAATACTCTGGGAAGTGGGTCATAGTGGATCCTACTGTGATTTTATGAGAGTGTTTTGCCTATGTTTTCCTCTAGGAGTTTTATAGTTTCTGGTCTTACGTTTAGATCCTTTATCCATTTTCTGTTTATTTTTGTGTGTGGTGTTAGAATGTGTTCTAGTTTCATTCTTTTACAAGTGGTTGACCAGTTTTCCCAACATCACTTGTTAAAGAGATTGTCTTTTTTTCATTGTATATTCTTGCCTCCTTTGTCAAAGATAAGGTGTCCATAGGTGTATGGATTTATCTCTGGGCTTTCTATTTGGTTCCACTGATCTATATTTCTGTCTTTGTGCCAGTGCCATACTGTCTTAATGACTGTAGCCTTGTAGTATAGTCTGAAGTCTGATAGGTTGATTCCTCCAGTTCCATTCTTCTTTCTCAAGATTTAGCTATTCGAGGTTTTTGTATTTCCATACAAACTGTGAAATTATTTGTCCTTGTTCTCTGAAAAATACCATTGGTAGCTTGGTAGGGATTGCATTGAATCTATAGATCGCTTTGTGTAGTATACTCATTTTTACTGTATTGATTTTCCTGATCCGTGAACATGGTACATTTCTCCATCTATTTGTGTCATCTTTGATTTCTTTCATCAGTGTTTTATAGTTTTTTATATGAGAAGACTCTTGAGAGTCCCTTGGATTGCAAGGAAATCCAACCAGTCCATCCTAAAGGAGATCAGTCCTGGGTGTTCATTGGAAGGACTGATGTTGAGGCTGAAACTCCAGTACTTTGGCCATCTGATGCGAAGAACTGACTCATTGGAAGAGACCCTGATGCTGGGAAAGATTGAGGGCAGGAGGAGAAGGGGATGACAGAAGATGACATGGTTGGATGGCATCATTGACTCAATGGACGTCAGTTTGGGTGGACTTCAAGAGTTGGTGGTGGACTTCAGGAGTTGGTGTTGGACAGGGAGGCCTAGTCTGCTGTGCTTCATGGGGTCGCAAAGAGTTGGACATGACTGAGTGACTGGACTGAATTGGTATATATATAGGTCTTTTGTTTCTTTAGGTCGATATATTCCTAAGTATTTTATTCTTTTCATTGCAATGGTGAATGGAATTGTTTCCTTAATTTCTCCTTCTATATTTTCATTGTTAGTGTATAGGAATGCAAGGGATTTCTCTGTGTTAATTTTATATCCTTAAACTACACTATATTCATTGATTAGGTCTAGGAATTTTCTGGTGGTGTCTTTCAGGTTTTCTCTGTAGAGGATCATGTCATCTGCAAACAGTGAGAGTTTTACTTCTTCTTTTCCAATCTGGATTCCTTTTCTTTTTCTTTTCTGATTGCTGTGGCTAAAACTTTCAAAACTCTGTTGAATGGTAGTGGTGAGAGTGGGCACCCTTGTCTTGTTCCTGACTTTAGGGGAAATGCTTTCAATTTTTCCCCATTGAGGATAATGTTTGCTCTGGGTTTATCATATATGGGTTTTATTATGTTGATGTATGTTCCTCCTGTGCCTGCTTTCTGGAGGGTTTTAAAATCATAAATGGATGTTGACTTTTGTTAAAGGCTTTCTCTGCATCTATTGAGATAATCCTATGGTTTTTATCTTTCAATTTGTTTATGTGGTAGACCACATTGATTGATTTGTGAATATTGAAGAATCCTTGCATCCCTGGGATAAAGCCCACTTGGTCATGATGTATGATCTTTTTAACATGTTGTTGGATTCTGTTTGCTAGACTTTTGTTAAGGATTTTTGCATCTATGTTCATCAGTGATAATGGCCTATAGATTTCTTTTTTTGTGGCATCTTTGTCTGGTTTTGGTGTTAGGGTGATGGTGGCCTCATAGAATGAGTTTGGCAGTTTACTTTCCTCTGCAGTTTTCTGGAAAAGTTTGAGTAGGATAGGTGTTAGCTCTTTAAATTTTTGGTAGAATTCACCTTTGTTTTTTTTGTTTTTGTTTTTTTTTTTTAAATATGGAACGCTTCACGAATTTGCGTGTCATCCTTGCGCAGGGGCCATGCTAATCTTCTCTGTATCGTTCCAATTTTAGTATATGTGCTGCCGAAGCGAGCACTAGAATTCACCTTTGAAGCCATCTGGCCCTGGCCTATTGTTTGTTGGAAGATTTTTTTTATTCCAGTTTCAATTTCCATGCTTTTGATGTGTCTGTTAAGATTTTCTGTTTTTTCCTGGTTCAGTTTTGGAAGGTTAAACTTTTCTAAGAACTCGCCCATTTCTTCCAAGTTGTCCATTTTATTGGCACACAGTTGCTCATAGTAGTCTCTTATGATCCTTTGTATTTCTGTGTTGTATGTTGTGATTTCTCCACTTTCATGTGTAATTTTGTCGATTTGATTCTTCTCCCTTTTTTCCTTGATGAGTCTAGCTAATGGTTTGTCTATTTTATTTATCTTCTCAAAAAAAAAAAACAACAGCTTTTAGTTTTGTTGATTTTTGCTATAGTATCCTTTGTTGCTTTTTCATGTACTTTTGCCCAAATTTTTATTATTTCTTTCCTTCTACGAATGCTGGGGTTCTTTATTTCTTCTTTTTCTTGTTGCTTTAGGTGTAAAATTAGGTTATTTATTTGATTTTTCTCTGGTTTCTTGAGGTAAGCTTGTACTGCAAGATAGGTTTTAAGGAATGGCATCAACATACAGGGTAAAGGAGAGCTTGGCATGCTTACTGGAGCCCTCAGTTGATTTTTCCTCATGTATATTTTGGACTGTTTTCCACTATATCCCAGGACACTTCTCCTAATATTGGTTGAGGACCAGAGAACTTCTCAGGCTTAACTTTTCTTCTGAATCTATGAAATTTCTCTCCCCAGGTACTCTTCGCTGGAGCTGCTAATTTTCCTGTATACCAAAGAAACAGCCATCTGTGGACTTCTCTGGTGGTCCAGTGGTTAAGACTCTGCACTCCCAATGCAGGGGGTCTAGGTTCGATCCCCTGGTTAGGGAACTAGACCCCAGGTCACTACTAAGAACTGGGCTGCAGAGTTGGACTATAAAGAAAGTTGAGTGCCAAAGAATTGACTCTTTTGAATTATGATGTTGGAGAAGAGTCTTGAAAGTCCCTTGGACTGCAAGAAGATTCAACCAGTCCATCCTAAAGGAAATCAGTCCTGAATATTCATTGGAAGGCCTGATGCTAAAGTTGAAACTCCAATATGTTGGCCACCTGATGTGAAGAACTGACTCATTTGAAAAGACGCTGATGCTAGGAAAGATAGAAGGTGGGAGGAGAAGGGGATGACAGAGGATGAGATGGTTGGATGGCATCACCAACTCAATGGACATGAGTTGGGTAAACTCCGGGAGTTGGTGATGGACAGGGAGGCCTGACGTGCTGCAGTCAATGGAGTTGCAAAGGGTCAGACATTACTGAGCACTGAACTGAACTGAACTGAAATGTAAAAGGAAGAACATGTCAATAGTTTACATTAGAAGTCACTCTTCCGTTAGATTGGACACATGCATATGTATGGCTGAGTCCCTTCACTGTTCATCTGAATCGAACACTGTTAATTGGTTATGTGTGTGCTAAGTCACTTCAGTTGTGAATGATTCTTTACAACCCTATGGACTTTACCCTGTTAGGCTCCTTGGTCCATGGGATTCTCTAGGCAAGAATACTGAAGTGGGTTGCCATGCCCTCCTCCATGGAATCTTCCTGACTCAGGGATTGAACCCGTCTCCTGCATTGGCAAGCAGGTTCTTTACCACTAGTGCCACCTGGGAAGCCCCATTAATTGGCTATACTCCAATATAAAATAAAAAGTTTTAAAAAAGAAATCATTGAACTAATTTGTACAAATTTGTATAAATGAATATTAATTTGGAAATGGTGATAATAGACATTTTCTAGGATGTTGTATTTATCAATACAGATTCCCAACACCGATATGAAGTGCAAACAGAGAATTATCCACAGAAGACAGAGTGATATTTATAAAAGTGCCCATCACAAATGAAATCACCAGGATCATATAGTTTAGCAGACAATATCAACATTTTTTTTTTTTTAACATATTTGGTTGCACTGGATCTTCACTGATGCACCTGGCCTTTCTCTAGTTGTGGTGAATGGGGGATACTCTCTAATTCTGGTGTGTGCACTTCTCCTTGTGGTTGTTTCTATTCTCCCAGAGCATAGGCTCTAGACCCATGGTCTTGAGTAGGGTGGCACACAGGCTTACTTGTCCCATGGCCTGTGTTATCTTCCTGGACCAGCGATTGAGCCCTGCATTGACAGATGGCGTCTAAACCACTGGACAGCAGGGAAGTCCTCTGCTATTCTTTTAACTATAGCCAGGGCTGCTTTCTCCATTCAGCAGTAATGAATGGTTACCAGAGGTCTTTGTACATACTTTCGCTGAATTTCATTAATGAGCACTCATTGGTTATACAATGAATGATGAGACATGAACTTTAAGGGGAAAAATCACTGCTTTTCATTTTCCAACAGGCAAACACACAATCTGAACAAAGCCCACTATCCATTTCCCCTGTGAGAGTTTTCAATCCAACTGAGAAGTTTAAGAGTGAAACATCATCAGTCAGGCCGTGCCTGTTTTTGACACTAACTGCAAGTGTGGGGTTTCCCCAAACCACAGTCAGTTTCAATAATCCTCTAGAAGGACTCAGCACTCACTGAGAGCTGGTCCACTCATTGTAATGCTTGATTACAAGGTAAAGATACATTCCCTGGTGGATCAGGTGGTATGGGATTTGCCTGCAATGCAGGAGACCTGGGTTTGATCCCTGTGTTTAGAAGATGTCCTGGAGAAGGGAATGGCAACCCACTCCAGTATTCCTGCCTAGAGAACAAGGACAGAGGAGCCTGGTGGGGTATAGTCCTTGGGATCACAAAGAGTTGCACATGACAGAGCGACTAAAAAAATAACATCAGTCAATGGAAGATGCATGGGTCAGAGTTCAGAAAAAATAGTCAAATTGGAGCTCCAGTTTTCCTCTCCCCATAAAATGATGGTATGTCATTTTCTTGACATTGATACCTGACGACTCTAGGAGTACTGCCATCAAGGAGGTTCACCCAAGCCCAAGTGCCCAGAGTGTTTTACTTGAGCTCCTTTAGGATCTTTCTGTGTGGCTGAGCTTTAGTGTCCAATTCTTCTGAGAGTCAGAGTAATCCTATCATCTCCATTTCCTCCAGAAGCCAGCCTGATACTACATAGCCTAAAGCCCCAAAAAACTTACACTGTGAGAGGGGCTTGTGGCCATGCCATTAAACAAACAAACAAAAATATTTCTTCTATAAGAAGGACAACCTACAGAATGGGAGAAAATATTTGCAAGTGATGCAACTGACTAAGGATTAATCTCCAAAATATACAAACAGCTCATATAATTCAATACCAGAAATTCAAGCAACCCAATCAAAAATTGTGCACAAGATCCAAATAGACATGTCTTCAAAGAAAGTATACAGGTGGCCTACAGGCTCAGGAAAAACTGCTCAACATCACTAATTGTCAGAGAAATGCAAATCAAGACTAGTGAGATATCACCTTACCCTGGTCAGAGTGGCCATTATCAAAAAGTCTACAAATAATCAATGGTGGAGAGGGTGTGAAGAAAAGAGAATCCTCCTTCATTGTTGATGGGAATGTAAACTGGTTCAGCCACTATTCAGAACAGGATGCAGTTTCCTTAAGAAAACTAAAAACAGAGCAATTAATACCATATGATCCTACAATGCCACTCCTGGGCACATATCCAGAGAAAACTATAATTTGGAAAGATACATGCATCCCAGTGTTCACAGCAGCACTATTTACAGTAGTTAAGGATATAGTTCCAGTTCTTCTGAGAGTCAGGGTAATCCTATCATCTCCATTTCCTCCAGAAGCTAGCCTGATACTACATAGCCTAAAGCCCCATGGAAACAACCTAAATGTGCATTACCTGATGAATGGATGAAGAAAATAGGGTATATAAACTCAAGGGAATATCACTCAACCATTAAAAAGAATGAAATAATGCCATTTGCAGTACCATGGATGGACATAAGGATTATCATACTAAATGAAGTAAGCCAGACAGAGCAAACAGATAGCATATAATATCGCTTATATGTGGAATTAAAAAAAAATGCAAATAACTTGTTTACAAAGAGAAAAAGACTCACAGACATAGAAAATAAAACTTATGATCATCAAAAAGGAAAAGAGGGAGGAGGGATAAATTAGGAAGTTGAAATCAACTTATACATATTACCAAATATAAAATAGATAAATAGCAAGGACCTAGTGTATAGCACAGGGAATTGCACCCAGTATTTTGTAATAATCTATAAGGGAAAATAATCTGAAAAAGAAAAAAATATATATATAACTGAATCACTTTGCTCTCTACATCTGAAACTAACATAACAATTGAAAATTTTTTTCAATTTTTAAAAATATCTTAATTAAAAAACAAAACAAAAAACAAACAAACAAAAGCCCTCATTTACCCAGCAATCCCACTGCTGGTCATACATACCGAGGAAACCAGAAGTGAAAGAGACACATGTATCCCAATGTTCATCACAGCAGTGTTTACAATAACCAGAACATGGAAGCAACCTAGATGTCCATTGGCAGACGAATGGAGAAGAAAGCCGTGGTATATATACACAATGGAATATTACTCAGCTATTAAAAAGAATGCATTTGAATCAGTTCTAATGAGGTGGATGAAACTGGAGCCTGTTATACAGAGTGAAGTAAGGCAGAAAGAAAAACACCAATACAGTATATTAACGCACATATATAGAATTTAGAAAGATGGTAACAATGATCCTGTATGCAAGACAGCAAAAGGGACACAGATGTAAAGAACAGATTTTTGGACTCTGTGGGAGAAGGCGAGGGTGGGATGATTTGAGAGAATAGCATTGAAAGATGTATATTAAAATATGTAAAACAGGTTGCCAGTCCAGGTTTGATGCGTGAGACAGGGTGCTCAGGGCTGGTGTACTGGGATGATCCTGAGAGATGAGATGGGGAGGGAGGTGGAAGGAAGGGTCAGGATGGGGAACACATGTACACCCATGGCTGACTCATGTGAATGTATAGCAAAAACCACCACAGTATAGTAAAGTAATTAGCCTCCAATTAAAAAAAAAAAAGCCCTCATTTAACTGGACTAAGAACTTGCTCATGGGTTGTTTCTACATTTGAGCCCATGGTGCAAATATCTTAGGCATATAAAATATGCCTAGCAAAACTTTACCCTTTATACACTAGAGGATCAGAAGTGGAATTTTATCTATTTATTTAGGCTGTGCTGGGTCTTTGTTGTGTGCAGGCTTTCTCTAGTTGTGGTGAGTGTGGGCTCCTCACTGCAGTGGCTTCCCTTGCAGAGCACAGGCTGTAGGCACACAGGCTCAGTACTTGTGGTACATGGGCTCAATTGCCCTGTGGCATGTGGGATCTTCCCTACCCAGGAATCGAACCGAAGTCTCCTGCATTGCCAGCCATATTCATCACCGAGTCACCAAGGAAGCCCCAACATACACTACTAAATATAAAATAGGTAACTAATAAGGGTGTGCTTTGGAAGGAATGATGTTAAAGCTGAAACTCCAATACTTTGGCCACCTCATGCGAAGAGTTGACTCATTGAAAAAGACTCTGATGCTGGGAGGGATTCGGGGCAGTAGGAGAAGGCGACGACGACAGAGGATGAGATGGCTGGATGGCATCACTGACTTGATGGATGTGAGTCTGAGTGAACACCGGGAGTTGGTGATGGACAGGGAGGCCTGGCGTGCTGCAATTCATGGGGTCGCAAAGAGTCAGACACGACTGAGCGACTGAACTGAACTGAACTGAAGAGCTTCCTAGGTGGCTCAGATGGTTAAGTGTCTTCCTGCAATGTGGGAGACCGGGTTCAATCTCTGGGTGAGGATGATCCCCTGGAAAAGGAAATGGCAACCCACTCCAGTACTCTTGCCTGGAAAATTCCATGCATGGAATAGCCTGGTCAGCTTCAGTCCATGGGGTTGCAAAGACTCGGACATGACTGAGCAACTTCACTTTAGTAAGGACCTAGTGGGGACTTCTTAGATGGTCCAGTGGCTAAGACTAAGTCCTTTCTAGGCAGGGAGTAGGGGTTCAATCCCTGGTCAGGGAAACAAGTCCCACATGCCTCCAAGCCTGGTTTACAACAAAAAAGAAGGGACCTACTGTATAGCACAGGGAACTCTGCTCAATTCTCTAAATGGCCTATATGGGAAAATAAAAAGAGTAGATATACATATATATCTACAACTGATTCACTTTGATATACACCTGGAACTAATACAGCATGCTAAATCAACTATACCTTGATAAAAATTTAAAAACATACAATTTACATTTTTCTGGTAAGATTAGGCGATACTGAGTTCTTCATGTACAGAAAACAGAGACTGGATACAATGGAGTCACGGCTCATGAGCAGAAAGGGGCTGATAAAGGGAAAACACACAGAAATCAAGGCAGCTGTATTCACCAACCACCAACTGGGATTATGAAAAAGAGCAAGAGTAATGTTAAAGATGCAGGACAGGGTGTGGAAACACATGAAGGTGCTCGCCAAGAGTAGGATGCTTTGGGTGGCTCTGGACTCAGCAGAGGATCTGGGAGACACACAAGCCTTGTGAATATACTGGACTTGCCGACTGTGTCTGTACAGGGTGAGAATCATGGAGCCACTGGCCCAGAAGATGAGCACAGAAAATGAAACTTCAGGGAACACGATCAAAGCTGTATATATTAAGCCTGAGATTTTCTCAAGATCTGTGGCAGCACAGTACTCTGAATCTCTTGTATTTGTCATGTTTGTGCTGTGCCATTTTTCAGAAACATATAATGCATACAGAGGAAAAAAGAGATTTACAAACATGCACTGGATCCAGCAGAAGGAAATGGAGAAGGCAATGTACTTTGGGGCTTTGACTTTAAGATTCTTCCAACAGGAGTTCATGGGGCTCATCGTGATAGTCTGAAACACACTCAAGAGGCAGGTGGTACCAATGGACATACTCCTGCCCACTCTCTCAACATACAAAATAAGTTTGCAGGCAAAATCACTGGCAAAATGTTTAAACCTCAAAACTGTAATTGTCTGAGGGACTCCTTTTGAGAGAATGACCAATATGTTGGCTATAGTCAGGTGCTTACCAATCAAGTCTGTGACCCTCAACCTACACAGAGTGTGGTAAAGAAAGAGGTAATGGTACAGAAGGGAGAAATTGCCCCAGATTCCAAGCACAGTCTGTAAGAAGAAAATTATTCCTATGGCCAGTTGGCTGGAGGCTATTGTGTCATTCAAGATAATACCCTTTAAATGATGGCAACAGTGATTTCTCAGAGCAGAATGGCTCATATAAATTTGTGACATCAAGAGCCGACTTTCCTTGTATGCTTTTGTGAAGTTGCCAAGGCTTCTCAAGACAGGAAACGATGAGAGAATCAGTATATTTTATGAAAAAGTCAGCAGGAAGGATGAAGTGGTGGTAACCTGGAGGAAGCAATGACAAGTGAAAGTAAATTGAAAGAAAGCATAAAACAACATTTTAATAAGAAGCTTACTGGAGGAGAAAAAATCTTCATCAGTGCCCTCATCTTAAAACAGGTCAATTCTAAATGGATTCCCTTCTAAATTTTAAAGAATGTATTGTTTTATTGTAGGAACTTCCCTAATGGCTCAGTTGGGAAACCATCTGCCTGCAGTGCAGGAGACCCCAGTTCAATTCCTGGGTCGGGCAGATCCTCTGGAGAAGGGACAGGCTCTTCAGTATTCTTGGGCTTCGCGAGTGGCTCAGTTGGTATTCTAAAGATGAAAATGTATTATTTTAGAAGAAAATACAGGAATTATTCTAGTGTCCTACAATTTAAAATATATGCTAAATGTACTTCCCTGGTTGTCTGGCAGTTAAGAATCTGTCTCGCAATGCAGGGGATGCAGGTTTGATCCTGGGTTGGGGAACTAAGACCCTATATGTCACTGGGTAACTAAGCCTGGGACCTGCAACTAAGGAGTCTGTGCACTACAACCATAGATCCTGGTTGATGCAACAAAGCCCCCGCATGATGCAACTAAAACCCAGGACAGATAAGTAGATGAATATTTAAAATATATATATATATGATAAAGAGCACAGAATATATATACCATATGTTTAAATAACTTTGCACAGATTAAAATTAAGACTGGTTCTCATCAGTACACACACATACACACACACAAAGATACAACGTAGAACCATGCAAGCATCTCCTGATAACGACAAAATAAAATAAACAGTGTACAGAGTCTTCAGACAGAAGCTTCGATACAGAAGTTATTCAGTGGATAAGACGTGGAAAAATATTCCACATTCTTGGTAATCAGGAAAATTAAAATATAACCACTACTTATATGTCATTAAATACCATCAAGAAATCTGAAACAAAAATGAGAAAAATGCCAAATTTTGGCATAGCTGTGGATTAACCAGAATCTCATATACTGATGGTGGGTGTTCAAATTGGTACAAACATTTTGGAAAATTGTGGTATCAACTTAGCAGATCCGATGTAATACTGTTCTAGGAAATCCACTCCTATAAATACACTCAACAGGATTTTGTACATGTAACACCCAAAGATTAGTTATAGTAATAAAATTTATATGAGAACCCTAATAATTATTAGCAAAGGAGAAAGGAAAGATATACCCATTTGAATGCAGAGTTCCAAAGAATAGCAAGGAGAGATAAGAAAGCCTTCTTCACCAATCAGTGCAAAGAAATAGAGGAAAACAGCAGAATGGGAAAGACTAGTGATCTCTTCAAGAAAATCAGAGATACCAAGGGAACATTTCATGCAAACCTAGGCTCAATAAAGGACAGAAATGGTGTGGACCTAACAGAAGCACAAGATATTAAGAAGAGGTGGCAAGAATACACAGAAGAAGTGTACAAAAAGATCTTCATGACCCAGATAATCACGATGGCGTGATCACTCGCCTAGAGCCAGACATCCTGGAATATGAAGTCAAGTGGGCCTTAGAAAGCATCACTACAAACAAAGCTAGTGGAGGTGATGGAATTCCAGTTGAGCTATTTCAAATCCTGAAAGAGGATGCTGTGAAAGTGCTGCACTCAATATGCCAGCAAATTTGGAAAACTCAGCAGTGGCCACAGGACTGGAAAAGGTCAGTTTTCATTCCAATCCCAAAGAAAGGCAATGCTCAAAGAATGCTCAAACTACTGCACAATTGCATTCATCTCACACGCTAGTAAAGTAATGCTCAAAATTCTCCAAGCCAGGCTTCAGCAATATGTGAACCATGAACTTCCTGATGTTCAAGCTGGTTTTAGAAAAGGCAGAGGAACTAGAGATCAAATTGCCAACATCCACTGGATCATCTAAAAAGCAAGAGAGTTCCAGAAAAACATTTATTTCTGCTTTATTGACTATGCCAAAGCCTTTGACTGTGTGGATCACAATAAACTGTGGAAAATTCTGAAAGAGATGGGAATACCAGACCACCTGACCTACCTCCTGAGAAACCTGTATGCAGGTCAGGAAGCAATAGTTAGAACTGGACATGGAACAACAGACCGGTTCCAAATCGGAAAAGGAGGACGTCAAGGCTGTATACTGTCATCCTACTTATTTAACTTATATGCAGAGTACATCATGAGAAACACTGGGCTAGAGAAAGCACAAGCTGGAATCAAGATTGCTGGGAGAAATATCAATAACCTCAGATATGTAGATGACACCACCCATATGGCAGAAAGTGAAGAAGAACTGAAGAGCCTCTTGATGAAAGTGAAAGAGGGGAGTGAAAAAGTTGGCTTAAAGCTCAACATTCAGAAAACTAAGATCATGCCATCCAGTCCCATCACTTCATGGCAAATAGATGGGGAAACAGTGGAAACAATGGCTGACTATTTTCTTGGCTCCAAGATCACTGCAGATGGTGATTGCAGCCGTGAAATTAAAAGATACTCCTTGGAAGGAACTTATGACCAACCTAGACAGCATATTAAAAAGCAGAGACATTACTTTGCCAACAAAGGTCTGTCTAGTCAAGGCTATGGTTTTTCCAGTGGTCATGTATGGATGTGAGAGTTGGACTATAAAGAAAGCTGAGCACCGAAAAATTGATGCTTTTGAATTGTGGTGTTGGAGAAGACTCTTGAGAGTCCCTTGTACTGCAAGGAGATCCAACCAGTCCATCCTAAAGGAGATCAATCCTGGGTGTTCATTGGAAGGACTGATGTTGAAGCTGAAACTCCAGTACTTGGCCTCCTAATGTGAAGAGCTGACTCAGTTGAAAAGACCCTGATGCTGGGAAAGATTGAGGGCAGGAGGAGAAGGGGATGACAGAGGATAAGATGGCTGAATGGCATCACTGACTCGATGGACGTGGATTTGGGGGGTCTCCGGGAGTTGGTGATGGACACAGAGGCCTGGTGTGTGCAGTTCATGGGGTCTCAAAATGTCGGACACGACTGAGTACTGAACTGTACTGAATAGCCCCTAACTCTTAATACCCACCTACCCATTAACAGTTGAATGATCAGTTAATCCTTTGATAGTCATACAGTGAAGTCCTATGTAGCAATGATAATGAAAAACAGCAATAATATAAAACAATACAGATAAATTAACAAAGATGTAATGGAATGGTGGGCAAAAGTCCAAATGAAAGATGCTGTATGATTTCTTTCATGTGAAGGCCAAGACAGGCAAAGTGATCTAATATTAAATGTCATAATACTTGTAAATGTGTGCCCAATAATCCAGGCCTACAAATATAACCAACAAAGCTATAGACTTGGAAACAGTGAGTTAGAAGGAGCACAGAAGAGTTTCATGGGAACTGAGAACATCCTGTTTCTTGATCTAGTTGTGGTCTCTAGAGGTACAATCATTCCTGATAGTTCACTGAGCTGCGCACTTATTACCTGCAAACATGTCTTTCATTTTTAAAAACACATGTATTATCAAAAAATGTGGAAGGAGCTTGCGAAAGGCTGTTTCTGTGAATGTGTCTCATCTGCTGTCAGTGTCTGTGAAGGAGGCGAGCTACACTGAGATCATAACTTCAACAATGAAACATCAGAGAACAGTAACACTGCTGCATACAGGGAATCGTTGATTTTGTCATAAAATTCAGCAGATCAGTATCCTAAGTCTTCATGCTTTATGTTGATTTGTTGCTCCATTTGGCATCATATCCATGGGGAAAATAATGTGTACAGAGAGATACAACATGTGACCACACAATCTTCTCCTAAAGACCAGGCAATATCATGAACAGTAGACATGGTCTTCATACAGGAACTTTGAGAAAGAATTTACATACTCTCCAGTAGTACAAAGTGGAGACCCTGATATGCTTGGGAGATTTTTGTTTCAAAAAAGATTTTATTTATTTTGTCTTATTTATTTCAGTGTCCCAGGTCTTAGTTAATGACATGTAAACACTTAGTTATAGCAAGTAAACTGTCAGTTGTAGCATGTGCCTTCTAGTTCCCTGACCAGGGATTGAACATGGATCCCCAGCATTGGAAGCACAGTCTTAACCTCGGGACCACAGGGAAGTCCTCTCCTCGGGAGCTTTTGCTTTAAGTTCCACCCAGCTGGATTTCCTGGGGCTGATCATGATGGCTGGAGACACTTAAGGGGCAAGGAGTGCCAATGGACCCACACTGTTCGTTCTGGGGGTATAGAAAACACATTTGCATGGCTAAATCCCTCAAGACAAGCTTCAGTTAAAGGATGCCATTGTCATGGAGATGTCTGTAAAGGGAATGACCAAGAAGCAACTATAGTCCTGGGCCTGAAGGTCAAATCTGTGAACCTCAACCCTCATTCATTGTAGTATCAGTTCAGTTCAGTTCAGTCGCTCAGTCGTGTCCGACTCTTTGCGACCTTATGAATCACAGCATGCCAAGGCCTCCCTGTCCATCACCAACTCCCGGAGTTCACTCAGACTCACGTCCTTCGAGTCAGTGATGCCATCCAGCCATCTCATCCTCTATCGTCCCCTTCTCCTCCTGCCCCCAATCCCTCCCAGCATCAGAGTCTTTTCCAATGAGTCAACTCTTCGCATGAGGTGGCCAAAGTACTGGAGTTTCATTAAAGAGAGAAAATGCCCAGGATTCCAACTACAGTCTGAGAGGATCACACCATTCTTATTGCCAACTCCTTGGAGGCCATTCTGCCAGGTGTTTGATGGTCATAACTGCTTGGAGTAGGCACTGGCACTGATTTTATTGCAAAGATAAGGAGATCCTAGATACAGAGAGGTCAAGTGATCTGTCTAAATTCACATGCTGATTACAGGCTTAGTGGTGTTATGAACCTGGTAGGCTGAGTCCTAGACAGTGTCCTAACCACTGTGATGCACCAACCAAACACATCAGCTGTGTTTTTTGAATAATCCATTGTGAAATTTAGTTTTGTTTTTATATCATATAGCTTATTCTATCAGTTCAGTTCAGTCACTCAGTCCTGTCTGACTCTTTGCAACCCTATGAACGTCAGCACACCAGGCTTCCCTGACCAACACCAACTCCCATAGCTTGCTCAAACTCATGTCCATCGAGTCAGTGATGCCATCCTACCATCTCATCCTCTGTCATCCCCTTCTCCTCCTGCCCTCAATCTTTCCCAACATCAGGGTTTTTTCCAATGAGTCAGTTCTTCACATCAGGTGGCCAACATATTGGAGTTTATTCCAAAATGTTTATATATTATAATTTTGGTTGTAAAAATTTCCATATCTGCATTAGTATTTATTCTGTAAGTCAATAACATATCAAGAAGATTCCCCAGATTAGGAAATGGCACTGACCCCAGTATTCTTGCCCAGGAAGTCTTAGGAACAGAGGAGCCTGGTGAACTACAGTCAATCGGGTCACAAACTGAGCCACTAACGTGTACACACACACACACACACAGAAATACACACACACAAACACACACACAGAATCCTATAGGAAAATATCTTTTGTCCATATTGGATTTAATGAATGCAAGATTTTCTCAATATAAGTTTTGCAACAGAAAGATGCATTCCTATCATGCCAGGCACAAATTCACTATGGTATCTATCAAAAAAAGACTCGGACAACATTACTTTGTTTAATAAACTATGAACCATGAAATACTACTATACAATAAATGAGCATAGGATAGAAATGAAATAATTATTTTGATAGATCCTTAGGTATTTTTAAAATCAAGGTTAAGTGAGACTACAATATAACAAGATTTGTGAAGAATATTAACATACTAGACACGTGTAAAAGTATAATCTGGAGAATATTGACTCGTGTGTTGCAAAAGTGAAACCATAAAGAAATGAATGTGTGCTTGGAATTGGTGTTAGAATATTACAAGATTAGACAACATATGAGAAGATACATTTGGTCCTGACAACTGTATTCCAAACCTCATCATTATAAAGCTGCCTTTTCCTTAAAAGCTGCTTCTCTATCTTGAAGAGGGATAGCAATCTCACCATCAGCATCAGACCTCAAATGTTTCAGAAAAGACACCATTGCTATGTCCAGTAAGCACATTATATGCTTAGGGCTATATATATATAATCATTTCTATTCTTCAAAATCATATTCACGGTTTCTGTAGAGGATAAGAAAATTGTTGCTTTTCTATTCTAGTCTTCATGGAAAGCATAAAGGCATTATGATAACACTTCTAATACAAACTTAAAATTAATCTAGAATTTCTGAATGGTTATGTTACAGCAGATTGATGTTAAAAATACAACCCTTAAGCTCCTTGAAGACGATCTTTTGGCACTTCTCTGCCATCCCATTGCAGGGATCCTGGGTGTGATCCCTGGAGTATTTAGATCCTACAAGCTGCAATTAAGAATTCACATACTGCAACTAAGGTAAATACTTTTAAAAATGATTCTTCATTATTATCACTAGGATTGTTCCTTGAGTCATCCACAGTAAGAGTTTCACAAAATAGCTTTAGGAGCTATCAAGTTTGGTGTTACCTGATGGTGGGAAAGATTGAAGGCTGGAAGAGAAGGGGATGACAGTGGATGAAATGGGTGGATGGCATCACTGAGTTGATGGACATGAGTCTGAGCAAACTCTGGGAGATAGTGAAGGAAAGGGAAGCCTGGCGGGCTGCAGTCCATGGGGTTGCAAAGAGTCGGACACAACTGAGTGACTGAACAACAACAAAGATGTCAATCTCACTTTAACTAAGCTCTCTCTTTAGGAATTATTCTGCCTTCCTTATTTGCTTTGCCACTGGATCTGTTCCCACTCTACCCCCCGCCCCACAGAATGGTCCCTTTTCCAAACATGAACACTTACCCAGACCTCCTTCCTTACAGACTCTGTCCCTTCTCAGACTGAAATACAAAGAACTTGACTCCTTCTCATTCCTTCTCATGAGAAGGATGCTGGGCTCGGGGTGAAGGTCATGGCAGCCAGTACGTGAGTGGGAGGGAGGCAGTCTGACCCTGAGATAAAGGTTTAGGAGCTGTGATCTCATCCTCCTTCAGAACTGCAATTATCATTTCACTTGAAGTGGCAATGACAGGGCCAGCTTGAGAAGCTAATGATCTTTCTGAAGAACTTTTTTTGAGTTGCTAATTACCAAAGCCAATGGTGTGTCTCCTGTGAGTATCTCCAAAGAGACCACTGATGTGTTTGAGAGAAGCTCTTAATTTTTCATGATGAAGGTTATTTTGAAATGATTAGGATTTTTATACAATTCTGAAATCTGTTGCCTTTGTAAACAGGTTGTTTGATCTTAGGTTTTCCCCTCAGCCAACACCAACCCACTTAAGAAAGTCAATTGTGAGTCTACCAGGCTTTGTTCTGGAAACAAACAAAAAACACCTGATTAAATTTGAGTATGATGTAATAATTTTTCTTGTGTGTGTTCATTTATTTATTTACTTGACTGTACTGGGTCTTAGTTGTGGCATGCAAACTATTATTTGCAGCATGTGGGATCTAGTTCCCTGATCAGGGATCAAACTTGTGCACCCCCTGTAATGAAGGCTTGGAGTCTTAGCCACCAGGCCACTGAAAGGTTGTTGTTGAATTACGATGCTGGGATTCTTGGCCCCCGGAGGAGAAGAATTCAATCCAGGGCCAGAGACAAGGCTTGATTGCTCAGAGCTTTTGTGTAACAAAGTTTTATTAAAGTATAAAGGAGATAGAGAAAGCTTCTGACATAGGCATCAGAAGGGGGCAGAAAGAGTACCCCCCTGCTAGTCTTTAGCTGGATGTTATATAGTCACCAGCAGTCTGTTAATGAAAGAAAGGAATGTCTCAAAACTCAGAATGGCACCAGGCCCCTCGCCCATAAGATGTATTTTGGGATAATCTTGGCTCCAAACGGTTTATCTTGGGCCATAAAATGATTAACTTGAATCTTGAAGAAGGGCAGATCACCATACAAATAGTGTCGTTTACATAGATTAGAGGAACAAGATCTGAGTATAACATGCTGGTTTATCAAGTAGGTTCTGAGCCCAAAAGGCGGAATCGACTTTAAGACAGAGTTTGGGGTAAATGCGTAGTACATTAACATAGCTTAAGATAAACATTTCCATAAGAAAAAGGCATTGGTTAACTTCAGGTGAAACCAGGTGTCATTATGGCAACAGAGAATTTTAAGAGAAACCTCCTTCTAAATTTGTATTAGTGTTTGTCGCTCAGTCGTGCCTGACTCTTTGCTACCCCATGGATTGCAGCCCTCTGTCCATGAGATTTTCCAGGCAAGGATACTGGAGTGGGTTGCAAAATATATTGCTAGTTTGTTTCCTCCTGCCGCTTAAGAGAGATAAAATGTCTGACACTTGCAGGTTATTTCCTCCGTTTGGAGACCCCTGGCCTTCCTGCCTGTTACCCTCTCACCACCAGAGAAGTCCCTGTATGGGACCTTCTTTCTTGTACTCAAAACAGCTCTACTTCTTCTCTTTCTTGCATCTCTGATCCTACATTGGAGTACACAGTTTTAGATCCCGGGTGAAGACTTCAGTTCAGTTCAGTTCAGTCATGTCCGACTCTTTGTGACCACATGGACCGCAGCATGCCAGGCCTCCCTCTCCATCACCACCTCCCGGAATTTACCCAAACTCATGTCTATGGAGGCGATGATGCCATCCAAACATCTCATCCTCTGTCATCCCCTTCTCCTGGCTCAATCTTTCCCAGCATCAGGGTCTTTTCAAATGAGTCCGCTCTTCACGTTAGCTGGCCAAAGCATTGACGTTTCAGCTTCTACATCAGTGCTTCAAATAAACACTCAGGACTGATCTCTTAAGGATGGACTGCTTGGATCTCCTTGCAGTCCACGAGACTCTCAAGAGACTTCTCCAATACCTTCAAAAGCATCAATTCTTCGGCGCTCAGCTTTCTTTATAGTCCAACTCTCATATCCATACAAGACTACTGGAAAAACCATAGCCTTCACTAGACGGACCTTTGTTGGCAAAGTAATGTCTCTGAGTTTTAATATGATGTCTAGTTTGGTCATAAGTTTCCTTCCAAGGAGTAAGCGTCTTTTAATTTCATAGCTGGAGTCACCATTTGCATTGATTTTGGAGCCCCCAAAATAAATTCAGCCACTGTTTCCACTGTTTTCCCATCATTTGCCATGAATTAATGGGACTGGATGCCATGATCTTAGTTTTCGAATGTTGAGTTTTAAGCCAACTCTTTCACTCTCCTCTTTCACCTTCAACAAGAAGCTCTTTAGTTCTTCTTTCCTTTCTGCCATAAGGGTGGTGTCATATGCATATCTGAAGTTATTTATATTTCTCCCAGAAATCTTTTTTTTTTTAGTCCATTTGAAGTTTATTTTTAAATATAAATATATTTATTTTCATTGGAGGTTAATTACTTTACAATATTGTATTGGTTTTGCCATACATCAACATGAATCCGCCACAGGTATACGCGTGTTCCCCATCTTGGACCCCCCTCCCTCCTCCCTCCCTGTACCTTGATTCCAGCTTGTGCTTCATCCAACCCAGTGTTTCTCATGATGTACTCTGCATATAAATTAAATAAGCAGGGTGACAGTATAAAGCCTTGATGTTCTCCTTTTCCTATTTGGACCCAGTCTGTTGTTCCATGTCCAGTTCTAACTCTTGTATCTTGGTTGGCATATAGATTGCTCAGGAGCAGGTCAGGTGGTCTGGTATTCCCATCTCTTTCAGAATTTTCCACAGTTTATTGTGATCCACACAGTCAAAGTCTTTGGCATAGTTAATAAACTAGAAATAGATGTTTTTTCTGGAACTGTCTTGCTTTTTTTGATGATCCAGCAGATGTTGGCAATTTGATCTGGCTCCTCTGCCTTTTCTAAAACCAGCTTGAAAATTTGGAAGTTCATGGTTCATGTATTGCTGAAGCCTGGCTTGGAGAATTTTGAACATTATGAGATGTATGAGCTGAGTGCATTTGTGCAGTAGTTTGAGCATTCTTTGGCATTTCCTTTCTTTGGGATTGGAATAAAAACTGACCTTTTCCAGTCCTGTGGCCACTGCTGAATTTTCCATTTGCTGGCATACTAAGTGCAGCACTTTCACAACATCATCTTCCAGGATTTGAAATAGCTCAACTAGAATTCCATCACCTCCACTAGCTTTGTTTGTAGTGATGCTTCCTAAGGCCCACTTGACATCACATTCCAGGATCGCTCTAGGTAAGTGATCACACCATTGTGATTATCTTGGTCATGAGGATCTTTTTTGTACAGTTCTGTGTATTCTTGCCATCTCTTCTTAATATCTTTTGCTTCCATTAGGACTATACAATTTCTGTCCTTTATTGAGCCCAGGTTTGCATGAAATGTTCCCTTGGTATCTTTAATTTTCTTGAAGAGATCTCTAGACTTTCCCATTGTATTATTTTCCTCTATTTCTTTGCACTGATCACTAAGGAAGGCTTTCTTATCTCTCCTTACTATCCTTTGGAACTCTGCATTCAAATGGGTATATCTTTCCTTTTCTCCTTTGCTTTTCCCTTCTCTTCTTTTCACAGCTATCTGGAAGGCCTCCTCAGACAGCCATTTTGGTTTTTTACATTTCTTTTTCTTGGGGATGGTCTTTTTAGTTTTAATCTGGTGCAAGTCTTTTATTTATTTTTTTAATATAAATTTATTTATTTTAATTGGAGGCTAGTTACTTTACAATATTGTATTGGTTTTGCCATACATTAATATGAATCTACCACGGGTGTACATGGGGATGGTCTTGTTCTCTGTCTCCTGTACAATGTCGTGAATCTCCGTCCATAGTTCATCAGGCACTGTATCAGATCTAGTCCCTTTAATCTATTTCTCACTTCCACTGTATAATCATAAGGGATTTGATTTAGGTCATACCTGAATGATCTAGTGGTTTTCCCTACTTTCCTCAATTTAAGTCTGAATTTTGCAATACGGAGTTCATGATCTGAGCCACAGTCAGCTCCCGGTCTTGTTTTTGCTGACTGTATAGAGCTTGTTCATCTTTGACTGCAAAGAATATAATCAATCTGATTTCGGTGTTGACCATCTAGTGATGTCCATGTATAGAGTCTTCTCTTGTATTGTTGGAAGAGGGTATTTGCTATGACCAGTGTGTTCTCTTGGCAAAACTCTGTTAGCTTCTTTGTCCTGTTTCATTCCGTATTCTAAGGCCAAGTTTGCCTTTCCTGACTTCCTACTTTTGCATTCCAGTCCCCTATAATTAAAAGGACATCCTTTTTTGGTGTTAGTTCTAAAAGGTCTTGTAGGTCTTCATAGAACTATTCAATTTTAGCTTCTTCAGCGTTACTGGTCAGGGCATAGACTTGGAACACTGTGGTATTGAATGGTTTGCCTTGGAATGAACAGAGACCATTCTGTCATTTTTGAGATTGCATCCAAGTACTGCATTTCACACTCTTTTGTTGATTAGGATGGCTACTCCCTTTCTTCTAATGAATGGTACTTCATTGTGGTGTTGATTTGCATTTCTCTGATAATGAGTGATGTTGTGCATCTTTTCATGTGTTTGTTAGCCATCTGTATGTCTTCTTTGGAGAAATGTCTGTTTAGTTCTATGGCCCATTTTTTCATTGGGTGGTTATTTTACTAGACGTGAGCTGCATGAGCTGCTTGTATGTTTGTGAAAGTAATTCTTTGTCAGTTGCTTCATTTGCTATTATTTTCTCCCATTCTAAAGGTGGTCTGTTCACCTTGCTTATGGTTTCCTTCGTTGTGCGAAAGCTTTTAAGTTTAACTGGGTCCCTTTTGTTTATTTTTGCTTTTATTTCCATTACTCTGGGAGGTGGGTCATAGAGGATACTCCTATGATTTATGTTAGAGAGTGTTTTGCCTATGTTTTCCTCTAGGAGTTTTATAGTTTCTGGTCTTTCATTTAGATCTTTAATCCATTTTGAGTTTATATCTGTGTATTGTGTTAGAAAGTGTTCTAGTTTCATTCTTTTACAAGTGGTTGACCAGTTTTGCCGGCACCACATGTTAAAGAGATTGTCTTTTCTCCATTGTATATTCTTGCCTCTTTTGTCAAAGATAAGGTGTCCATAGGTGTGTGAATTTATCTCTGGGCTCTCTAATTTGCTCCATTTCTTCACTGGAGTTAAATCACTGAAATATATGCCTGATCATTTTGTAGGAGCTTGCATTTTGATGGCAGAAATGGATGATCCTGCTCACATTTTTTATTGTTTGAATAGGGCAGGAAAACTATCCTCTGGAATGGGAGATCCCAGTTCTGCATTCTCTCCTTAATGTTTTCCTGATTTCAATCTTGTAGGGTCATCACTTCTTTCAGAGACAAAGCTTTGGGCTTTGGGCTCTAGGGATCCAAGGACACCTGGCTGTCCCTTCTGCCCTCCACATGGCTTTGAGTTCCCCTGGGAAGCTACCATATTTCTCCAAATGACAGTCTGGGTATGGGACAATGAGTCAGACATGAAAAGCCAAGTTTTCTGATACAAGGATGGTGTGACAGCAACTCTGAAGCTGGCTCTGGAGCACTACCTCAAATTTAACATTCCATTCAGCAGCAGGATGGGTTTTAAGGAATGGCATGAACACGCAGAGTAGAGGAGAGCATGGAATGTTACTGGAGCCCTCAGTTGACTTTTCCTTATGTAAATTTTGGACTGTTTTCCACGATGTCTCAGAACAGTTCTCCTAATATTGTTGAGGACCAGAGAACTACTCAGGCTTAAATTTCTTCCTGAATCTTTTTTCCTGAAGTTTCTATCACCAGGTACTCTTCACTAGAGCCCCTAATTTTCCTGTATACCAAAGAAACAGTCCTCTAAGGACTTCCCTGGTGGTCCAGAGGTTATGACTCACACTCCCAATGCAGGGGTTCTAGGTTGCATCTGCTGGTTGGGGAACTAGACCAACAAGATGCAACTAAGAGTTGGCCTGCAGAGTTGGACTATAAGAAAAGCTGTGCACCAAAGAATTGATGCTTTTGAACTGTGGTGTTGGAGAAGACTCTTGAGAATCCCTTGTACTAGAAGGAGACTCAACCAGTCCATCTTAAAGGAAATCAGTCCTGAATACACATTGGAAGGACTGATACTGAAGCTGAAACTCCAGTACTTTGGCCACCTGATGGGAAGAACTGACTCGTTTGATAAGACCCTGATGCTGGGAAATATTGAAGGTGGGAGGAGAAGGGGACAACACAAGATGAGATGGTTGGATGGCATTACCGACTCAATAGACATGAGTGTGAGTAAACTCTGGGAGTTGGTGATGGACAGGGAGGCCTGGCGTGCTGCAGTCCATACAGTCGCAAAGAGTCGGACATGACTGAGCGACTGAACTGAGCTGAGCTGAAATGTAAAAGGAAGAACATGTCAGTAGTTTACATTAGAGATCACTGTCCTGGGAGAATGGAGACGTATATGTGTATGACTGAGTTCCCTCACTGTTCATCTGAAAGTATCACAACACTGTTAATTGGTTATGTGTGTGCTAAGTTGCTTCACTTGTGTCCGACTCTTTTCAATCCTATGAACTATAGCCTGCTAGGCTCCTCTATCCATGGGATTCTCCAGGCAAGAATACTGGAGTGGGTTGCCATGCCCTCCTCCAGGGAACCTTCCTGACTCAGGGATTGAAACAAGTCTTCTGCATTGGCAGGCAGGTTCTTACCACTAGTGCCACCTGGGAAGCTCCATTAACTGGCTATACTCCAATAAAAAATTAAAAGTTAAAAGAAAATAAATCATTGATCTAATTTGTACAAATTTGTATTCATGAAAATTAAAATGGATATGGTGATAATAGATATTTTCTAGGTTATTTTACTTTATCAATACAGATCCCAACACTGATATGAAGTGCAAACAGAGAAATATCCACAGAAGACAGAGGGGTATTTATGAAAGTGCCCATCACAAATGAAAACACCAGGATCAGATGGTTTAGTAGGCACTATCAACTATTTTTTAAATGTATTTTTGGTTTTGCTTGGTCTTCACTAATGCACATGTCCTTTCTCTAGTCACAGTGAGTGCCGGTTTCTCTCTAATTGTGGTGCATGGGCTTCTTATTGTGGTGGCTTCTATTCTCCCAGAGCACAGGCTCTACACCCATGGTCTTGAGCAGTTGTGGTGCACAGGCTTAGTTGTCCCATGGCCTGTGGTATCTTCCTGGATGAGGGATCGAGCCCATGTCCTCCACATTGACAGGTGGGTTCTGAACCACTGGACACCAGGGAAGTCCTCTGCTATTCTTTTAACTATTGCCAGGGCTGCTTTCTCCATTCAGCAGTAATGAATGGTTACCAGAGGTCTTTGTACATACTTTCACTGAATTTCTACTTTCACTGAATTTCATTAAGGAGCACTCATTGGTTATGTAATGAATGATGAGACATGAACTTTACTGGGCAAAATCACTCCTTTTATTTTTCCAGCAGGCAAACACACAATCTGAACAAAGCCCACCTTCCATTTCCCCTGAGTTTTCAATGCAACTGAGAAGTTTAAGAGTGAAACATAATCAGTCAGGCCATGCCTGTTTTAAAACTAACTGCAAGTGTGGGGTTTCAAAAACCAACTTAGTTTCAACTTAGTAATTCTATAGAAGGACTCAGCACTCACTGAGAGCTGGTCCACTCACTGTAATGGTTGATTACAGGGTATAAATACATCCCCTGGTGGTTCAGATGGTAAGGAATTCTCCTGCAATGCAGGGGACCTGGGTTTGATCCCTGGTTTGGGAAGATCTCCTTGAGAAGGGAATGGCAACCCATTCCAGTATTCTTGCCTGAAGAATTCCATGGACAGAGGAGCCTGGTGGGCAATAGTCCTTGGGGTCACAAAGAGTTTGACATGACAGAGCGACTAAAAAAAAAAAACAAAACAAAAAAATGACAACAGTCAATGGAAGAGATGCCTGGGTCAGAGTTCAGAAAAAAATAGTTAAATTGGAGCCCCAGTTGTTCTCTCCTTATGAAGTGATGGTATGTCATTTTCCTGGCATTGATACCTGACAACTCAGGGAGTATGGCTACCAGGGAGCTTCACCCAAGCCCAGGTGCCCAGAGTGTTTTACTTGAGCTCCATCAGCATCTGTCTGTGTGGCTGAGCTTTCAGTTCAGTTCAGTTCAGTCACTCAGTCGTGTCCAATTCTTTGCGACCCCATGAACTGCAGCACGCCTGGCCTCCCTGTCCATCACCAACTCCTGGAGTTCACTCAAACTCATGCCCATTGAGTTGGTGATGCCATCCAGCCATCTCATCCTCTGTCGTCCCCTTCTCTTCCTGCCCACAATCCCTCCCAACATCAGGGTCTTTTCAAACAAGTCAACTCTTTGCATGAGGTGGCCAAAGAATTGGAGTTTCAGCTTTAGCATTAGTTCTTCCAGTGAACACCCAGGACTGATCTCCTTTAGGATGGACTGGTTGGACCTCCTTGCAGTCCAAGGGACTCTCAAGAGTCTCCAACACCACAGTTCAAAAGCATCAATTCTTCGGTGCTCAGTTTTCTTTATAGTCCAACTCTCACATCCATACATGACCACTGGAGAAACCATAGCTTTGACTAGACGGACCTTAGTCAGCAAAGTAATGTCTCTGCTTTTAATATGCTGTCTTGGTTGGTGATAACTTTTCTTCCAAGGAGTAAGTGTCTTTTAATTTCATGGCTGCAATCACCATCTGCAGTGGTTTTGGAGCCCAAAAAAATAAAGTCTGACACTGTTTCCACTTTTTCTCCATCTATTTCCCATGAAGTGATGGGACTAGATGCCATGATCTTGGTTTTCTGAATGTTGAGCTTTAAGCCAACTTTTTCACTCCCCTCTTTCACTTTCATCAAGAGGCTCTTCAGTTCTTCTTCACTTTCTGCCATAAGGGTGGTGTCATCTGCATATCTGAGGTTATTGATATTCTCCCAGCAACCCTGACTCCAGCTTGTGCTTCTTCCAGCCCAGCATTTCTCATGATGTACTCTGCATATAAGTTAAATAAGCAGGGTGACAATATACAGCCTTGACGTCCTCCTTTTCCTATTTGGAACCAGTCTGTTGTTCCATGCCCAGTTCTAACTGTTGCTTCCTGATTTGAATATAGGTTTCTCAAGAGGTAGGTCAGGTGGTCTGGTATTCCCATTTTTTTCAGAGTCTTCCACAGTTTATTGTGATCCACACAGTCAAAGGCTTTGGCATAGTCAATAAAGCAGAAATAAATGTTTTTCTGGAACTCTCTTGCTTTTTAGATGATCCAGCGGATGTTGGCAATTTGATCTCTCATTCTTCTGCCTTTTCTAAAACCAGCTTGAACATCTGGAAGTTCATGGTTCACATATTGCTGAAGCCTGGCTTGGAGAATTTTGAGCATTACTTTACTAGCATATGAGATGAGTGCAATTGTGTGGTAGTTTGAGCTTTCCTTGAGCATTGCCTTTCTTTGGGATTGGAATGAAAACTGACCTTTTCCAGTCCTGTGGTCACTGCTGAGTTTTCCAAATTTGCTGGCATATTGAGTACAGCACTTTTGCAGCATCATCTTTCAGGATTGGAATAGCTCAACTGGAATTCCATCAGCTCCACTAGCTTTGTTTGTAGTGATGCTTTCTAAGGCCCACTTGACTTCACATTCCAGGATGTCTGGCTCTAGATGAGTGATCACACCATCATGATTATCTGCGTAGTGAAGCTCTTTTTTTTTTTTTTTTTTTTTTTTACAGTTTTCCTGTTGCCACCTCT
Organism: Ovis aries; assembly: GCF_016772045.2. Classification (NCBI taxonomy): domain Eukaryota; kingdom Metazoa; phylum Chordata; class Mammalia; order Artiodactyla; family Bovidae; genus Ovis; species Ovis aries. Next base: position 58,340,713 of record NC_056067.1, on the reverse strand, counting down.
TCTTAATATCTTCTGCTTCTGTTAGGTCCATACCATTTCTGTCCTTTATTGAGCCCGTCTTTGCATGAAATATTCTCTTGGTATCTCTGGTTTACTTGAAGAGATCTCTATTCTTTCCCATTCTGTTATTTTCCTCTCTTTCTTTGCATTGATTGCTGAGGGAGGCTTTTTTTATATCTCCTTTCTATGCTTTGGAACTCTGAATTCAGATGCTTATATCTTTCCTTTTCTCCTTTGCCTTTCACTTCTCTTCTTTTCACAGCTGTTTGTAAGGCCTCCTCAGACAGCCATGTTGCTTTTTTGCATTTCTTTTCCATGGGGTTGGTCTTGATCCCTGTCTCCTGTACAATGGCATGAACCTCCATCCATAGTTCATCAGGCACTCTATCAGATCTAGTCCCTTAAATCTATTTCTCACTTCCACTGTATAATCATAAGGGATTTGATTTAGGTCATACCTGAATGGTCTAATGATTTTCCCTACTTTCTTCAATTTAAGTCTGAATTTGGCAATAAGGAATTCATGATCTGAGCCACAGTCAGCTCCTGTTGTTGTTGTTGTTTTTTTTCTGACTGTGTAGAGCTTCCCCATCTTTGGCTGCAAAGAATATAATCAATCTGATTTTGGTTTGGCCATCTGGTGATGTCCATGTGTAGAGTCTTCTCTTGTGTTGTTGGAAGAGGGTGTTTGCTATGACCAGTGCATTGTCTTGGCAAAACTCTATTAGCCTTTGCCCTGCTTCATTACATACTCCAAGGCCAAATTTGCCTGTTACTCCAGGTGTTTCTTGACTTCCTACTTTTGCATTCCAGTCCCCTATAATGAAAAGGATATCTTTTTGGGGTGTTAATTCTAAAAGAATTAAGATGATCTTGTAGATCTTCATAGAACCATTCAACTTCAGCTTTTGCAGTGTTACTGGTTGGGTCATCAGCTTGGATTACTGCGATATTCAATAGTTTGCCTTGGAAATGAACAGAGATCATTCTGTTGTTTTCGAGATGGCATCCAAGTAGTGCAATTCGGACTCTTTTGTTGACCATGATGGCTACTCCATTTCTTCTGAGGGATTCTGCCCGCAGTAGTAGATATAATGGTCATCTGAGTTAAATTCACCCATTCCAGTCCATTTTAGTTCGCTGATTCCTAGAATGTTAACGTTGACTCTTGCCATCTCCTGTTTGACCACTTCCAATTTGCCTTGATTCATGGACCTGACATTCCAGGTTCCTATGCAATATTGCTCTTTACAGCATCGGACCTTGCTTCTATCGCCAGTCACATCCACAACTGGGTATTGTTTTTGTTTTGGCTTCATCCCTTCATTCTTTCTGGAGTTACTTCTCCACTGATTTCCAGTAGCATATTGGGCACCTACCAACTCAGGGAGTTCCTCTTTCAGTATCCTATCATTTTGCCTTTTCATCCTTTTCATGGGGTTCTCAAGGCAAGTGGTTTGCCATTTCCTTCTCCAGTGGACCACATTCTGTCAGACCTCTCCACCATGACCCACCCGTCCTGGGTGGCCCTACGTGGCATGGCTTGGTTTCATTGAGTTAGACAAAGCTGTGGTCCTTGTGATCAGATTGGCTAGTTTCCTGTGAGTATGGTTTCAGTGTGTCTGTCCTCTGATGCCCCCTCACAACACCTACCGTCTTACTTTTGTTTCTCTTACCTTGGACATGGGGTCCGCTTCATAGCTGCTCCAGCAAAGAGCAGCTGCTGTGCCTTTTTTGGACTAGGGGTATCTCCTCACAGCTGCCCCTCCTGACATTGAACATGGAGTTAGCTCCTCTCGGCCCTCCTGCACCCGCGCAGTCACCGTTCCTTGAACATTGCTCCTCTCAGCCACTCCCCCTAACCTCGGGTGTGTGGTCGCTCCTCTCGGTTTTAGTCTCCAGTTGTTCTGAGAGTCAGAATAATCCTGTTATCACCAATTCCTCCAGAATGCAACCTGATACTACATAGTCTAAAGCCCCAACAACCTTACACTGTGAGAGAGGCTTGTGGTCATGCCATCAAACAAAAAAATACTTCTTATATCAGAAAGACAACCTACAGAATGATATAAAATATTTGTAAATGATGCAACTGACAAAGGATTAATCTCCAAAATATACAAACAGCTCATACAACGCAATATCAGAATTTCAAAAAACCCAATCAAAAAGTGGGAAGAAGACCCAAATAGACATTTCTTCAAAGAAAGTATACAGTTGGCCAGTAGGCTCATGAAAAAATGCTCAACATTGCTAATTATCAGAGAAATGCAAATCAAACCTAGTGATATATCACCATCCACTGATCAGAATGGCCAGCATCAAAAAGTCTACAAAAATAAATGCTGGAGAGGGTGTAGAGAAAAAGGAATCCTCCTTCATTGTTGGTGGGAATGTAAATTGGTTTAGCCACTATGAAGAACACGATGCAGTTTCCTTTCAAAAAAAGAAAAATAGAGCAATTAATACCATATGATCCCTCAATTATACTCCTGGGCCTATATCCAGAGAAAATTATAATTTGAAAATATACACACATCCCAATGTTCACAGCAGCACTATTTACAATGGCTAAGCCATGGAAACATCCTAAATGTGCATCACCTGAAAAAACTGATAAAGAAGAGATGGTATAAAAACACAACAGAATATTACTCAGCCATTGAAAAGAATGAAACAATGCCACTGGCAGCACCATGAATGGAGCTAGGGATTATCATACTAAGTGAAGTAAGGTGGACAGAGAAAAACAAATAGCATATAATATCACTCACATATGGAATCTTTTTGTAAAAAAAGATACAAATAAACTTATTTACAAAATAGAAAGAGACTCACAGACATAGCAAACAAACTTATGATTACCAAAGGTGAAATGGGGAAGGAGGGATAGATTCAATTCAGTTCAGTTCATTTCGATCACTCAGGTGTGTCTGACTGTGTGTGACCCCATGGACAGCAGCCCACCAGGCTCCTCTGTCCACAGGATTCTCCAGGCAAGAATACTGGAGCGAGTTGCCATTTCCTTCTCTGACAGGATCAGAAGTGGAATTTTATTTATTTATTTATTTGTTTAGGCTGTGCTGGGTCTTCATGGTTGCACGTGGGCTTTCTCTAGTTGTGGTGAGCATGGGGTCCTCACTGCAGCGGCTTCCCTTGCAGAGCACAGGCTCTAGGCACACAGGCTCAAAAATTGTAGTGCATGGGCTTAGTTGCCCTGTGGCATGTGGGATCTTCTTGACCCGGGAATTGAACTAGAGTCTCATACATTGCCAGCTGGACTTTTTATCACCAAGTCACCAAGGAAGCCCCAAACATACACTACTGTATATAAAAAAGATAACTAATAAGGACCTAGGGGGAATTCCCAGATGGTCCAAACCCTGGTTGGGGAACCAAGCCCCACATGCCCCAAAGCCTGGTTTACAACAAAAAAGAAGTGACCTACTGTATAGCACAGGGAACTCTACTCAACCCTCTGTAATGGCCTATATGGGAAAAGAATCTAAAAAGAGTAGATATACATATATACGTATAGCTGACTCACTTTTATATACACCCTGAAGTAACACAACACTATAAATCGACTATACTCTGATAAAATTTTAAAAACATACAATTTATGCTTTTCTGATAAGATTAGGGGATACTGAGTTCTTCATGTAGAGAAAGCAGAGACTGGATACAATGGAGTCACAGCTCATGAGCAGAAAGGGGCTGATAAAGGGAAAACACACATTAATCAGGCCAGTTGTATACACCAACCACCAACTGGGATTATGAAAAAGAGCAAGAGTAGTGTTAAAGATGCAGGACAGGGTGTGGAAACACATGAAGGTGCTCACCAAGAGTTGGATGCTTTGGGTGGCTCTGGACTCAGCAGAGGGTCTGGGAGACACACTAGCCTTGTGAATATAACTGGACTCCCTGACTGTGTCTGTACAGGGTGAGAATCATGGAGCCACTGGCCCAGAAGATGAGCACAGAAAATGAAACTTCAGGGAATACTATCAAAGCTGCATATATTGAGCCTGAGGTGTTCTCAAGATCTGTGGCAGCACAGTAGTCTGAATCTCTTGTATTTGTCATGTTTGTGCTGTGCCATTTTTCAGAAACATATAATGCATACAGAGGAAAAATGAGATGTACAAACATGCACTGGGTCCAGCAGAAGGAAACGGGGAAGGCAATATACTTTGGGGCTTTGACTTTAATATTCTTCCAACAGGAGTTCATGGGGCTGATTGTGATGGTCTGAAACACACTCAAGAGGCAGGTGGTGCTGATGGAGATACTCCTGCCCACTCTCTCAACATACAAAACAAGTTTGCAGGCAAAATCACTGGCAAAATATTTCAACCTCAAAGTTGTAATTGTCTGAGGGACTCCTTTCGAGAGAACGACCAAAAAGTTGGCAATAAATAGACCAGTGCTTGCAAATCAAATCTGTGACCCTCATCCTGCACTGAGTGTGGTAAAGAAAGGTAATGGTACAGAAGGGAGAAATTGCCCCAGATTCCAAGCACATTCTGTAGCAAGAATATTATTTATATGACTAGTTGGCTGGAGGGTGTTGTGTCATTCAAGATACTCCCCTTTATATTATGGCAACAGTGATTCTTCAGAGCAGAATGGCTCATATAAATCTGTGACATCAAGAGCCAACTTTTCTTGTGTGCTTTTTTGAAATTGCCAAGGCTTCACAGGATGGGAAACGATGATGAGAGAATCAGTATATTTTATGAAACTGTCAGCGGTGGTGACCTGGAGGAAGCAATGACAAATGAGGGTAAATTGAAAGAAAGCATGAAACAACACTTTAATAAGAAGATTACTGGAGGAAAAAAATATCTCCATCACTGCCCTCATCATAAAAGAGGTCAATTCTAAATGCATTCCCTTCTAAATTTTAAAGAAGATAATGTATTATTGTAGGGACTTCCCTGATGGCTCAGTTGGTAAAGAAAATCTGCCTGTAATACAGGAAACTCCAGTTCAAAACTTGGATCGGGAAGATCTACTGGAGAAGAGATATGCTTCCTACTCCAGTATTCTTGGGCTTCCCGTGTGGCTTAGCTGGTATTTTAAAGAAGATAATGTACTATTTTAGAAAAAAGACAGGAGTTATTCTAGGGTCTTACAATTTCAAATATATGCCACAGGTACTACCCTAGTTATCCGGTAGCTAAGAATCTGCCTCACAAAGCAGGGGACGCAGTTTGATCCCTGGTTGGGCAACCAAGACCCTATATGCCACGGAGTAACTAAGTCTGGGATCTGCAACTAGAGAGTCTGTGCACCACAACCAAACATCCTGGTTGATACAACAAAGCTCCCATATGATCCAACTAAGACCCGATGCAGCTAAATAAATAAATATTAAATATATATATATATATACGCTAAAGAGAATAGAATATATAAAACATATGGTGAACTAATTTTTGCACACATGAAAATTAAGACTGGTTCTCATTAACACACACAAAGATTCTACTTAGAACCACACAAACATGTCCTAAAAAACACAAAATAGAATAAACAGTGGACAGAGTCTTCAAACAAAAAGAAGGAAGGAAGGAAGTTATTCATTGGATAAGACATGTGGAAAACTATTCCACATCCTTGGTAATCAGGACAATTAAAATATAACCATTACCAATATGTCATCAAATACCATTAAGAAATCTAAAACAGAAATGACAAAAATGCCAAGTTTTAGCATATCTGTGGATCAACCAAGACTCTCATACACTGATGGTGGGTGTTTAAATTGATACAAACATTTTGGAAAATTGTGGTATCTACTTAGCAGATCTGATGTAATCCAGTTCTAAGAAATCCGCTCCTATGAATATACTCAGTAGGATTTTGTACATATATCACCCAAAGAGTAGTTATAGTAATAGAATTTATGTGAGAGCCCTAATCATTGCTTGTAATAGCCCCTAACTCTTAATACCCACCTACCTATTAACAGCTGAATGATCAATTAAGGATTTGATAGTCATGCAATGAAGTCCTATATAGCAATGATAATGAAAAAACAACAATAATAGAAAACAATACATAAAAAGTCACAGAGATGTAATGGAATGGAGGAAAAAGTAAAAATGAAAGATGCTGTATGATTTCTTTCATGTGAAGGCCAAAAGTGGCAAAGTGATCTAATATTAAATGCAATAATAGTTGTAAATGTAAAACGAATAATCCAGGCCTACAAATATACCCAACAAAGCTATACCCTTGGAAACAGTAAGTTTAAGGGGCACAAAGAGAGTTTTATGGGCACTGAGAACATTCTGTTTCTTGATCTAGTTGTGGCCTCCAGAGGTGCAATCATTCCTGAAATTTCACTGAGCTACACACTTATAACCTGTGAACATGTCTTTAATTTTTAAAAATCATGTATTATCCAAAAATGTGGAAAGAGCTTGGGAAAGCCTGTTTCTGTGAATGTGTGTCATCTGCTGCCTTTGTCTGTGAAGGAAGGGAGCTGTAAGCCCTGATCATAACTCCAACAATGAAACATCAGAGAATAGTAACACTGCTGCATACAGTGAATTGCTGATTTTGTCATAAAATTCAGCAGAGCAGTATCCTAAGTCTTCATGCTTTGTGTTGATGTGTTGCTCCATTTGGCATCATATCCATGGGGAAAATAATTTTTACACAGAGATTTGACTTCTGACCACACAATCTTCTCCTAAAGACCAGGAATTATAATGAATAGTAGACATAGTCTTCATACAGAAACTTTGAGAAAGAAGTTACATACTGTTCAGTAGTGCAAAATGGAGATCGTGATATGCTCAGGAGCTTTTTATTTTAAAGAGGATTTTATTTATTTCATCTTATTCATTTATTTATTTGGCTACATCAGGTCTTAGTTAATGGTATAACTCTCAGTTATGGCATGCAGCTTCTAGTTCCCTGACCAGGAATTGAACCTGGATCCCTTGCATTGGGAGCACAGTCTTAACTTCTGGACCACAGGGAAGTCCCTCCAAGGGAGATTTTGCTTTAAGTTCCACCCACCTGGATTTCCTGAGGCTGATCTTGATGGCTGGAGACATTGAAGGGGCAAGGGATGCCAATGGACACCCCCTGCTAACTCTGGGGGCATAGAGAACACATTTGTATGGCTAAATCCCTGAAGACAAGCTTCAGTTAAAGGCTGCTGTTGTCATGGAGATGCCTTTAAAGGGAATGACCAAGAGACTACAGTCCTGTGCCTGAAGGTCAAATATGTGAACCTCAACTCACATTCATGGTAGTAAAGGAAGAGATTAAGATAAAGAGGAAAAACACCCAGGATTCCAGCTATAGTCTGAGGATCACACCATTCTTATTGCCAACTCCCTGGAGGCCATTCTGCCAGGTGTTTGATGGTCATAACTGCATGGGGTAGGCACTGGCACTGATTTTATTGCAAAGATAAAGAGATCCAATGTACAGAGAGGTCAAGGGATCTGTCTAAATTCACATGCTGATTACAGGCTTAGTGGTGGTATGGACCTGGTAGGCTGAGTCCAAGACAGTGTCCTAACCACCGTGACGCACAAACAAAACACATCAGCTGTTTTTGAATAATCCAGTCTGAAATTTAGTTTTTTTCTTTTTATATCATATAGTTTATTCTATCAGTTCAATCTAGTCACTCAGTCGTGTCTATTTGCAACCTCATGGATGGTAGCTTCCCTGTCTATCACCAACTCCTAGAGCATGCTCAAACTCATTTCCATTCAGTCTGTGATGCCATCCAACCATTTCATATTCTGTCATCCCCTTCTCCTCCTGCCTTCAATCTTTCCCAGCTCAGGGTCTTTTGCAATGGCTTAGTTCTTCTCAAGTGGCCAAAGTATTACAGTTTATTCCCTACCTTTTATATATTATAATTTTGGTTATAAAAAGTTTCCATATCTGGATAAGTATTTATTCTGTAGGTAAATAACATTACAAGAAGACTCCCTGGATTGGAAATGGCAACCTACTCTGGTATTCTTGCTTGGGAAATCCTAAGAACAGAGGAATCTGGTGAGCCACAGTCCACGGGGTCACAAACTGAGCCACTAACATGTATACACACACATACACACAAACACACACACTTATAGGAAAGTACTTACTATCCATACTGGAGGTAATGAATGCAAGATTTCCTCAATATAAGTTTTGTAACATAAAGTTGCATTCCTATCATGCCAGGCACAAATTCACTATGGTATCTATCAAAAAAAGTATTGGACAATATTATTTTGTTTATTAAACTATGAACCATGAGATTCTACTATATGATTGATGAGTATAGGCTAGAAATGAAAGAATTATTTTTGTCTAAATCCTTAGGTCTTTTTAAAATCAAGGTTAAATGAGACTACAATATAACAAGATTTATGAAGAATATTAACATACTAGACCCATGTAAAGTACAATCTGGAGAATATTGACTCTTATATGTTGCAAAAGTGAAACCATAAAGAAATGAATGTGTGCTTGGAACTAGCATTAGAATATTATGAGATTAGACAACATATGAGAAGATACATTTGGTCCTGACAACTATACGCCAAACCTCACCATTATAAAGCTGCCTTCTCCTGAAATGCTGCTTCTCTATCTTGAAGAGGGATAGCAATCTCACCGTCAGACCTCAAATGTTTCAGAAAAGACACAACTGCTATGTCCAGTAAGCATGTTATAGCCTAGAGTTAGATATATATGAAAAAATCATTTCTGTTCTTCAAACAAATTCATATTCATGCTTTCTGTAGAGGATTAGAAAATCATTACTTTTCTATCATAGTCTTTATTGAAAGCATAAAGGTGTTATGATAACACTTCTAGTACAAATTTAAAATTAGTCTAGAATTTCTGAAAGGTAATGTTACAGCAGATTGATCTTAAAAATACAACCCTTAAACTCCTTGAAGATGATCTTATGGCATTTCCCAGGGGTCCAGTGGCTAAGACTCAGCACTCCCAATGCACGAAGCCTGGGTTTGATTCCTGGTCAGGAAAATAGATACCGCATGTTGCAACTAAGAGTTCACATGCTACAACTAAGATAAATACTTTTTAAAAATGATTCCTCATTATTACCACTAGGATTGTTCCTGTGTATCCTCCACGGTAAGAGTTTCAAAAATTAATTTTAGGAGCTGTCAAGTTTGGTGTTACCTGATGCAGGGAAAGATTGAAGGCAGGGGGAGAAGGGGACGACAAAGGAAGAGATGGGGGGATGACATCCCTGACTCGATGGACATGAGTCTGAGCAAACTCTGGGAGATAGTGAAGGAAAGGGAACTGTGGCGGGCTGCAGTCCATGGGGTTGCAAAGAGTCAGACACAACTGAGAGACTGAGCAAAAACAAAGATCTTGATCTCGCTTTACCTGAACTCTCTCCTAAGGAATTATTCTGCCTTCCTGACCTGCTTTGCCACTGGGTCTATTCCCACTCTTACCCTGACCCCACAGAAAGATCCCTTTTCCAAACATGAACACTTACTCCAACCTCCTTCCTTACAAACTCTGCCTCTTAGACTGAAATACAAAAGTACTCGACCCCTTCTCACTCCTTCTCATGAGAAGGATGCTGGGCTCAGGGTGAAGGTCATGGCAGCCAGGACGTGAGTGGGAGGGAGGCAGTCAGACTCTGAGATATAGGTTTAGGAGCTGTGATCTCATCCTCCTTCAGAACTGCAATTATCATTTCACTTGAAGTGGCAATGACAGGACCAGCTTGAGGAGCTAATGATCTTTCTGAAAAACTTTTTGAGTTGGTAATTACCAAAACCAATTGTGAGTCTCCTGTGAGTATCTCCAAAGAGACCACTGATGTGTTTGAGAGAAACTCATAATTTTTCATAATGAAAGTTGTTTTGAAATGATTAGGATTTTTACACAACTCTGAAATCTGTTGCCTTCATAAACCAGTTGTTTGATCTTAGGGATTCCCCCACCACCACAACCAATCCACTTAACAAAGTCAACTGTGAGTCACCAGGCTTTGTTCTGGAAACAAAAAAAACCCCACCCAATTAAACTTGAGAATGACATAAGAATTTGTTTTGTGTGTGTGTGTTTATTTACTTGGCTGTGCTGGATGTTAATTGTGGCAGGCAAACTATTAATTTCAGCATGTGGGACCTATTTCCCTGATCAAAGATCAAGCTTGCACAACCCCTGCATTGAGAGCTTGGAGTCTTAGCCACCAGACCACCAGGGAAGTCCCTGTATGGGACCTTCTTCTTGTACTCAAAACAGCTCTACCTCTTCTCTGTCCTGCATGTCTGATCCTACACTGGACTACACTGTTTTAGATCCCAGGTGAAGCCTTAGGTTGATGTTGGAGCTAGAGGACAGAAATGACAGTGAAGGAATATCTTTGGGTCTTGGAGGTGGCTTTTCAGTGTTGGCCGGACAGTTCATGTCTTTGCAGCACTCTCATGGCCTTTGCTCTTGGTACATGGAAGGCTTCTAGTTACTGAAACATCCACCATGGCTCCGTTTGGGCCTGAGCCAAATCCTTGAGTTGACCTTTCTCCATAATTTAGGGTTCATACCTCAACTCCATTTTCTCCTCAGGACATAACCTGATGATTGCCTTCAGTTCAGTCTCTCAGTTGAGTCTTTGTGACCCATGGACTTCTGCACACCAGGTTTTCCTGTACATCAGCAATTCCCCACGCTTGCAAAAGTCGTATTTATCAAGTTGTTGATGCTGTCTAAACATCTCATCCTCTGTCGTCCCCTTCTCCTCCCACCTTCAATCTTTTTCAGCATCTGGGTCTTTTCCAGTGGGTCAATTCTTAGCATCAGGTGGCCAAAGTATTGGAGCTTTAGCTTCAGCATCAGTCCTTCCAATGAATATTCAGGACTTTAAAATTGACTGGTTTGATCTCCTTGCAGTTCAAGGGACTCTCAAGAGTCTTCTCCAACACCATGGTTCAAAAGGATCAATTTCTTGGCACTCAGCTTTCTTTATGGTCAAACTCTCATATCCATACATGACTGGTGAAAAAACCATAGCTTTGACTAGGTGGAAGTTTGTCAGCAAAGTAATGTCTCTGCTTTTTAATATGCTGTCCTGGTTGGTTATAACTTTACTTCCAAGGACCAAGTGTGTTTTAATTTCATGGCTGAAGTCACCATGTACAGTGATTTTGGAGCCTAAGAAAATGAAATCTGTAACTGTTTCCATCATTTCCTCTCTAATTTGCCATGAAGTGATGGGACCTGATGCCATGATCTTCATATTTTGAATGTCGAGTTTTAAGCCAGCTTTTTCACTCTCTTTCACTTTCCTCAAAAGTCTCTTCAGTTCCTCTTTGCTTCTGCCATAAGGGTGGTGTCATCTGCATATCTGAGGTTATTGATATTTCTCCCGGCAATCTTGATTCCAGCTTGTGCTTCATCCAGCCTGGCATTTTGCAAGACATACTCTGCATAGAAGTTAAATAAGCAGGGTGACAATGTACAGCCTTGACATACTCCTTTCCCAATTTGGAACCAGTCCATTGTTCCATGTCTGGTTCTAACTGTTGCTTCTTGACCTGCATACAGATTTCTCAGGAGGCAGGTAAGGTGGTATGGTATTCCCATCTCTTGAGGAATTTCCCACAGTTTATTGTGAACCACACAGTCAAAGGCTTATGCTTCTGAGTCTGGGGTTTTAGTGTCTCTACTGTGCATGAAGAAATCTCTGGTTTTAAAGGATTTGGAATTAGTCAAAGACAAACTGTGTCATACCTTTTTGCAAAGGAATTTCCACTCGTTTCTTTACTAGGTTTAAAGCACTGAAATACATGCCTGACCCTGTTGAAGGAGCTTGCCATTTTGGTGGCAGAAATGGATGATCCTGCTCACATTTTTTATTGTCTGAATAAAAGGCAGGAAAATTACCCTCTGGAGTGGGAGATCCCAGTTCTGCATTCTCTCTTTAATGTTTTCCTGATTTCAATCTTCTAGGGTCATTGCTTCTTTCAGAGATGAAGCTTTGGACTTTGGGATCTAGGGATCCAAGGACACCTGGCTGTCCCTTCTGCCCTCCACATAGCTTTGAGTTCCCCTGGGAAGCTACCATATTTCTCCCAAGGACAGTCTTGGTATGGGACAATGAATCAGTCATTAAAAGCCAAGTTTTCTGATACAGGGATGCTGTGATGGCATCTCTGAAGCTGGCTCTGGAGCTCTACCTTCAGTTTTACACTCCACTCACTAGTAAGATGGGTTTTAAGGAATGACATCAGCATGCAGGGTAGAGGAGAGCATGGTACGCTCACTGGAGCCCTCAGTTGACTTTTCCTCATGTAAAATTTGGACTGTTTTCGGCTATGTCTCAAAACACTTCTCCTAATATTGGCTGAGGACCAGAGAACGTCTCAGGCTTAACTTTCTTCCTGAATCTATGAAATTTCTGTCTCTTGCTACTCTTTGCTGGAGCTGCTGATTTCCTGTATACCAAAGAAGTAGCCCTCTGGAGACTTCCCTGGTGGTCTAGTGGTTAAGACTCTGCACTCCCAATCCACAGGGTCTAAGTTCGATCTGCTGGTTGGAGAACTAGACCCCACAAGACACAGCTAAGTATTGGCTTGCAGCTATGGAGAATAAAGGAAGCTGAGGGCCAAAGAATTGATGCTTTTGAACTGTGTGTTGGAGAAGACTCTTGAGAGTCCGTTGGACTGCAAGATCTAACCAGTCCATCCTAAAGGAAATCAGTCCCGAATATTCATTGGAAGGGCTGATGCTGAAGCTGAAACTCCAATACTTTGGCCACCTGATGAAAAGAACTGACTCACTGAAAAAAGCTCTGATACTGGGATTCAAGGTGGGAAGAGAAGGGGATAAGAGAGAATGAGATGGTTGGATAGCATCACCGACTCAATGGACATGAGTTTGAGCAAACTCAGAGAGTTGGTGATGGACAGGGAGGCCTGGCGTGCTGCGGCCCATGGGCTCGCAAAGAGTCGGACATGACTGAGTGACTTAACTCAAGTGATATGACCCTCCCACAACCACCACTGGGCGTTTAAAAAGTGTTTTGCGAAAACACTCCAGAGAGTTTGGGGCTTTTAGGGCACGAGCCACTTGTCTCCTTGCCTGGCCCTGAAATAAAACTTTATCTGTTCCAAACTCCTACATTTCTGTTTGTTTGGCTTCACTATGTGTTGGGTATATGCAGTTTTGTTAACACTGAAAGAAGGCTCTAGTTTAGTTTGCTGGTTAACAGAAATATGGCCAAAAGGTGATGTTCAGTGAACTGGAAATGCCAGCGTTGCCTTGGTTTACTGCAGAAAGGATTTGGATTCAGAGGCTTTTGGAAATGACGATCTTAGAGTAGATTTGTCATGAGAGACCTGTTCACCCACCTTGGAAGGGTCCAGAAGACAGACTTTTCAACACAACTGTGAGAGATAAATTTGCTGGGAGCCCAGGCACTTTTGAAGAACTCCATAATCACTATTCTCTGTAGGACAGAACTCAGTGGGGAACTACTGTGGCTTATTTGGTTACCATAAATGTACTGGGAGTAATAGGCTTTCAGAGTGGCAGAGACCAACTGTGACACCCAACCACCCAAGGTATCAAACAGTGGTTATCACAATGGGGAGCAGAGTTGAAGCAGCAATAAGAATAGTCTGACTTCCAAAAACGTATGATGTCTAGTTGATTATGGTGTTCCTAAAGACCACCTGATCTGCCTCTTGAGAAATCTGTATGCAAGTCAGGAAGCAACAGTTAGAACTGGACATGGAACAACAGACTGGTTCCAAATAGGAAAAGGAGGACGTCAAGGCTGTATATTGTCACCCTGCTTATTTAACTTCTATGCAGAGTACATCATGAAAAACGCTGGGCTGGAAGAAACACAAGCTGGAATCAAGATTGCTGGGAGACATATCAATAACCTCAGATATGCAGATGACACCACCCTTATGGCAGAAAGTGAAGAGGAACTAAAAAGCCGCTTGAAAGTGAAAGAGAAGAGTGAAAAAGTTGGCTTAAAGCTCAACATTCAGAAAACGAAGATCATGGCACCCGGTCCCATCACTTCATGGGAAATAGATGGGGAAACAGTGGAAACAGTGTCAGACTTTATTTTTTTGGGCTCCAAAATCACTGCAAATGGTGATTGCAGCCATGAAATTAGAAGACGCTTACTCCTTGGAAGGAAAGTTATGACCAACCTAGATAGTATATTCAAAAGCAGAGACATTACTTTGCCGACTAAGGTCCTTCTAGTCAAAGCTATGGTTTTTCCTGTGGTCATGTATGGATATGAGAGTTGGACTGTGAAGAAGGCTGAGCGCTGAAGAATTGATGCTTTTGAGCCGTGGTGTTGGAGAAGACTCTTGAGAGTCCGTTGGACTGCAAGGAGATCCAACTAGTCCATTCTGAAGGAGATCAACCCTGGGTGTTCTTTGGAAGGAATGATGCTAAAGCTGAAACTCCAGTAGTTTGGCCACCTCATGAGAAGAGTTGACTCATTGGAAAAGACTCTGATGCTGGGAGGGATTGAGGACAGGAGGAGAAGGGGACGACAGAGGATGAGATGGCAGGATGGCATCACTGACTCGATGGACATAAGTCTGAGTGAACTCCGGGAGTTGGTGATGGACAGGGGGGCCTCACATGCTGTGATTCATGGTGTCGCAAAGAGTTGGACATGACTGAGCGACTGAACTGAACTGAAATGAAAATATGTCAATAGTTTACATTAGAAATCACTGTTTTGGGAGAATGGAGACATGTATATGTATGGCTGAGTCACTTCCCTGTTCATCTGAAAGTATCACAACCCTGTTAATTGGTTATGTGTGTGCTAAGTCGCTTCAGTTGTGTCTGACACTTTGCAACCCTATGGACTATAGCCTGCCAGGCTCTTCTGTCCATGGGATTCTCCAGGCAGAATACTGGACTGGGTTGCTATGCCCTCCTCCAGTGAATCTTCCTGACTCAGGGATTGAACCGAGTCTCCTGCATTGGCAGGCAGGTTCTTTACCACTAGTGCCACCTAGGAAACCCCATTAATTGGCTATACTCCAATATAACATTAAAAGTTAAAAAAAGAAATCATTGACCTAATTTATACAATTTGTATTAATGAAAATTAAAATGGATATGGTGATAATAGACATTTTCTAGGATATTTTACTTTATCAATACAGATCCCAACACTGATATGAAGTGCAAACAGAGAAATATCCACAGAAGACAGAGGGGTGTTTATAAAAGTGCCCCTCACAAATGAAAACACCAGGATCAGATGGTTTAGCAGGCAATATCAACTGTCCTTTTTTTTTTTTTTTTAATATATTTTTGGTTGTGCTGGGTCTTCACTGATGCACATGGCCTTTCTCTAGTTGTGGTGAATGGGGGCATCTCTCTAATTGTGGT
Organism: Ovis aries; assembly: GCF_016772045.2. Classification (NCBI taxonomy): domain Eukaryota; kingdom Metazoa; phylum Chordata; class Mammalia; order Artiodactyla; family Bovidae; genus Ovis; species Ovis aries. The sequence continues at coordinate 58,325,314 of NC_056067.1, read as the reverse complement.
GCATGGACTTCTCATTGTGGTGGCTTCTACTCTTCCAGAGCATGGGCTCTAGACCCATGGTCTTGAGTAATTGTGGTGCACAGGCTTAGCTGTCCCGTGGCCTGTGGTATCTTCCTAGACCAGGGATCGAGCCCATGTCCTCTGCATTGACAGGTGGATTCTAAACCACTGGACACCAGTGAAGTCCTCTGCTGTTCTTTTAACTATAGCCAGGCTGCTCTCTGCATTCATCAGTACTGAATGGTTACCAGAGGTCTCTGTGCAATTTCATTAAGGAGCACCCATTGGTTATGCAATAAATGATGAGACAACAACTTTAAGGGGCAAAATCACTCTTTTCACTTTCCAGCAGGAAAACACACAGTCTGAACAAGGCCCACTATCCATTTCCCCTGTGAGAGTTTTCAGTCCAACTGAGAATTTTAAGAGTGAAACATCATCAGTCAGGCCACACCTGTTTTTGATGCTAACGGCAAGTGTGGGGGTTCCCAAACCCACATTCAGTTTTAATAATTCTCTAGGACTCAGCACTCACTGAGAGCTGGTCCACTCACTGTAATGGTTGATTACAGGGTAAAGATATATTCCCTGGTGGATCAGACAGTCAGGAATTCCCCTGTAATGCAGGATACCTGGGTTCGATCCCTGGGTTGGGAAGATCTCCTTGAGAAGGGAATGGCAACCCACTCCAGTATTCTTGCCTGGAGAATTCCACAGAGAGAGGAGCCTGGTGTGCTATAGTCCTTGGGGTCATAAAGAGCTGGACACAATAGAGCGACTAAAAAAATGACAACAGTCAATGGAAGAGATGCATGGGTCAGAGTTCAGAAAAAATAGTCAAATTGGAGCTCTAGTTTACCTTTCCCCATGAAGTGATGCTATGTCATTTTCCTGGCATTGATACCTGACGACACAGGGAGTATGGCCACCAGGGATCTTCACCCAAGCCCAGGTGCCCAGAGTGTTTTACATGAGCTCCATCAGGATCTGTCTGTGTGGCTGAGCTTTAGTTCTCAGTTCTTCTGAATCAGGCTAATCCTGTTATCTCCAGTTCCTCCAGAAGCCAGCCTGATACTACACTGCCTAAAGCCCCAGCCGACTTATAACGTGAGAGAGGCTGGTGCCCACCCCATGAAACAAACAAAAATACTCCTGCTATCACAAAGGCAATCTACAGAATGGGAAAAAATATTTGCAAATGATGCAATTGACAAAGGATTAATCTGCAAAATATACAAACAGCTCATACAACTCAATATCAGAAATTCAAACAACCCAATCAAAAAGTGGGGGAAAATCCAAATAGATATTTCTTCAAAGTATACATGTCGCCAACAGGCTCATGAAAAAATGCTCAACATCACTAATTATAAGAGAAATGCAAATCAAAGTTAGTGAGATAACACCTTACACTGGTCAGAATAGCCATCATCAAAATGTCTACAGATTATAAATGCTGGAGAGGGTGTGGAGAAAAGGGAATTCTCCTTCATTGTTGGTGGGAATGTAAATTGGTTCAGCCACTATCAAGAACAGTCTGCAGTTTCCTTAAAAAATCTAAGAGCAATTAATACCATATGATCCAGCAATCCCACCCCTGGGCATATATCCAGAGGAAACTATAATTTGGAAAGATACATGCATCCCAATGTTCACAGCAGCACTGTTTACAGTAGCTAAGACATGGTAACAACCTAAATGTCCATCACCTGATTAATGGATAAAGAAGATATGGTATATAAACACAATAGAATATTACTCATCCATTAAAAAGAATGAAATAATGCCATTTGCAGCACCATGGATGGACCTAGGGATTATCATACTAAATGAAGTAAGCTGTATAGAGAAAAACAAATAGCATGTAATATCACTTATATGTGGAATCTTTTTTTCAAAAGAAGATACAAATAAGCTTATTTATAAAACAGAAAGATACTCAAACATAGAAGAGAAACTTGTGATTATCAAAAGGGAAAAGAGGGAGGAAGGACAACTTAGGAAGTTGGAATTAACATATACACACTGCTACTGCTAAGTCACTTCAGTCGTGTCCGACTCTGTGCGACCCCATAGACGGCAGCCCACCAGGCTCCCCTGTCCCTGGGATTCTCCAAGCAAGAACACTGGAGTGGGCTGCCATTTCCTTCTCCAATGTATGAAAGTGAAAAGTGAAAGTGAAGTCACTCAGTCGTGTCCGACTCTTGGCAACCCCATGGACTGAAGCCTACCAGGCTCCTCCATCCATGGGCTTTTCCAGGCAAGAGTACTGGAGTGGGGTGCCATTGCCTTCTCCAGATATACACACTACTATATATAAAATAGATAAGGGACAAAGACCTAGTGTACAACACAGGGACTGCATTCAATATTTTGTAATAATCTATAATGGAAAGAATCTGAAAAAGAAAAAAAATATATATATATATAGTGAGTCACTTTGCTATCTACACCTGAAACTAAGATAACATATGCTTCAATTTTTAAAAGAATATCTAAATTAAAAAACCAAAACAAAAAACAAACCAAAAAAAGCCCTCATTTAAACTGGGCTAAGTTTTGCTCATGGATTGTTTCTATATTTGAGACCATGGTGCAAATATCTTAGGCATATAAAATATGCCTGGAAAACCTTACCCTTTATACACTAAAGGATCACAAGTGGAATTTTATTTATTTATTTATTTAGGCTATGCTGGGTCTTGGCTGTTGCATGCGGGCTTTTTCTAGTCGCAGTGAGCGTGGGCTCCTCACTGTGGTGACTTCCCTTGCAGAGCACAGGCTCTAGGCACATAGGCTCAGTATTGTGGTGCATGGGCTTAGTTGCCCTGTGGCATGTGGGATCTTCCTGACCCAGGAATCGAACTGGAGTCTCCTGCATTCCCAGTCAGATCCTTTAACACCCAGGCACCAGGGAAGCCCCATATATACACTACAATATATAAAATAGGTACCTACTAAGGACCTAGTGGGGACTTCTCAGATGGTCCCATGCTTAAGACTAAGCCCTTTCTAGGCAGAGAGAAGGGGTTCAATCACTGGGAACCAAGTCCCACATGCCCAGAGGCCTGGTTTACAACAAAAAAGAAGTGACCTACTGTATAGCATGGGGAACTCTATTCAATAGTCTGTAATGGCCTACATGAGAAAGGATCTAAAAAGAGTAGATACACACACGTATGTATAACTGATTCACTTTTTCATATACCCGGAACAAAGACAACACTATAAATCAAGTATGCCTTGATAAAATTTTAAAAACATACAATTTACATTTTTCTGATAAGATCAGGGGATACTGAGTTCTTCATGTAGAGAAAGCAGAGACTGGATATGATGGAGTCACGGCTCATGAGCAGAAAGGGGCTGATAAAGGGAAAACACACATTAATCAGGCCAGTTGTATACACCAACCACCAACTGGGATTATGAAAAAGAGCAAGAGTAGTGTTAAAGATGCAGGACAGGGTGTGGAAACACATGAAGGTGCTCGCCAAGAGTAGGATGCTTTGGGTGGCTCTGGACTCAGCGGGGAGTCTGGGAGACACACAAGCCTTGTGAATATACTGGACTCGCTGACTGTGTCTGTACAGGGTGAGAATCATGGAGCCACTGGCCCAGAAGATGAGCACAGAAAATGAAACTTCAGGGAACACGACCAAAGCTGCATATATTGAGCCTGAGATGTTCTCAAGATCTGCGGCAGCACAGTAGTCTGAATCTCTTGTATTTGTCATGTTTGTGCTGTGCCATTTTTCAGAAACATATAATGCATACAGAGGAAAAAAGAGATTTACAAACATACACTGGATCCAGCAGAAGGAAATGGAGAAGGCAATGTACTTTGGGGCTTTGACTTTAAGATTCTTCCAACGGCTGTACTTGGGGCTGATCGTGATGGTCTGAAACACACTCAAGAGGCAGGTGGTGCTGATGGAGATACTCCTGCCCACTCTCTCAACATACAAAATAAGTTTGCAGGCAAAATCACTGGCAAAATATTTCAACCTCAAAGTTGTAATTGTCTGAGGGACTCCTTTCGAGAGAATGACCAAAATGTTGGCTACAGTCAGGTGCTTGCAAATCAAATCTGTGACCCTCAACCTACACTGAGTGTGGTAAAGAAAAAAGTAACGATACAGAAGGGAGAAATTGCCCCAGATTCCAAGCGCAGTCTGTAACAAGAAGGTTATTCCAAAGGCCAGTTGGCTGGAGGCTGTTGTGTCATTCAAGATACTCCCCTTTATATGATGGCAACAGTGATTCCTCAGACCAGAATGGCTCATATAAATTTGTGACATCAAGAGACAACTTTCCTTGTGTGCTTTTGTGAAATTTCCAAGGCTTCGTGTGGGGCAATGACGATGAGAGAAATCAGTCTATTTTACAAAGAATTCAGCAGGAAGGATGAAGTGGTGGTAACCTGGAGGAAGCAATGACAAGTGAAAGTAAATTGAAAGATAGTATAAAACCCACTTTTAAGGAGAAGCTTACTGAAGAAAAAAAATCTCCATCACTGCCCTCATCATAAAAGAGGTCAACTCTAAACGCATTCTCTTCTAAATTTTAAGAAGACAATATATTATTGTAGGGGTTTCCTGATGGCTCAGTTGGTAAAGTATCTGCATGCAATGCAGGAGACTCCAGTTCGGTTCATGGGTCAGGAAGATCCGCTAGAGAAGGGATAGTCTTACCCACTCCAAGAATACCCACTTCAGAATTCTTGGGCTTCTCGTGTGGCTCAGCTGGTATTTAAAGAAGATAATGTATTATTTTAGAAAAAAAAAGACAGGAGTTATTCTAGGGTCTAACAATTTAAAATATATGCTAAAGGTACTTCCCTGGTTGTCCGGTAGTTAAGAAACTGCCTTGCAATGTAGGAGACGCAGGTTTGATACCTGGTTGGGCAACTAAGACCCTATATGCCATGGGGTTTCTAAGCCTGGGATCTGCAACTAGAGGGTCTGTGCACCACAACAAAAGATCCTGCATGATACAACATAGTTACCACATGATGCAATCAAGACCCAATGCAACTAAATAAATAAATATTTATATATACTAAAGAACACAGTACATGTAAACCATATGGTGAAATAACTTTTGCACACATTAAAATTAAGACTGGATCTCATCAAGACACACACACAGACACAGATACAACTTAAAATCACACAAGCATGTCCTAAAAACCCGAAGATAGAACAAACAGTGGACAGAGTCTTCAAAGAGAATCCTCGAGAAAGAATTTATTCAACGGATAAGACATGTGGAAAAATATGCCACATCCTTGGCAATCAGGTCAATTAAAATGTAACCACTACCTATATGTCATCAAATACCATCAAGAAATCTGAAAGAAAAATGACAAAAATGCCAAGCTTTGGCTTAGCTGTGGATGAACCAAGAATCTCATACACTGATGGTGGGTGTTCAAATTGGTACACTCATTTTGGAAAACTGTGGTATCTACTTAGCAGATCAGATGTAATCCTGTTCCAAGAAATCCACTTCTATGAATATATTCAACAATATTTAGTACATATATCACCCAAAGATTAGTTATATTAATAGAATTTATCAGTTCAGTTCAGTTCAGTCAGTCGCGTCCGACTGTGTGTGACACCATGAATCGCAGCACGCCAGGCCTCCCTGTCCATCACCAACTCCTGGAGTTCACTCAGACTCACGTCCATCGAGTCAGTGATGCCATCCAGCCATCTCATCCTCTGTTGTCCCCTTCTCCTCCTGCCCTCAATCCCTCCAAGCATCAGAGTCTTTTCCAATGAGTCAACTCTTCTCATGAGGTGGCCAAAGTACTGGAGTTTCAGCTTTAGCATCATTCCTTCCAAAGAACTCCCAGGGCTGATCCCCTTCAGAATGGACTGGTTGGATCTCCTTGCAGTCCAAGGGCCTCACAAGAGTCTTCTCCAACACCACAGTTCAAAAGCATCCATTCTTCGGCGCTCAGCCTTCTTCACAGTCCAACTCTCATATCTATACATGACCACTGGGAAAACCATAGCCTTGACTAGATGGACCTTAGTCGGCAAAGTAATGAGAGCCCTAATCATTACTTGTAATAGCCCCTAACTCTTAATACCCACGTACCCATTAACAGCTGAATGATCAGTTAATCCTTTGATAGTCACACAATGAAGTCCTATGTATTAATGATAATGAAAAATCAACAATAATATAAAACAATAAAGATAAATTCACAAAGATATAAAGGAATGGAGGACAAAAAGTCCAAATGAAAGAAGCTGCATGATATTTTCCATGTGAAGGCCAAGACAGGCAAAGTGATCTAATATTAAATGTCATAATAGTTGTAAACCTGTGCCTAATCATCCAGGCCTACAAATATACCCAACAAAGCTATAGTCTTGGAAATAATGAGTTAGAAGGGGCACAAGAGTTTCATGGAAACTGAGAACATTGTGTTTCTTGATCTAGTTGTGATCTCCAGATGTGCAATAATTCCTGAAACTTCACTGAGATATTATGCATTCATAACCTGGGAACATGTCTTTAATTAAAAATAAAAACAAACTAACATGTATTATCAAAAAATGTAGAACGAGCTTGTGAAAGGCTGTTTCTGTGAATGTGTCTCTTTTGCTGCCTGTGTCTGTGAAGAAGAGGAGCTGTAAGCCCAGATCATAACTCCAACAATGAAACATCAGAGAATAGTAACACTGCTACATACAGTGAATCACTGATTTTATCATAAAATTCAACAGAGCAGTATCCTAAGTCTTCAGGCTTTGTGTTGATTTTTGCTCCATTTGGCATTATATCCATGGGGAAAATACTGTGTACAGAAAGATATGACTTGTGACCATACAATCTTGTCCTAAAGACCAGGAAGTATAATGAACAGTAGACACAGTTTTCATACAGAAAGCTTGAGAAAGAAGTTATATACTCTCCAGTAGTGCAAAGTAGAGATGCAAATATGCTCAGGATTGTTTTTTGTTGTTGTTGTTGTTAAATGATATTATATATTTCATCTTATTATTTATTTATTTGCCTGCACCAGGTCTTAGTTAATGCCATGCAAACTCTTAGTTATGGCACATAAACTCTCAGATATGGCATGTGGCTTCTAGTTCCCTGACCAGGGATTGAACCTGGACCCCCTGCATTGAGAGTACAGTCTTAACCTCTGGACCACAGGGAAGTCCCCTCCTTGGGAGCTTTTGCTCTAAGTTCCACCCATCTGGATTTCCAGGGGCTGATCTTGATGGCTGGAGACACTTAAGGGGCCAGGAGGGCCAATGGACACACCCTACCAGCTTTGAGGGCATAGAGAACACATTTGCATGGCAAAATCACTGAAGACAAGCTTCAGTTAAAGGCTGCCATTGACACAGAGATGCCTTTAAAGGGAATGACCATAAAGCAAGTACAGTCCATGCCTGAAGGTCAAATCTGTGAACGTCAACCCACATTTGTTGTGGTAAAGGAAGAGATTAAGGTAAGAGAGGAAGCACCCAGGATTCCAACTAAAGTCTGACAGGAGCACAACATTCTTGTTGCCAACTCCCTAGAGGCCATTCTGCCAGTTGTTTGATGTTCATAACTGCATGGGCTAGGTACTGACACTGATTTATTGCAAAGATAAGGAGATCCTAGGTACAGAGAGGTCAAGGGATCTTTCTAAATTCACACGCTGATTACAGGCTGAGTGGTGGTAAGAACCTGGTAGGCTGAGTCCAAGACAGTGTCCTAATCACTGTGATGAACCAACCAAACACATCAGCTGTGTTTTTGAATAATCCATTGTGAAATTTAGTTTTGTTTTTATATCATATAGTTTATTCTATCAGTTCAGTTTAGTCATTCAGTCGTGTCCTACTCTTGGTAACCCCCAGGACGGCAGCACACCAGGGCTCCCTGTCCATCACCAGCTCCTGGATCTTCCTCAAATTCATGTCCATTGAGTTGGTAATGCCATCTAACCATTTCATCCTCTGTCGTCCCCTTCTACGCCTGCCTTCAGTCTTTCCCAGCATCAGGGTCTTTTCCAATGAGTCAGTTGTTTGCATCAGGTGGCCAGAGTATTGGAGTTTATTCCATTGTGTTTATATATTAAAATTCTTGTTGTAGAAAAGTTTCCATACCTGCATAAGTATTTATTCTATAGGTCAATAACATATCAAAAAGATTCCCTGGATTCAGAAATGGAGTCCCCCTCCAATATTCTTGCCTGGGAAATCCTATGAACAGAGGAGCCTGGTGAGCTATAGCCCAGGGGTCACAAACTGAGCCACTAACACGTACACACACACAAACACACACAATCCTATAGGAAATTGCCTCCTGTCCATAATGGATTTAATGGGTGCAAGGTTTCCTCAATGTTAGTTTTGCAACAGAAAGATGCACTCCTAACATGCCAGGCACAAATTAGCTATGGTATCAATCAAAAAAAGTATTGGACAATATTACTTTTTTTAATAAACTATGAACCATGTAGTACTACTATATGATACATGAGTGTAGGATAGAAATGAAATAACTTTTTTTTATCTAAATGCTTAGGTCTTTTTAAAATCGAGGTTTAGTGAGACTACAATATAACAAGATTTGTGAAGAATATTAACATACTAGACCCATGCAAAGTACAATCTGGAGAATATTGACTCTTGTGTGTTGCAAAAGTGAAACCGTAAAGAAATGAATGTGTGCTTGGAATTGGTGTTAGAATATTATGAGATTAGACAACATATGAGAAGATACATTTGGTCCTGATAAGTATATTCCAAAACTCACCATTATAAAGCTGCCTTTTCCTTAAAAGCTGCTTCTCTATCTTGAAGAGGGATAGCAATCTCACCATCAGCATCAGACCTCAAATGTTTCAGAAAAGACACGATTGTTATGTCCAGTAAGCACGTTATATGCCTACCGATCGATATATCTATATATATCTATATCTATCTATCTATCTATATATCTATATATATATATACACAATCATTTCTGTTCTTCAAACAAAATCATATTCATGCTTTCTGTAGAGGATTAGAAAATCGTTACTTTTCTATCCTTGTCTTTATGGAAAGCATAGAGGCAGCATGATAACACTTCTAAAACAAAGTTAAAATTAATCTAGGATTTCTGAAAGGTAACATTACAACAGATTGATGTTAAAAATACAACCCTTAAGCTCCTTGAAGATGATCTTTTGGCACTTCCCTGGTGGTCCAGTGGCTAAGACTCTGTCCTCCAAATGCAGGGAGCCTGGGTTTGATTTCTGGTTAGGAAAATAGATCCCACATGCTGCAACAACTAATAGTTCACATGCTGCGACCAAGACACACACTTTTAAACATAATTCCACATCATTATCGTTAGGATTGTTCCTGTGAGTCCTCCACAATAAGAGTTTCACAAATTAGCTTCAGGAGCTATCAAGTTCAGTGTCACCTGATGCTGGGAAAGATTGAAGGCAGGAGAAAAAGGGGAGGACAGAGGATGAGATGGGTGGATGGCATCACCGACTCGATGGACATGAGTCTGAGCAAGCTCTAAGAGACAGTGAAGGAGAGCAAATCCTGGTGTGCTCTAGTCCATGGGGTTACAAAGAGTTGGACACAACTGAGCTACTGAACAACAAAGATCTTGATCTTGCTTTATCTAAATTCTCTCCTAAGGAATTGTTCTGCTTTCCTGACCTGCTTTGCCACTGGATCTGTTCCCACTCTACCCCCAGCCCACAGAAAGATCCCTTTTCCACACATGAATACTTACTCAGACCTGATTCTTTACAGACTCTGCCTCTTAGACTGAGATACAAAATACTCGACACCTTCGTATGAGAAAGATGCTGGGCTCAGGGTGAAGGTCATGGCAGCCAGGACGTGAGTCGGAGGGAGGCAGTCAGACCCTGAAATATAGGTTTAGAAGCTGTGATCTCATCCTCCTTCAGAACTGCAATTATCATTTCACTTGAAGTGGCAATGACAGGACCAGCTTGAGGAGCTAATGATCTTTCTGAAAAACTTTTTTGAGTTGCTAATTACTCTCCTGTGAGTATCTCCAAAGAGACCACTGATGTGTTTGAGAGAAGCTCGTAATTTTTCATGATGAAGGTTATTTTGAAATGATTAGGATTTCTACACAACTCTGAAATCTGTTGCCTTTGTAAACAGTTTGTTTGATCTTAGGGATTTCTCCACAACCACACCCAACCCACTTACAAAGCCAACTGTGAGTCTACCAGGCTTTGTTCTGGAAAAAAAAAAAAAAACAACAACACCGAATTAAACTTGAGCATGACATAAGAATTTTGTGTGTGTGTGTGTGTTCATTTATTCATTTACTTGGCTGTGCTGGGTCTTAGTTGTGGCATGGGCACTATTAGTTGGAGCACGTGGCATCTAGTTCTATGATCAGGGATCAAACTTGCACACCCTCTGCAATAGGGGCTTGGAGTCTTAGCCACCAGACCACCAGGGAAGTCCCTGCACAGGACCTTCTTTCTTGTACTCAAAACAGCTCTACCTCTTATCTTTCCTGCATCTCTGATCCTACACTGGACTATACAGTTTTAGATCCTGGGTGAAAACTTAGGTTGTTGTTAGAGCTAGAGGAACAGAAATGATAGTGAAGGAATATCTTTGGGTCTTGGAGGTGGCTTTTCAATGTTGACTGGAGCACTCATCTGTCTTTGCAGCACTCTCATGGCATTTGCTCTTGGTATATGGAAGGCTTCTAGTCACTGACATATCCACCGTGGCTCCCTTTGGGCCTGGAGCCAAATCTTTGAGCTCTCCTTTCTCCACCATTTATGGTTTGCACCTCAACTCCCTTTTCTCCCCTGGAATTAGGTCAATGATTGCCTTCAGTTCAGTCACTCAGTCAACTCTTTGCAACCCATGGACTTCTGCACACCAGGATTCCCTGTGCATCAGCAACTCATGAACCTCAGTAAAACTCATGTCCATCAAGTCTTTGATGACATCCAACCATGCCATCCTCTGTCGTCCCCTTCTCCTCCTGCCTTCAATCTTTCTGAGCATCTTGGTCTTTTCCGATGAGTCAGTTCTTAGTGTCAGGTGGCCAAAGTACTGGAACTTCAGCTTCAACATCAGTCCTTCCAGTGAACATTCAGGACTGATTACCTTTAGAATTGACTGGATTGATCTCCTTCCAGTCCCAGGGACTCTCAATGGCCTTCTCCCACACCATGGTTCAAAAGCATTAAATCTTTGGTGCTGAGCTTTCTTGATGGTCCAACTCTCACATCCATACATCACTACTAGAAAAACCATAGCTTTGACTAGATGGAGCTTGTTGGCAAAGTAATGTCTCTGCTTTTTAATATGCTGTCCTAGTATGTTATAGCTTACTTCCAAGGAGCAAGTGTTTTTTAATGTCATGGGTGAGTCACCATGTAAAGTGATTTTGGAGCCTAAGGAAAAAAAGTCTGTCACTGTTTCCATTTTTCCCCTTCTATTGCCATGAAGTCATGGGTCAAGATGCCATGATCTTCGTTTTTTGAATATTGAGTTTTAAGCCAGCTTTTTCATTGTTATCTTTCACTTTCATCAAGAGGCTCTTCAGTTCCTCTTTGTTTTGTTTTTTTTTTTCAGTTCCTCTTTGCTTTCTGCCAGAAGGTTAGTGTTATCTGCATATCTGAGGTTACTGATATTTCTCCTGGCAAGCTTGATTTCAGCTTGTGCTTCATCCAGCCCAGCATTTCGCTTGACATACACTGCATAGAAGTTATATAATATACAGCCTTGACATACTCCTTTCCCAATTTGGAACCAGTCCATTGTTCCATGTCTGGTTCTAACTGTTGCCTCCTGACCTGGATACAGATTTCTTAGGAGGCAGGTAAGGTGGTCTGGTATTCCCATGTGTTGATGAATTTTCCATAGTTTGTTGTGATCCACACAGTCAAAGGCTTATGCTCCTGAGTTCTGAATTTCAGTGTCTCTACTGTGCATGAAGAAAGCTCTAGCTGAAAAGATTTGGAATTAGTCAGAGGCAGACTGTGTCATACCTTTTTGCAAAGGAATTTCCACTCATTTCTTTACTGGGTTTAAATCACTGAAATATATGCCTGACCGTTTTGGAGGAGCTTGCCATTTTGGTGGCAGAAATGGATGGGCCTGCTCACATTTTTTATTGTCTGTATAGGGCAGGAAAACTACCGTCTGGAATGGGAGATCCCAGTTCTTCATTCTGTCCTTAATGTTTTCCTGACTTCACCCTTCTAGGGTCATTGTTTCTTTCAGAGATGAAGCTTTGGGCTTTGGGCTCTAGGGATCCAAGGACACCTAGCTGTCCCTTCTGCCCTCCACGTGGCTTTAAGAACCCCTGGGAAGCTACCATATTTCTCCCAAGGACAGTCTGGAGATGGGACAATGAATCAGTCATTAAAAGCCAAGTTTTCTGATACAAGGATGCTGTGACAGCAACTCTGAAGCTGGCTCTGGAGCTCTGCCTCTAGTTTCATACTCCACTCATCAGCAAGATGGTCCCCCCCGCCCCCCCCGGAAAATTCCCATTTTATAAAATTTTAATTAATTTAATTGGAGGCTAATTAATTTACAATCATGCTATGTTTCTTGCCATGCATTCACATGAATCAGCCATGGGTTTACATGTGTTCCCCATCCTGAACCCCCTCTCACCTCCCTCCCCATCCCATCCCTCAGGGTCATCCCAGTGCACTGGCCCTGAGTGCCCTGTCTCATGCATTGAACCTGGACTGTCGATCTATTTCATATATGGTAGTATACATATTTCAGTAATATACTCTCAAATCATCCCACCCTCGCCTTCTCCCATAGAGTCCTAAAGCTTGTTCTTTACATCTGTGTCTCTTTTGCTGTCTTGCATATAGGGTCATTGTTGCCATCTTTCTAAATTCCATATATATGCATTAGTATACTGTATTGGTGTTTTTCTTTCTCACTTACTTCACTCTGTATAATAGGCTCCAGTTTCATCCACCTCATTAGAACTGATTCAAATGCATTTTAATAGCTGAGTAATATTCCACCGTGTATATCTACCACAGCTTTCTTATCCATTCATCTGCTGATGGACATCTAGGTTGCTTCCATGTCCTAGCTATTGTAAACAGTGCTTTGATGAGCATTCGGGTACACATGTCTCTTTCAATTCTGGTTTCCTCAGTGTGTATGCCCAGCAGTGGGATTGTTGGGTCATATGGCAGTTCTATTTCCCGTTTTTTAAGGAATCTCCATACTGTTCTCCATAGTGGCTGTACTAGTTTGCATTCCCACCAACAGTGTAAGAGTGTTCCCTTTTCTCCATACCCTCTCCAGCATTTACTGTTTGTAGACTTTTTGATGGCAGTCATTCTGACTGGCATGAAATGGTACCTCATTGTGGTTTTGATTTGCATTCTCTGGTAATGAGGGATGTTGAGCATCTTTACATGTATTTGTTAGCCATCTCTATGTCTTCTTTGGAGAAATGTCTGTTTAGGTCTTTGGCCCATTTTTTGATTGAGTCATTTATTTTTCTAGAATTGAACTGCATAAGCTGCTTGAGATTAATGCTTTTGAGATTAATTCTTTGTCAGTTGTTTCATTTGGTATTATTTTCTCCCATTCTGATGACTGTCTTCTCACCTTGCTTATGGTTTACTTCGTTGTGGAAATGCTTTTAATTTAATTGGGTCCCATTTGTTTATTTTTGCTTTTATTTCCACTACTCTGGGAGGTGGGTCATAGAGAATCCTCCTGTGATTTATGTTAGAGAGTGTTTTGCCTATGTTTTCCTCTAGGAGTTTTATAGTTTGTCTTACATTTAGATCTTTAATCCATTTTGAGTTTATTTCTGTGTGTGGTGTTAGATAGTGCTCTAATTTCGTTCTTTTACAAGTGGTTGACCAGTTTTGCCAGCATCGCTTGTTAAAGAGATTGTCTTTTCTCCATTGTATATTCTTGCCTCCTTTGTTAAAAATAAGGTGTCCATAGGTGTGTGAATTTATCTCTGGGCTTTCTATTTTGTTCCATTGATCTATATTTCTGTCTTTGTTCTAGCACCATACTGTCTTAATGACTGTAGCTTTGTAGTATAGTCTGAAGTCAGTAGGTTGATTCCTCCAGTTCCATCCTTCTTTTTCAAGACTGCTTTGCCTATTTGACTTTCTTTCTTTTTTTTTTTTTTTTTTTGTATTTCTATACAAAGTGTGAAATTGTTTGTTTTAGTTCTCTGAAAAATACCGTTGGTAGCTTGATAGGGATTGCATTGAATCTATAGATTGCTTTGGGTGATATACTCATTTTCACTATATTGATTCTTCAGATCCATGAACAAGGTATATTTCTCCATTTATTTGTGTCATCTTTGATTTCTTTCATCAGTGTTTTATAGTTTCCTATATATAAAGTCTTTTGTTTCTTTAGGTAGATTTATTCCTAAGTATTTTATTCTTTTTGTCACAATGGTAAATGGAATGGTTTCCTTAATTTCTCTCTGTTTTTTCACTGTTACTGTATTGGAATGCAAGGGATTTCTGTGTGTTAACTTTATATCCTGAAACTTTACTATATTTATTGATTAGGTCTAGGAATTTTCTGGTGGTGTCTTTAGGGTTTTCTCTGTAGAGGATCATGTCCTCTGCAAACAGTGAGAGTTTTACTTCTTTTCGAATCTGGATTCCTTTTACTTCTTTTTATTTTCTGATTGCTGTGACTAAAACTTTCAAAATTGTGTTGAATAGTAGTGGTAAGAGTGGACAGATTTGTCTTGCTCCTGACCTTAGGAGAAATTCTTTCAATTTTTCCCCATTGAGGATAATGTTTGCAGTGGGTTTACCATATATGGCTTTTATTGTGTTGAGGTATGTTCCTTCTGTTCCTGCTTTCTAGAGGGATTTTCTCATACATGGATGTTGAATTTTGTCAAAGGCTTTCTCTGCATCTATTGAGATAATCATATGGTTTTTATCTTTCAATTTGTTAATGTGATGTATCACATTTATTTGCAAATATTGAAGAATCCTTTCATCCCTGGGATAAAGCCCACTTAGTTATGATGTATGATCTTTTTAATACGTTTCTGGATTCTGTTTGCTAGATTTTGTTAAGGATTTTTGCATCTATGTTCATCAGTGATAATGGCCTTTAGTTTTCTTTTTTGTGTGGCATCTTTGTCTGGTTTTGGCATTAGGGTGATGGTGGCCTCATAGAATGAGTTTGCCAGTTTACCTTCCTCTGCAATTTTCTGGAAGAGTTTGAGAAGGATAGGTGATAGTTATTCTCTATTTTTGGTAGAATTCACCTGTGAAGCCATCTGGCCCTGACATTTTGCTTCTTGGCAGATTTTTTATTCCAGTTTCAATTTCCATGCTTGTGATGTGTCTGTTAAGATTTTCTGTTTCATCCTGGTACAGTTTTGGAAGGTTATACTTTTCTAAGAATTCATGCATTTCTTTCAAGTTGTCCATTTTATTGGCATATAGTTGCTGATAGTAGTCTCTTATGATCCTTTGTATTTCTGTGTTGTCTGTTGTGATTTCTCCATTTTCATTTCTAATTTTGTTGATTTGATTCTTCTCCCTTTCTTTCTTGATGAGTCTGGCTAATGGTTTGTCAATTTTATTTATCTTCTCAAAGAACCAGCTTTTAGTTTTGTTGATTTTTGCTATAGTCTCCTTTGTTGCTTTTTCATTTATTTCTGCCCTAATTTTTATGATTTTTTTTCCTTCTATGAACCCTGGGATTCTTCATTTCTTCTTTTTCTAGTTGCTTTAGGTGTAAAGTTAGGTTATTTATTTGATTTTTCTCCCATTTCTTGAGGTAAGCTTGTATTGCAAGATAGGTTTTAAGGAATGGCATCAGCATGCAGGGTAGAGGAGAGCATGGCATGCTTACTGAAGCCCTCAGTTGACTTTTCCTCATGTAAAATTTGGACTGTTTTCCAGTATGTCTGAGGATACTTCTCCTAATATTGGTTGAGGACCAGAGGACTTCTAGGCTTAACTTTCTTCCTGAGTCATTGAAATTTCTCTCATCAACTACTCTTCCCTGGAGCCACTAATTTTCCTGTGTACCAAAGAAACAGGTCTCTGTGGACTTTCCTGGTGATACAGTGGTTAACACTCCACAATTCCAATGCAGGGGACTAGGTTTGATCCCCTGTTTGGGGAACTGGACCCCACAAGTCACAACTAAGACTTACCCTGCAGAGTTAGACTATAAAGAGAGCTGAGCACTGAAGAATTGATGCTTTTGAACTGTAGTGTTGGAGAAGACTCTTGAGAGTCCCTTGGACTGCAAGGAGATCCTGAAGAAAACCAGTCCTGTATCCTTTGGAAGGACTGATGCTGAAGCTGAAGCTCCAATACTTTGGCCAAATGATGTGAAGAACTGACTCATTTGAAAAGACCCTGAGCTAGGAAAGATTGAAGGCGGGAGGAGAAGGGGACAACAGAGGATTAGATGTTTGGATGGCATCAGAGGCTCAATGGACATGAGTTTGAGTAAACTCTGGGAGTTGGTGATGGACAGGGAGGCCTGGAGTGCTGCAATCCATGGGGTCACAAAGGGTCGGACATGACTGAGTGACTGAACTGAACAGAACTGAGGTGTAAAAGGAAGAACATGTCAATAGTTTACATTAGAAATCACTGTCCTGGGTGAACAGAGGCATATGTATGTATGGCTGAGTCCCTCTGCTGTTCATCTGAAAGTATCACAGCATTGTTAACTGGTTATATGTGTGCTAAGTTGCTTCAGTTGTGTCCGACTCTTTGCAACCCTATGGACTATAGCCTGCCAGGCTCTTCCGTCCATGGGATTCTCCAGGCAAGAATAATAGAGTGGGATGCCATGCCCTCCTCCAGGGAATCTTCCTGACTCAGGGGTTGAACCCAAGTCTCCTGCATTGGCAGGCAGGTTCTTTACCACTTAGTGCCACCTGGAAGCCCCATTAATTGTCTATGCTCCAAGAAAAAATAAAAAGTAAAAAAAAGGAATTTGACCTAATTTGTACAAATTTTTATTAATGAAAAATAATTTGGAAATGGTGATAATAGACATTCTCTAGGATATTGTACTTTATCAATACAGTTCCTAACACTGATATGAAGTGCAAATAGAGAAATACACAGAAGAGTGAGTTGCATTTATAAAAGTGCCCGTCACAAATGAAACACCAGGATCAAATGGTTTAGCAGATAGTATCAACTACTCTTTCTTTTTAAAATGTAGTTTTCGTTGTGCTGGGTCTACACTGATGCACATGGCCTTTCTCTAGTTGCTGGGGGGCAGGGGCTACTCTCTAATAGTGGTACATGGGCTTCTTATTGTGGTAGCTTCTTTTCTCCCAGAGTGTAGGCTCTAGACCCATGGTCTTGAGTAGTTGTGGTGCACAGGCTTAGTTGCCCCATGGCATGTGGAATCCTCCTGGACCAGGGATCGAGGCTATGTCCCCTGCATTGACAGGTGTATTCTAAACCATTGGACACCAGGGAAGTCCTCTGCTATTCTTTTTGTATAGCCAGTGAAACCTTCTCCATTTAGCCATACTGAATGGTTACCAGAGGTCTTTGTACATACTTTTGCTGAATTTCATTAAGAAGCACTCATTGGTTATGTGATGAATTATGAGACATGAACTTTAAGGGGCAAAATCACTCCTTTTCATTTTCCGAAAGGCAAATACGCAATTTGAACAAAGCCCACTATCCATTTCCCCTGTGAGTTTCAGTCCAACTGAAAAGTTTAAGAGTGAAATATCATCAGTCAGGCCACGCTTGTTTTTGACACTAACAGCAAGTGTGGGGGTTCCGAAAACCAAACTCAGTTTTAATAATTCTCTAGAAGGACTCAACTCTTATTGAGAGCTGGTCCACTCACTGTAATAGTTGATTACAGGGTAAAGATATATTCCTGGTGTTTCAGATGGTCAACAATTCCCCTGCAATGCAGGATACCTGGGTTCAATCCCTGGGTTGGGAAGATCTCCTGGAGAGGGAATGACAATCCACTCCAGTATTCTTGCCTGGAGAATTCTATGGACAGAGTAGCTTGGTGGGCTATAGTCCTTGGGGTTACATGGAGTTGGGCTTGAGAGAGTGACTAAATAAAATAAATCTGTTAATGGAAGAGATGCATGGGTCAGAGTTCAGAAAATATAGTCAAACTGGAGTTCCAGTTTTCCTCTCCCCATGAAGTGATGGTATGTCTTTTTCATGGCATTGTTACTTGATGACTCAGGGGGTACTGTCACCAGGCAGATTCACCCAAGCCCAGGTGCCCAGAGTGTTTTACTTGAGCTCCATTAGGATCTGTATGTGTGGCTGAGCTTTAGTCTCCAGTGCTTCTAAGAGTCAGGCTAATTCTGTCAGCTCCAGTTCCTCCAGAAGCCAACCTGAGGCTATGTAGCCTAACGTCCCAACAACTTACACTGTGAGAGCAGCTGGTGGCCATACCAGTAAAGAAAAACAATACTCCTGCTATTAGAAAGACAAACTACAGAATGGGAGAAAATATTTGCAAATGATGCAATTGACAAGGATTAATCTCCAAAATATACAAACAGCTTACACAACTCAGTATCAGAAATTCAAAGAACCCAATCAAAAAGTGAACCAAATAGACACGTGTGAACCAAAAAGTGAACCAAATAGATATTTCTTCAAAGAAAGTATACAGGTGGCCAACAGGCTCATGAAAAAAATGTTTAACATCGCTAATTATCAGAGAAACGCAAATCAAATCTAGTGAGATATCACCGTACACTGGTCAGAATGTCCATCATCAAAAAGTCTACAAATAATAAATACTGGAGAGGGTGTGGAGAAAAGGTAATCCTTTTTCATTGTTGGTGGCAATATAAATTGGTTCAACCACTGTCAAGAACAGGATGCAGTATCATTAAAAAAATTAACAATTGAGCAATTAATACCATATGATCCTTCAATCCCACTCCTATGCATATATCCAGAGAAAAGTATAATTTGGAAAGATACACGCATCCCAGTGTTCACAGCCTCAGTATTTATAATAGCTAAGCCATGGAAACAACCTAAATGTGCATTGCCTGATGAATGGATAAAGAGGAAGTGCTATTTTTTTTTCATTTATTAAAAAAAAATATTTAACTGGAGGCTAATTACTTTACAATATTGTAGTGGTTTTGCTATACATTGACATGAATCAGCCATGGGTGTACATGTGTTCCCCATCCTGAATCCCCCTCCCACCTCCCTCCCCATCCCATCCCTCTGGGTCATCCCAGTGCACCAGCGCTGAGCACCCTGTCTCATGCATCAAACCTGGACTGGCGATCTGTCTCACATATGATAATATACATGTTTCAATGCTATTCTCTTAAATCATCTCACCCTCGCCTTCTCCCACAGAGTCCAAAAGACTGTTCTATAAATCTGTGTCTTTTGCTGTCTCACATATAGGGTTATTGTTACCATATTTCTAAATTCCATATATATCCCATGCATTAGTATACTGTATTGGTGTTTTTCTTTCTGGCTTACTTCACTCTGTATAATAGGCTCCCGTTTTATCCACCTCATTAGAATCGATTCAAATGCATTATTTTTAATGGCTGAGTAATATTCCATTGTGTATATGTACCACAGCTTTCTTATCCATTCATTTGCTGATGGACATCTAGGTTGCTTCCATGTCCTGGCTATTATAAACAGTGCTGCGATGAACATTGGGGTACACATGTTTCTTTCAATTCTTGTTTCCTTGGTGTGTGTGCCCAGCAGTGGGATTGTTGGGTCATATGGTAGTTATTTCCAGTTTTTTAAGGAATCTCCATGCTGTTCTCCATAGTGGCTGTACCAGTTTGCATTCCCACCAATAGTGTAAGAGGGTTCTCTTTTCTCCACACCCTCTCCAGCATTTATTGCTTGTAGACTTTTGGATCGCAGCCATTCTGACAGGCATGAGATGGTATCTCATTGTGGTTTTGATTTGCATTTCTCTGATAGTGAGTGATGTTGAGCATTTTTTCATGTGTTTGTTAGCCATCTGTATGTCTTCTTTGGAGAAATGTCTGTTTAGTTCTATGGCTCATTTTTTGATTGGGTTTATTTTTCTGGAATTGAGCTGCAGGAGTTGCTTGTAAATTTTTGAGATTAGTTGTTTGTCAGTTGCTTCATTTGCTATTATTTTCTCCCATTCTGAAGACTGCCTTCACCTTGCTTATAGTTTCCTTTGTTGTGCAAAAGCTTTGAAGTTTAATTGGGTCCCATTTGTTTATTTTTGCTTTTATTTCCATTATTCTGGGAGGTGGGTCATAGAGGATCCTTCTGTGATTTATGTTGGAGAGTGTTTTGCCTATGTTTTCCTCTAAGAGTTTTATAGTTTCTGGTCTTTCATTTAGATCTTTAATCTATTTTGAGTTTATTTCTGTGTATGGTGTTAGAAAGTGTTCTAATTTCATTCTTTTACAAGTGGTTGACCAGTTTTTGCCAGCACCACTTGTTAAAGAAATTGTCTTTTCTCCATTGTATATTCTTGCCTTCTTTGTCAAAGATAAGGTGTCCATAGATGCGTGGATTTGTCTCTGGGCTTTCTATTTTGTTCCATTGATCTATATTTCTGTCTTGTGCCAGTACCATACTGTCTTAATGACTGTAGCTTTGTAGTATAGCCTGAAGTCAGGCAGGTTGATTCCTCCAGTTCCATTCTTCTTTCTCAAGATTGCTTTGGATATTCGAAAAATTTTTTATTTCCATACAAATTGTGAAATTATTTGTTCTAGTTGTGTGAAAAATACCATTGGTAGCTTGATAGGGATTGCATTGAATCTATAGATTGCTTTGGGTGATATACTAATTTTCACTGTATTGATTCTTCTGAGTCATGAACATGGTATATTTCTCCATCTGTTTGTGTCATCTTTGATTTCTTTCATCAGTGTTTTATAGTTTTATATATATATATATATATATATATATATATATATATATATATATAGGTCTTTTGCTTCTTTAGGTAGATTTATTCCTAAGTATTTTATTCTTTTCATTACAATGGTGAATGGAATTGTTTCCTTAATATCTCTTTTTGTTTTCTCATTGTTAGTATATAGGAATGCAAGGGATTTCTGTGTGTTAATTTTATATCCTGCAACTTTTAATTTTCTGGTGGAGTCTTTGGGGTTTTCTATGTAGAGGATCATATCATCTGCAAACAGTGAGCGTTTTACTTCTTTTCCAGTTTGGATTCCTTTTATTTCTTTTTCTTTTCTGATTTCTGTGGCCAAAACTTCCAAAACTATGTTGAACAGTAGTGGCGAAAGTGGGCACACTTTTCTTGTTCCTGACTTTAGGGGAAATACTTTCAATTTTTCATCATTGAGGATAATGTTTGCTGTGGGTTTGTCATATATAGCTTTTATTATGTTGAGGTATACTCCTTTTATTCCTGCTTTCTGGAGGGTTTTTATCATAAATGGATGTTCAGTTTTGTCA
This sequence comes from Ovis aries, assembly GCF_016772045.2. NCBI lineage: Eukaryota > Metazoa > Chordata > Mammalia > Artiodactyla > Bovidae > Ovis > Ovis aries. The sequence continues at coordinate 58,303,860 of NC_056067.1, read as the reverse complement.
AAGGCTTTCTCTGCATCTATTGAGATAATCATATGGTTTTTATCTTTCAATTTGTTAATGTGGTGTATTACATTGATTGATTTGCTGATATTGAAGAATCCTTCCATCCCTGGGATAAAGCCCACTTGGTCATGATGTATGATCTTTTTAATATGTTGTTGGATTCTGTTTGCTAGAATTTTGTTTAGGATTTTTGCATCTATGTTCATCAGTGATATTGACCTGTAATTTTCTTTTTTTGTGGCATCTTTGTCAGGTTTTGGTATTAGGATAATGGTGGCCTCATAGAATGAGTTTGTAAGTTTGCCTTCCTCTGAAAATTTCTGGAAGAGTTTGAGTAGGATAGGTGATAGCTATTCTCTAAATTTTTGGTAGAACTCAGCTATGAAGCCGTTTGGTCCTGGGCTTTTGTTTGCTGGAAGATTTCTGATTACAGTTTCAATTTCCATGCTTGTGATGTGTCTGTTAAGATTTTCTATTTCTTCCTGGTTCAGTTTTGGAAAGTTATACTTTTCTAAGAATTTATGCATTTCTTCCAAGTTGTCCATTTTATTGGCTTATAGTTGCTGATAGTAGTCTCTTATGATCCTTTGTATTTCTGTGTTGTCTGTTGTGATTTCTCCATTTTCATTTCTAATTTTGTTGATTTGATTCTTCTCCTTTTTTTTCTTGATGAGTCTGGCTAATGGTTTGTCAATTTTATTTATCTTATCAAAGAACCAGCTTTTAGTTTTGTTGATTTTTGCTATAGTCTCTTTTGTTTCTTTTGCATTTTTTTCTGCCCTAAGTTTAAAGATTTCTTTCCTTCTACTAACCCTGGGGTTCTTCATTTCTTCCTTTTCCAGTTGTTTTAGGTATAGCATTAGGTTATTTATTTGACTTTTTTCTTGTTTCTTGAGGTAACCCTGTATTGCTATGCACCTTCTGCCTAGCACTGCTTTTACAGTGTCCCGTAGGTTTTGGCTTGTTGTGTTTTCATTTTCATTCGTTTCTATGCATATTTTGATTTTTTATTTCTTCTGTGTTTGATTATTCAGAAGCATGTTGTTCAGCTTCCATATGTTGGAATTTTTAATAGTTTTTCTCCTGTAATTGACATCTAATCTTACTGCATTGTGGTCAGAAAAGATGCTTGGAATGATTTCAATTTTTGTGAATTTTCCAAGGCTAGATTTATGGCCCAGGATGTGATCTATCCTGGAGAAGGTTCCACGTGCACTTGAGAAAAAGGTGAAATTCACTGTTTTGTGATGAAATGTCCTATAGATATCAATTAGTTCTAACTGGTCCACTGTATCATTTAAAATTTGTGTTTCCTTGTTAATTTTCTGTTTAGTTGATCTATCCATAGGTGTGAGTGGGGTTTAAAGTCTCCCACTATTACTGTGTTATTGTTAATTTCCCCTTTCATACTTGTTGGCATTTGTTTTACATAATGAGGTGCTCCTATGTAGGGTGCACATATATTTATAATTGTTATATCTTTTTCTTGGATTGATCCTTTAATCATTATGTAGTGTTCTTCTTTGTCTCTTTTCACAGCCTTTATTTTAAAATCTATTTTATCTGATATGAGTATTGTTGCTCCTGCTTTCTTTTGGTCTCTATTTGCTTGGAATATCTTTTACCAGCCCTTCACTTTCAGTCAGTATGTGTCCCTTGTTTCAAGGTGGGTCTCTTGTAGACAACATATATAGGATTCTTGTTTTTGTATCTATTCAGCCAGTCTTTGTCTTTTGATTGCGGCACTCAACCCATTTACATTTAAGGTAATTATTGATAAGTATGATCCCATTGCCATTTACTTTGTTGTTTTAGGTTCGAGTTTATACATCCTGTCTGTGTTTCCTTTCTAGACATTATCCTTTAGCATTTGTTGAAAAGCTGGTTTGGTGGTGCTGAATTCTCAGCTTTTGCTCCTCTGTAAAGCTTTTTATTTGTCCTTCATATTTGAATGAGATCCCTGCTGGGTACAGTAATCTGGGTTGTAGGTTTTTCTCTTTCATCACATTAAGTATGTCCTGCCATTTCCTTCTGGCCTGAAGAGTTTCTATTGAAAGATCACCTGTTATCCTTATAGGAATCCCCTTGTGTGTTATTTGTTGTTTTTTCCTTGCTGCTTTTAATATTTGTTCTTTGTGTTTGATCTTTGTTAATTTGATTAATATGTGTTTTGGTGTGTTTCACCTTGGGTTTATCATGTTTGGGACTCTCTCGGTTTTTTGGACTTGGGTGATTATTTCCTTCCCCATTTTAGGGAAGCTTTCAACTATTATCTCCTTAAGTATTTTCTGACGGCCTTTCTTTTTGTCTTCTTCTTCTGGGACTCCTATGATTCGAATGTTGGGGTGTTTAGCATTGTCCCAGAGGTCTCCGAGGTTGTCCTCATTTCTTTTAATTCTTTTTTATTTTTTCCTCTCTGCTTCATTTATTTCTACCATTCTATCTTCTACCTCACTTATCCTATCTTCTGCCTCCATTATTCCCTGTTGGTTCCCTCTAGAGTGTTTTTTATCTCATTTATTGTATTATTCATTATTGATTGACTCTTTATTTCTTCTAGGTCCTTGTTAAACAATTCTTGCATCTTCTCAATGCTTGTCTCCAGGCTATTTATCTGTATCTCCATTTTGTTTTCAAGATTTTGGATCATTTTTACTATCATTATTCTGAATTCTTTTTCAGGTAGACTTCCTATCTCCTCCTCTTTTGTTTGGTTTGGTGGGCATTTATCATGTTCCTTTATCTTCTGAGTATTTCTCTGCCTTTTCATCTTGTTTAGATTGCTGTGTTTGGGGTGGCCTTTCTGTATTCTGGCAGTTTGTGGAGTTCTCTTTATTGTAGAGTTTCCTTACTGTGGGTGGGGTTGGACAGGTGGCTTGTCAAGGTTTCCTGCCTAGGGAAGCTTGCGTTAGTGTTCTGGTAGGTGGAGCTGGATTTCTTCTCTCTGGAGTGCAATGAAGTGTCCAGTAGTGAGTTTCGAGATGTCTATGGGTTTGGTGTGACTTTGGGCAGCCTGTATCTTGAAGCTCAGGGCTATGTTCCTGTGTTGCAGGAGAATTTGTGTGGTATGTCTTGCTCTGGAACTTCTTGGCTCTTGGGTGGTGCTGGTTTCAGTGTAGGTATGGAGGCTTTTGGATGAGCTCTTATTGATTAATGTTCCCCAGAGTCAGGAGTTCTCTGATGTTCTCAGGATTTGGACTTAAGCCTCCTGCCTCTGATTTTCAGTCTTATTCTTACAATAGCCTCAAGATTTTTCCATCTACACAGAGCCAATGATAAATCATCTAGGTTAATGATGAAAAGCTTCTTCACAGTGAGGGACACCTGAAGAGGTTCACAGAGCTACATGGAGAAGAGAAGAGGGAGGAGGGAGATAGAGGTGACCAGGAGGAGAAGAGCAGGAATCAAAAGGGGCAAGAGCAAGCTAGCCAGTAATCAATTCCCTATGTGCTCTCCACAGCCTGGACCCCTCAGAGAGGTTCATGGAGTTACACAGAGAAGAGAAGAGGAAGGAAGTAGACAGAGATGACCAGGAGGAGAAAAGGGGGAATCAAAAGGAAAGAGACAGATCCAGCCAATAATCAGTTCCCTAAGTGTTCTCCACAGCCCAGACCACACAAAGAGATTCACAGAGTTGGGTAGAGAAGAGAAGGGGGAGGGAGGAGATAGAGGCGACCTGGTGGAGAAAAAGGAGAGTCAAAAGGGGGAGAGAGCAATTAAGCCAGTAATCACACTCCCGAGTAAAAATGGTGCTGCAGAGTGGGTTCTTAAAGGTACAAAATTGATAACAAATACCAAAAAAAAAAAGATTAAAAATTTAGAATAGAAGTTAGACTCTCAAAAATACAATATATAAAAACAAAACAAAGTCACAAAAATTATAAAATATATATATGAAGATTGCTTTAAAAATAGGGTCTTTTTTTGCAAGATAATAGTAGGTTATAAAAATGAAAATTAAAGGAGTAATAGAGGACTTAAAATTTAAAAATTTTTTTAAATGATAATAGTAAAAATATAGCTAGGAATTTCTCTGGAGCTGTTGTGGGCAGTGTGGGGTCTATTCAGTTTCAGATAGTTCCTTGATCCGGTTTATACTTCTCAAGATCTATAGGCCCCTTCCAATGTAATTACAGGGTTACAGTGCTAACTACAGGGCTTCAATCTGTTGCACCTGTCACTTCCAAAGCAGTTCCCTCTGTTTATTTTAGTTTCTTCTGTTTTCTGGTCTCTTCAGTGTCTAATTTCTGCCCTGACATAAAGGGACGAAGGTGGTCACCTGTTTAGGTTCACTTGTTCAGTCATGCTGTGGGGAGGGAGGAACACTGCTAACAAATATCACTGGCATATGTGGGGAGTGCTCACAGTGTCTCGGCCGCACTGAGTTTGCCCCTGCTCAGGGCGCATGCACTTTCCCAGTCTACATTTCTCAGGCTCTAGGTTGCTCTTCCCGGGAACTGTCTGAGGTGGGCCCTGAGTTGCGTGCACTTCCCAGGTCTAAGCCATTCAGGTTCAGGTTCTTGGGTACTCCACAAAGGCGCAGATGCAGTTGAGCCTGCGTTTTGTGCCCTTCCCAGGTCCGAGCAGCTCAGGTGACCAGGTGCTTGGTTAGCGCAGTCTCCCCAGGTAGGGAGTGCATCTTACCTCCCTGGTCCCAGCCGCTCAGTTTCCTGGGTGGCAGCAGGCGCCACCCATCTTAGGTGTTACCTGTGCCTCTTCTGGGGAGCTGATCTCTGGCTGTGACCCTCCCGGCAGATGTCAACTGTCCAGAATCCCAAGAAGTCTTGGTTAACAACTGGGAACCTACTTGCAGTTTAGTAAAGGATGCCTCTCTGGGGCCAAGATTGCCCCTTTCTGGCTCTGGCTGGCCCCGCCTTCCTCCCTGCCTCTGGTAGGGGATGGGCGGATATGCAGCTGGCTAGCTCTCCTCAGTCCTTTGTTCTGTGAGCAACCTGGCAGTGCCTTAGGTTAGGGCTTTCACAGGATAGTTCTTTTTTTTCTCTCTCTCTCCCTCTGGCTATCCCACAGTTTGGGTTGCTATCTCACGTTAGTTCCCTCAGATTGCCGCCCAGTCCTTACCCTAAGCAATGCAGCCCACACCTCCCTGTTCAGCCACTTGCTGGTGGTGGATGCAAGCACTGGGAGTTGCCATTAGGCACATAATCTGTGGGTTTTATTTATTTATTAATTTTTCCTTCTGGTTATGTTGCCCTCTGAGATTCCAAAACTCCCCACAGACCCCTGGTGAGAGTGTTTCCTGGTGTTTGGAAACTTCTGCTCTTTTAAGACTCTCTTCCCAGGACGGATCTCCATCCCTACCTCTTGTTTCTCTTTTTATCTTTATATTTTGTCCTACCTCCTTTCGAAGACAATGGGCTGCCTTCTGGGTGCCTGATGTTGTCTGCCAGCATTCAGAAGTTGTTTTGTGGAATTTGCTCAGTGTTCAAATGTTCTTTCGATGAATTTGATGGGGAGAATGTGGTCTCCCTGTCCTATTCCTCCGCCATCTTAGGACTGCCCCCAGAAATGGTAATTAAACACAATGCAATATTCAGTTCACTTCAGTGCAGTTCAGTTGCTCAGTTGTGTCCAACTCTTTGTGACCCCATGAATTGCAGCACGCCAGGCCTCCCTGTCCATCACCAGCTCCTGGAGTTCACTCAAAATCATGTCCGTCGAGTCGGTGATGCCATCCAGCCATCTCATCCTCTTTCATCCCCTTCTCCTCCTGCCCCCAATCCCTCCCAACATCAGAGTCTTTCCAATGAGTCAACTCTTTGCATGAGGTAGCCAAAGAACTGGAGTTTCAGCTTTAGCATCATTCCTTCCAAAGAACACCCAGGGCTGATCTCCTTTAGAATGGACTGGTTGGATCTCCTTGCAGTCCAAGGGACTCTCAAGAGTCTTCTCCAACATCACAGTTCAAAAGCATCAATTCTTTGGCACTCAGCTTTCTTCACTGTCCAACTCTCACATCCATACATGACCACTTATTACTCAGCCATTAAAATGAATGAGATAATGCCATTTGCAGCACCTTTGATGGACCTAGATTTTATCATACTAAATGAAGTAAGCCGGACAGAGAAAAGCAAACAGCATACAATACCGTTTATATGTAGAATCTTTTTTTTAAAAAGATCCACATATACTTATTTACAAACCAGAAAGAGACTCACAGACATAGAAAACAAACTTATGTTTATCAAAAGGGACAAGGGGGAGGAGGGATAAATTAGGAAGTTCGAAATAACATATACACACTACCATATATAAAATAGCTAAACAACAAGGAGCTAGTGTACAGAACAGGGAACTGCACTCAATATTTTGAAATAACATATAAGGGAAAAGAATCAGAAAAAGAAAAAATATATAACTGAATCACTTTGCTGTGTACACCTGAAACTAACATATAATTCAATTTTTAAAAATATCTTAATTATAAAAGCAAAATAAAAAAACAAACAAAAAGCCCTCATTCAAACTGGACTAAGAACTTGCTCATGGATTTTTCTACATTTGAGCTCATGGTGCAAATATCATAGGCATATAAAGTATGCCTGGAAAAACCTTTATCCTTTATACACTAAACTATACACTAAAGGACCAGAAGTGGAATTTTATTTATTTATTTAGGCTGTGCTGGGTCTTTGTTCTTGCGTGTGGGCTTTCTCTTGTTTTGAGTGTGGGCTCCTCACTGTGGTGGCTTCTCTTGCAGAGCACAGGCTCTAGGCACACAGGTGCAGAAATTGTAGTGCATGGGCTTAGTTGCCGTGTGGCATGTGGGATCTTCCTGACCCAGGAATTGAACTGGAGTCTCCTGCATTGGCAGCCGGATTCTTTACCATCAAGTCACCAGGGAAGCCCTAAATATACACTACTATATATAAAATAGGTAACTAATAAGGACCCAAGGGGAATTCCCAGATGGTCCAATGGTTAAGACTAAGTCCTTTCTAGGCAGGGAGAAGGGGTTCAGTCCCTGGTCTGGGAATCAAGTCCCACATGCCCTGAGGCCTCGTTTACAACAAAAATGAAGGGACCTACTGTATAGCACAGGAAACTCTACTCAATACACTGTAATGGCTTATATGGGAAAACAATCTAAAAAGAGTAGCTATACATACAAATGTATAACTGACTCACTTTTTCTATACAGCCAGAAGTAACACAACACTATAGATCAACCATAATTTCATAAAATATTCTTATTTATTATTTTTTAAATGTTACTTGCAATTCAATTTTATTTTTATTTTATTTTGCATACAGTCTCTTTTTTTTTAATTTAAATTTATTTATTTTAATTGGAGGCTGATTACTTTACAGTATTGTATTGGTTCTGCCACACATCAACATGAATCTGCCATGGGCATACACGTGTTCCCCATCCTGAACCCCCCTCCCAATTCCCTCCCCGTACCATTCCCCTGGGTCATCCCAGTGCACCAGCCCCAAGCATCCTGTATCAAACCTGGACTGGTGATTTGTTTCTTATATGATATTATACATGTTTCAGTGCCATTCCCCCAAATAGTCCCACACTCTCCCTCTCCCTCTCCCACAGAGTCCAAAAGACTGCTGTATACATCTGTGTCTCTTGTCCTATCTCGCATACAGGGTTATCGTTACCGTCTTTCTAAATTCCATATATATGCATTAGTATACTGTATCGGTGTTTTTCTTTCTCACTTCACTCTGTATAATAGGCTCCAGTTTCACCCACCTCATTAGAACTGATTCAAATGTATTCTTTTAAATGGCTGAGTAATACTCCATTGTGTATATGTACCACAGCTTTCTTATCCATTCATCTGCTGATGGACATCTAGGCTGCTTCCATGTCCTGGCTATTATAAACAGTGCTGCAATGAACATTGGGGTACACGTGTCTCATTCAATTCTGGTTTCCTTGGTGTGTATGCCCAGCAGTGGGATTGCTGGGTCATAAGGCAGTTCTATTTCTAGTTTCTTAAGAAATCTCCACACCATTCTTCATAGTGGCTGTACTAGTTTGCATTCCCACCAACCGTGTAAGAGGGTTCCCTTTCCTCCACACCCTCTCCAGCATTTATTGCTTGTACACTTTTGGATCGCAGCCATTCTGACTGGTGTGAAATGATACCTCATTGTGGTTTTGATTTGCATTTCTCTGATAATGAGTGATGTTGAGGATCTTTTCATGTGTTTGTTAGCCATCCGTATGTCTTCTTTGGAGAAATGTCTATTTAGTTCTTTGGCCCATTTTTTGATTGGGTCGTTTATTTTTCTGGGATTGAGCTGCAGTAGTTGCTTGTATATTTTTGAGATTAGTTGTTTGTCAGTTGCTTCATTTGCTATTATTTTCTCCCATTCTGATGGCTGTCTTTTCACCTTGCTTATAGTTTCCTTTGTTGTGCAGAAGCTTTTAATTTTAATTAGATCCCATTTGTTTATTTTTGCTTTTATTTCCAGTATTCTGGGAGATGGGTCATGGAGGATCCTGCTGTTATTTATGTCAGAGAGTGTTTTGCCTATGTTCTCCTCTAAGAGTTTTATAGTTTCTGATCTTACATTTAGCTCTTTAATCCATTTTGAGTTTATTTGTGTGTATGGTGTTAGAAAGTGTTCTAGTTTCATTCTTTTACAAGCGGTTGACCAGTTTTCCCAGCACCACTTGTTAAAGAGATTGTCTTTAATCCATTGTATATTCTTGCCTCCTTTGTCAAAGATAAGGTGTCCATAGGGGTGCGTGGATTTTAAAAACATACAGTTTACATTTTTCTGATAAGATTATGCAATACTGAGTTCTTCATGTACAGAAAGCAGAGACTAGATATGATGGAGTCACGGCTCATGAGCAGAAAGGGGCTGATAAAGGGAAAACACACATTAATCAGGCCAGTTGTATACACCAACCACCAACTGGGATTATGATAAAGAGCAAAACAAATATTAAAGATGGAGGACAGGGTGTGGAAACACATGAAGGTGCTCGCCAAGAGTAGGATGCTTTGGGTGGCTCTGGACTCAGCAGAGGATCTGGGAGACACAATAGCCTTGTGAATATACTGGACTCTCTGACTGTGTCTGTACAGAGTGAGAATCATGGAGCCACTGGCCCAGAAGATGAGCACAGAAAATGAAATTTCAGGGAACACTATCAAAGCTACATATATTGAGCCCGAGATTTTCTCAAGATCTGTGTCAGAACAGTACCCTGAATCTCTTGTATTTCTCATATTTGTGCTGCTACTTTTGTCAGAAACATATAATGCATATAGAGGAAAAATGAGATGTACAAACATGCACTGGATCCAGCAGAAGGAAATGGAGAAGGCAATGTACTTTGGGGCTTTGATTTTAAGATTCTTCCAATAGGAGTTTATGGGGCTGATTGTGATGGTCTGAAACACAGTCAAGAGGCAGGTGGTGCCGATGGACATACTCCTGCCCACTCTCTCAACATACAAAATAAGTTTGCATGCAAAATCATTGGCAAAGTGTTTCAACCTCAAAGTTGTAATTGTCTGAGGGACTCCTTTTGAGAGAATGACCAAAAAGTTGGCAATAGCCAGGTGCTTGCAAATCAAAGTTGTGACCCTCATCCTGTACTGAGTGTGGTAAAGAAAGAGGTAATGGTACAGAAGGGAGAAATTGCCCCAGATTCCAAGCACAGTCTGTAAGAAGAAAATTATTCCTATGGCCAGTTGGCTGGAGGCTATTGTGTCATTCAAAATACTCCCCTTTAAATGATGGCAACAGTGATGCCTTAAAGCAGGGTGGTTTATATAAATCTGTGACATTGACCGCCAGCTTTCCTTGTGTGCTTTGTGAAATTGCCAAGGCTTCACGTGACAGGAAATGATGAGAGGATCAGTATATTTTATGAAAAAGTCAGCAGGAAAGATGAAGTGGTGGCGACCTGGAGGAAGTAATGACCACTGAGAGTAAATTGAAAGATAAAATGAAACAACACTTTAAGTAGATGCTTACTGGAGGAAAAAATATTTGCATCACTGCCCTCATCATAAAAGAGGTCAATTCTAAATGCATTCCCCTCTAAATTTTAAAGAAGATAATGTATTATTATTGTAGGGGCTTCCGTGATGCCTCAGTTGGTAAAGAAAATCTGCCTTCAATACAGGAGACCCCAGCTCAATTCCTGCATCAGGAAGATCTGCTGGAGAAGGCATAGGCTTCCCACTCCAGTATTCTTGGCTTCCCATGCAGCTCAGCTGGTATTTTAAAGAAAATAATGTATTATTTTAGAAAATAAGACAGGAGTTATTCTAGGGCCTTACAATTTAAAATATATGCTAAAGGTACTTCCCTGGGTGTCTGGTAGCTAAGAATCTGCCTCACAAAGCAGGGAACGTAGATTTGATTCTTGGTTGGGCAACTTAGACCCCATATGCCACAGGATAACTAAGCCTGGGATCTGCAACTAGAGAGTCTGTGCACAACAAAAAGTCCTGCACGATACAACAAAGCTCCCCATATGATTCGACTAAGACCCAATGCAGCTAAATAAATAAATATATATATATATATATGTACACACACATACACGCTAAACAGAACAGAATATATAAAACATATGGTGAAGTAACTTTTGCACATATTAAAATTAAGACTGGTTCTCATCAATACACATACACACACAAAGATGCAACTTAAAACCACACAAGTATGTCCTAAAAACCACAAAATAGAATAAACAGTGGACAGAGTCTTCAAACAGAAACTTTGAGAAGAAAGTTATTCAGTGGATAAAACATATCAAAAAATATTCCACATCCTTGGTAATCAGGACAATTAAAATATAACCACTACCTATATGTCATCGAATACTATCAAGAAATCTGAAACAGAAATGACAAAAATGCCAAGTTTGGTCATAGCTGTGGATGAACCAAGAATCTCATACACTGATGGTGGGTGTTCAAATTGGTACACACATTTTGGAAAACTGTTGTATTGACTTAGCAGATAAGATGTAATCCTGTTCTGAGAAATCTGCTCCTATGAGTATACTCAATAGAATTTTGTGCATGTATCACCCCAAAATTAGTTATATTAATAGAATTTATATGAGAGCCCTAATCATTACTTGTAATAGCCCCCAACTAATACCCATCTACCCATTAACATTTGAATGATCAATTAATCCTTTGATAGTCACAGAATAAAGTCCATTATAGCAATGATAATGAAAGAACAACAATAATATAAAACAATACAGATAAAGTCACAAAGACGGAACGGAGGAGAAAGTCCAAGTGAAAGATGCTGTATGATTTCTTTCATGTGGAGGCCAAGAGAGGCAAAGTGATCCAGTATTAAATGTCATAATAGTTGTAATTGTATACTGAATAATCCAGGCCTAAATATAGCAAACAAAGCTATAGCCTTGGGAACAGTGAGTTAGAAGGGGCACAAGAGAGTTTCATGGGAACTGAGAACATTCTGTTTCTTGATCTAATTGTGGTCAGATGTGCAATAATTTCTGAAATTTCACTGAGCTTCGCACATATAACCTGCCAACATGGCTTTAATTAAAAAAAAAAAACACATGTATTATCAAAAAAATATGGAAGGAGCTTGTGAAAGGCTGTTTCTGTGAATGTGTCTCATCTGCTGCCTGTGTCAGCAAAGGAGGGGAGCTGTAAGCCCAGATCATAACTCCAACAATGAAACATCAGAGTATAGTAACACTGCTGCATACAGTGAGTCACTGATTTTGTCATAAAATTCAGCAGAGCAGTATCCTAAGTCTTCATGCCTTGTGTTGATTTTTGCTCCATTTGGCATCATGTCCATGGGGAAAATAATGTTTACACAGAGATATGACTTGTGACCAATCTTCTCCTAAAGACCAGGAAATATAATGAACAGTAGACATAGTCTTCATACAGAAACTTTGAGAAAGACGTTACATACTGCTCAGTAGTGCAAAGTGGAGACCCCAATATGCTCAGGAGCTTTATTTCTTAAGAGGATTTTATTTATTTCATCTTATTCATTTACTTATTTGGCTACACCAGGTCTTAGTTAATGGTATGTAAACTCTTAGTTATGGCAGGTAAACTCTCAGTTTTGGCATGCAGCTCAGGGTTTGAACCTGGACCCACTGCATTGGGAGCACAGCCTTAACCTCTGGACCACAGGGAAGCTTTTGCTTTAAGTTCCACCCACCTGGATTTCCTGGGGCTGATTTTGATGGCTGGAGACACTTAAGGGGCCAGGAGGGCCAATGGACACACCCTGCCAGCTCTGGGGGCACAGAGAACACATTTGCATGACTAAATCCCTGAAGACAAGCTTCAGTTAAAGGCTGCTGTTGTCACGAAGATGCCTTTAAAGGGAATGATCAAAAAGTGGCTACAGTCCTGTGCCTGAAGGTCAAATCTGTGAACCTCAATTCACATTCAATGTAGTATAGGAAGAAATTAAGGTAAAGAGAAGCACCCAGGATTCCAACTATAGTCTGAGATGAGCACACCGTTCTTAATGCCAACTCCCTGGAGGCCATTCTGCCAGATGTTTGATGTACATAACTGCATGGGGTAGGCACTGGCACTGATTTATTGTAAAGATAAGGAGATCCTAGGTACAGAGAGGTCAGGTGATCTGTGTAAATTCACACGCTGATTACAGGCTGAGTGGCCGTATGAACCTGGTAGGCTGAGTACAGGACAGTGTCCTAAGCATTGTGATGCACCAACCAAACACATCAGCTGTTTTTCAATAATCCAGTGTGAAATTTAGTTTTGTTTTTATATCAAACAGTTTATTCTATCTGTTCAGTCCAGTCACTCAGTTGTGTCCAACTATTTGCAACCCCATGGACGGTACCACACCATGCTTCCCTGTCCATCACCAAGTCCTGGAGCATGCTCAAACTCATGTCCATTGAGTCCGTGATGCCATCCAACCATCTCATCCTCTGTCATCCCCTTCTCCTCCTGCATTCAATCTTTCCCAGCTCAGGGTCTTTTGCAATGGGTCAGTTCTTCTCATCAAGTGGCTAAAGTATTGGAGTTTATTCCATACCTTTTATATATGATAATTTTGTTGTAAATAATTTCCATATCTGCATAAGTATTTATTCTGTAGGTAAATAACATATCAAGAAGATTCCCTGGATTGGATATGGCAACCAACTCCAGTATTCTTGCCTGGGAAATCCTAAAAACAGAGGAAACTGGTGAGCTACGGTCCATGGGGTCACAAACCGAGCCACTAACATGTATACACACAAACACACACAAACTTATAGGAAAGTGCTTCTTGTCCATATTGGATGTGATGAATGCAAGATTTCCTCAATATAAGTTTTGCAACAGAAAGATGCATTCCTGTCATGCCAGGCACAAATTCACTATGGTATCTATCAAAAAAAGACTTGGACAATATTACTTTGTTTAAAAAACTATGAACCATGAATTACTACTATACGATAAATGAGTATAGGATAGAAATGAAAGAATTATTTTTGTCTAAACCCTTAGGTATTTTAAAAATTGAGGTTAAGTGAAACTACAATATAACTTGATTTGTTAAGAATATTAACATACTAGGCACATGTAAAAGTATAAGCTGGAAAATATTGACTCTTGTGTTGCAAAGGTAGAAGCATAAAGGAATGAACATGTGCTTGGAATTGGTGTTAGAATATGAGATTAGACAACATAGGAAAAGATACATTTGGTCCTGACAACTATATTCCAAACCACCATCATAAAGCTGCCTTTTCCTTAAATGCTGCTTCTCTGTCTTGAAGAGGGATAGCAATCTTGCCATCGTCATCAGACCTCAAATGTTTCAGATAAGACACAACTTCTATGTCCAATAAGCACGTTATATGCCTAGAGTTAGATATATATGTAAAAAATCATTTCTGTTCTTCAAACATATTCATATTCATGCTTTCTGTAGAATATTAGAAAATAATTGCTTTTCTATCCTAGTCTTTACGGAAAGTATAAAGGCATGATAACACTTCTAGTACAAATTTAAAATTAGTCTAGAATTTCTGAAAGGTAATGTTACAGCAGATTGAATTTAAAAATAGAACCCTTAAGCTGCATCAAGATGTTTTGGCACTTCCCAGTGTCCGGTGGCTAAGACTCAGTGCTCTCAACGCAGAGAGCCTGGGTTTGATTCCTGGTCAGGAAAATAGATACCACGTGCTGCAACTAAGAGTTCACATGCTACAATAAGAAAAATACTTTAGAAATATTCCTCATTACTATCACTAGGATTGTTTCTTGAGCCCTCCACAGTAAGAGTTTCACCAAATAGTTTAGGAGCTGTCAAGTCGATGTTGCCTGATGCCAGGAAAGATTGAAGGCAGGAGGAGAAGGGGACGACAAAGGAAGAGATGGGTGGATGGCATCACTGAGTTGATGGACATGAGTCTGAGCAAGCTCTGGGAGATAGTGAAGGAAAGGGAAGCCTGGCGGGCTGCAGTCCATGGGGTTGCAAAGAGTCGGACACAACTGAGTGACTGAACAACAACAAAGATTTTGATCTCGCTTTACCTAAACTCTCTCCTAAGGAATTGTTCTGCTTTCCTGACCTGCTTTGCCACTGGATCTGTTCCCACTCTACCCCCCGCCCACAGAAAGATCCCTTTTCCAAACATGAACACTTACTCAGACCTGATTCTTTACAGACTCTGCCTCTTAGACTGAAATACAAAGTACTCGACTCCTTCTCACGAGAAGGATGCTGGGCTCAGGGTCGAGATCATGGCAGCCAGGACGTGAGTGGGAGGGAGGCAGTCAGACCCTGAGATATAGGTTTAGGAGCTGTGATCTCATCTTCCTTCAGAACTGCAATTATCATTTCACTTGAAGTGGCAATGACAGGGTCAGCTTGAGAAGCTAATGATCTTTCTGAAAAACTTTTTCTGAGTTGCTAATTACTCTCCTGTGAGTATCTCCAAAGAGACCACTGATGTGTTTGAGAGAAGCTCATGATTTTTCATGATGAAGGTTATTTTGAAATGATTAGGACTGCTACACACCTCTGAAATATGTTGCTTTTGTAAACAGGTTGTTTGATCTTAGGGATTCCCCCACAACCACCCCTAACCCATTTAAGAAAGTTAATTGTGAGTCTTCCAGGCTTTGTTCTGGAAACAAACAAAAAACACCCAATTAAACTTGAAGAGAACATAAGAATTTATTTTATGTGTGTTCATTTATTCATTTACTTGGCTGTGCTGGGTCTTAGCTGGCATGCGCACTATTAGTTTCAGCATGTGGGATCTAGTTCCCTGATCAGGGATCAAACTTGCACACCCCCTGCAATGGAGGCTTGGAGTCTTAGCCACCAGACCACTAGGGAAATCCTTGTATGGGACCTTCTTTCTTGTACTCAAAACAGCTATACCTCTTCTCTTTCCTGCATCTCTGATCCTACACTGGACTATACAGTTTCAGATCCCAGGTAAGGGCTTAAGTTCACGTTAGAGGTAGAGTAATAGAAATGATAGTGAAGGAATATCTTTGGGTCTTGGAGGTGGCTTTTCAATGTTGGCTGGAACACTCATCTGTCTTTGCAGCACTCTCATGGCCTTTCCTTTGGTACATGGAAGGCTTCTAGTCACTGACATATCCACCATGACTCCCTCTGGGCCTGGAGCCAAATCCTTGAGTTTACCTTTCTCTACCATTTACAGTTCACACCTCAGCTCCATTTTCTCCCTTGGAAATAGGCTAATGATTGCCTTCAGTTCAGTCACTCAGTCATGTCCGACTCTTTGCAACCCATGGACTTCTGCACACCAGGCTTCCTTGTCCATTACCAACTTTCAGAGCTTGCTGAAACTCATGTCCATCAAGTCGGTGATGCCATCCAACCATCTCATCCTCTGTCGTCCCCTTCTCCTCCTGCCCTCAATCTTTCCCAACTTCAAGGTCATTTCCAGTGAGTCAGTTCTTAGCATCAGGCGGCCAAAGTATTGGAGCTTAGCTTCATCATCAGTCCTTCTAATGAATATATCAGGACTGATTTCCTTTAGGATGGACTGGTTGGATCTGCTTGCAGTCCAAGGGACTTTCAAGAGTCTTCTCCAACACAATTCAAAAGCATCAGTTCTTTGGCACTCAGCTTTCTTAATGGTCCAAGTCTCACATCCATACACGACTACTGGAAACACCATAGCTTTGAGTAGATCGACTTTTGGCAGCAAAGTAATGTTTCTGCTTTTTAATACACTGTTCTGGTTGGTTATAGCTTTACTTCCAAGGAGCAAGTGTCTTTTGATTTCATGGCTGCAGTCACCATCTGCAGCGATTTTAGAGCCCAAGAAAATAAAGTCTGTCACTGTTTCCATTGTTTCCCCTTTTTCTTCTTCTTCTTCTTTTTTACTTTACAATATTGTATTGATTTTGCCATACAGCAACATGAATCTGCCACGGTGTACATGTGTTCCCCATCCTCAACCTCCCTCCCACCTCCCTCCCTGTACCATCCCTCTGGGTCATCCGAGAGCACCAGCCCCAAGCATCATGTATCATGCATCAAAGCTGGACTGGCGATTCATTTCATATATGATATTATACATGTTTCAATGCCATTCTCCCAAATCATCCCACCTTCTCCCTCTCCCACAGAGTCCAAAAGACTGTTCTATACATCTGTGTCTCTTTTGCTGTCTCGCATACAGGGTTATCATTACCATTTGCCATGAAGTGATGGGACTGGAAGCCATGATCTTTGTTTTTTGAAGGTTTAGGTTTTTTGTTTGTTTGTTTGTTTTAGAGGAGGACAACACATTTAGTTTTATTTCAATCAAATCACAACACTTTCTTTTCCAAATGTTGCAAAGTGCACCTACAATTTTATATTACAGATCCACTTTTAAAAGGTTTTCTGTGACATTACAGCAAGCCTTTGTTTCCCCCAAACAGAGGAATATTCCCAAATTCTTCCTCAAGTAAAAATAAAAACTCCATTCCAGTAAATGGCAATACGTGAAATTACAGTAAACCAGACACTTGAAAGGATAGCCAAGAAGTCTTCCAACAGTTTATTAGAAAGAATGTAGACATTAAAAAAAAAATACTCACTGTTATGAACATAAATTGAGGTTTTCAGCCCAGGTACAAGCTGAATCCAAAAAAAAAAAAAAGGAATAAAAAAATCCAATAGTGTATTAACATTTTTTTCCACTCATTTGCCATACTGACAGTGCAAATACAAATTTGGCCTAAATGTACAGCCTCTCAAGCAACAATGTACAGCCTTTCTTCGTCCTCCATGCTAAGAGATGTAAAAGTTTAAGGGTCAAACAATACCAAATGTCCAGGCTTCAAAACCATCTAAGTTAGGGCATTCACTAGTTTTAGCTAAGATACATCTGGAACACTGACAAGTGATTACTTATATACAACAATGTGAAGTAAATTTTTTGAAAAATTAAACTTTAGTGGAACAATCCTGAAGGATATGCCAGAGGAATAACATGTTATCAGTTTAAAGTATCAACCAATTCTTTCAGCCACTTTTGAGTCCATGTTCTAAAATCTAAAATTTAGTTACTTTCCCTAAGCCAGAGAGTTTCCTATCATGTCAGTATCTAAGTTATGAGTAAAGGAGACTTAGGTGATATTTTTATTTATCACAACTGCTGTGTCAATTGCCTAGGGCCTCAACAGCATCATGGAAATCTGGGAAATGTTCATGCACAAGGTTATTGCCTTAGCTGACTTAAAACTGCCCCATACAATGGTACATATCAACCCTTAGTGATACCTTAAGAAAAAACAAACAGGTTGGAAAATGGGTTAAAGGTGCTCGCTTTGGCAGCACATATACTAAAATTGGAATGATACAGAGAAGATTAGCATGGCCCCTTCGCGAGGATGACACACAAATTCGTGAAGCGTTCCATATTTTTTATAGATCCATGGAACAAAACAGAAAGCCCAGAGATAAACCCATACCCCTATGGACACCTTATCTTTGACAAAGGAGGCAAGAATATACAATGGATTAAAGACAATCTCTTTAACAAGTGGTGCTGGGAAAACTGGTCAACCACTTGTAAAAGAATGAAACTAGAACACTTTCTAACACCATACACACAGATAAACTCAAAATGGATTAAAAAGCTAAATGTAAGACCAGAAACTATAAAACTCTTAGAGGAGAACATAGGCAAAACACTCTCTGACATAAATAACAGCAGGATCCTCTATGACCCATCTCCCAGAATACTGGAAATAAAAGCAAAAATAAACAAATGGGATCTAATTAAAATTAAAAGCTTCTGCACAACAAAGGAAACTATAAGCAAGGTGAAAAGACAGCCTTCAGAATGGGAGAAAATAATAGCAAATGAAGCAACTGACAAACAACTAATCTCAAAAATATACAAGCAACTCCTGCAGCTCAATTCCAGAAAAATAAATGACCCAATCAAAAAATGGGCCAAAGAACTAAATAGACATTTCTCCAAAGAAGACATACGGATGGCTAACAAACACATGAAAAGATGCTCAACATCACTCATTATCTGCTGCTGCTGCTACTAAGTCACTTCAGTCATGTCTGTGCGATCCCATCAATGGCAGCCCACCAGGTTCCCCCATCCCTGGGATTCTCCAGGCAAGAATACTGGAGTGGGTTGCCATTTCCTTTGCCAATGCATGAAAGTGAAAAGTGAAAGTGAAGTCGCTTAGTCGTGTCCGACTCTTATCGACTCTATGGACTGCAGCCCACCAGGCTCCTCCATCCATGGAATTTTCCAGGCAAGAGTACTGGAGTGGGGTGCCATTGCCTTCTCCATCACTCATTATCAGAGAAATGTAAATCAAGACCACAGTGAGGTACCATTTCACACCAGTCAGAATGGCTGCGATCCAAAAGTCTACAAGCAATAAATGCTGGAGAGGGTGTGGAGGAAAGGGAACCCTCTTACACTGTTTGTGGGAATGCAAACTAGTACATCCATTATGGAGAACACTGTGGAGATTCCTTTAAAAACTGCAAATAGAACTGCCTTATGACCCAGCAATCCCACTGCTGGGCATACACACCGAGGAAATTGAAAGAGACACATGTACCCCAATGTTCATCACAGTACTGTTTATAATAGCCAGGACATGGAAGCAGCCTAGATGTCCATCAGCAGACAAATGGATAAGAAAGCGGTGGTACATATACACAGTGGAGTATTACTCAGCCATTAAAAAGAATACATTTGAGACAGTTCTAAAGAGGTGAATGAAATTGGAGCCGATTATACAGAGTGAAGTAAGCCAGAAAGAAAAACACCAATACAGTATACTAACACATATATATGGAATTTAGAAAAATGGTAACGATAACCCTGTATACGAGACAGCAAAAGAGACACAGATGTAAAGAACAGACTTTGGACTCTGCGGGAGAGGGAGAGGGTGGGATGATTTGGGAGAATGGCATTGAAATATGTATACTATCATGTAAGAAACAAATCGCTAGTCTAGGTTCGATGCAGGATACAGGATGCTTGGGGCTGGTGCACTGGGATGACCCAGAGAGATGATATGCGGAGGGTGGTGGGAGGGGGGCTCAGGGTTGGGAACTCATGTACACCTGTGGTGGATTCATGTCAATGTATGGCAAAACCAATACAGTATTGTAAAGTAAAAAAAAAAACAACACCCTAAAACAAACAATTTCAAAAAAAAAGAAAAATGGGTTCAGTTCAGTTCAGTCACTCAGTCATGTCCGACTCTTTGTGACCCCATGAATCGCAGCATGCCAGCCCTCCCTGTCCATCACCATCTCCTGGAGCTCACTCAGACTCACGTCCATCAAGTCCGTGATGCCATCCAGCCATCTCATCCTCGGTCGTCCCCTTCTCCTCCTGCCCCCAATCCCTCCCAGCATCAGAGTCTTTTCCAATAAGTCAGCTCTTAACATCAGGTGGCCAAAGTACTGGAGATTCAGCTTTAGCATCATTCCTTCCTAAGAAATCCCAGGGCTGATCTCCTTCAGAATGGACTGGTTGGATCTCCTTGCAGTCCAAGGGACTCTCAAGAGCCTTCTCCAACACCACTGTTCAAAAGCATCAATTCTTAGGCACTCAGCCTTCTTCACAGTCCAACTCTCATATCCATACATGACCACAGGAAAAACCATAGCCTTGACTAGACGGACCTTAGTCGGCCAAGTTATGTCTCTGCTTTTGAATATACTGTCTAGGTTGGTCATAACTTTTCTTCCAAGGAGTAAGTGTCTTTTAATTTCATGGCTGCAGTCACTATCTGCAGTGATTTTGGAGCCCCCCAAAATAAAGTCTGACACTGTTTCTACTCTTTCCCCATCTATTTCCCATGAAGTGATGGGACCGGATGCCATGATCTTTGTTTTCTGAATGTTGAGCTTTAAGCCAACTTTTTCCGCTCTCCTCTTTCACTTTCATCAAGAGGCTTTTGAGTTCCTCTTCACTTTCGGCCATAAGGGTGGTGTCATCTGTATATCTGAGGTTATTGATATTTCTCCCGGCAGTCTTGATTCCAGCTTGTGTTTCTTCCAGTCCAGCGTTTCTCATGATGTACTCTGCATATAAGTTAAATAAAAATGGGTTAAAGGAGGCAGATACAGCATCTGCCTTTAGAGCTATCAACTCAGGAATTCTCTCAATTATGAAATCTTGCAGAGAAGTTACTTTTCTTTCTCAAAATCCAGCGATGACAATATCCCTTACTCCAGATCTGGCATTTTTTCATCATCACTGTCTTGTGAATCATCATGTGCGCCATCTACTTCTGGTAAATCTACATCCTCATCACCACCCATATTGTTCATCATCTCAGAGAAACGATCAAAATTAGACATGTCTTCATCGAAATCATCTTCCCAGTCTTTCTAATTATTAAAGTCCACACTAAGCCAATTAAGCTTTGCCCTTTCTTTCATTAATCTTGGCCATGACTGGGCAGATTCTCCTTTTCATAAACAAGATAAAATCGATCTGTCCGTTCTTTTATGCTTGGAATCATTTGGATCAATTACAGTGAAAAAGATCAATTTCATTTAAATGTTTAAAATTATCACTTCCTTCAGGACAACTGAATGTAAGTTTTGATTTTTCAAAATTTACATTCACATCTTTACTGTCTTCAACACAAAATTCAATGAAGACATAGTCCCTCGATCGTACCACTTTGCAGAAGTAGGTTGCATCGTGAAACGGGGCAGGGGGACGGGTGAACAGGAGGGCAGGCCTCTCCGGCGGCAGTTCCTGGGCAGACTACTCCTCTCCGGTGGCGACCCCGGCGTCTTCTCCCCAGTCACGGCCTCTTTGCGCTTTCCTCAAGTGACTGCGGCGGCGGTGGGCTCGACCTGGCTCCCCAGAATGCACCGTGCGGGGAGAGCGACTCCTCCAGTAGGAGAAAAGAGGAAAGTGTAGCAAAAGGGGCTGGAGGACAGAGAATGAACGTGCGTGCGAGCGAGGGGTGGTGAGGCCGGACAGCTGGTGCACAGCAAAAATGCCCGGGCCTAGCCGCCGCGCACGTGCGCACTCTTTGTTTTTTCTGTTTTTTGAATGTTTGGGTTTAAGCCAGCTTTCATTCTCCTAGTTCACTTTCATCAAGAGGCTCTTCAGTTCCTCTTTGCTTTCTGCCAGAAGGGTGGTGTCATCTGCGTATCTGAGGTATTTCTCCTGGCAATCTTGATTCCAGGTTGTGCTTCATCCAGCCCAGCATTTCAATGATGTAAGTTAAATAAACAGGGTGACAGCACACAGCCTTGACATACTCCTTTCCCAATTTGGAACCAGTCCATTTTTTCATGTCTGGTTCTATGTTGCTTCTTGACCTGCATACAGATTTCTTCAGAGGCAGGTAAGTTCTGGTATTCCCATCTCTTGAGGAATTTCCCACAGTTTGTTGTGCTCCACAAAGGCAGTGGCTTATACTCCTGAGTCCTGAGTTTCAGTGTCTCTACTGTGGATGAAGAAAGCTCTGGTATTAAAGGATTTGGAATTAGTCAGAGACAGACTGTGTCATACCTTTTTGCAAAGGAATTTCTACTCATTTCTTTACTGGGGGTAAATCACTGAAATATATGCCTGACCGTTTTGGAGGAGCTTGCCATTTTGGTGGCAGAAATGGATGATCCTGCTCACATTTTTATTGTCTAAACTGGGCAGGAAAATTATCCACTGGAATGGGAGATCCCAGTTCTGCATTCTCTCCTTAATGTTTTTCCTGATTTCAATATTCTAGGCTCATTGCTTCTTTCGGAGACGAAGCTTTGGGCTTTGGGATCTAGGGATCCAAGGACACTTGGCTGTCCCTTCTGCCCTCCACATGGCTTTAAGAACCCCTGGGAAGCTACCATATTTCTCCCAAGGACAGTTGGGGATGGGAAAATGAGTCAGTCATTAAAACTCCATACTAAGTAAAGTAAGTCAGACACAGAAAGACAAATATATGATATCACCCATATGTGGAATCTAATGAATTATTAGTTTTTAGAATCTAATTTAAGAATGGCACAAATGAACTTATTTACAAAACAGAAAGAGACTCACAGACTTAGATAACAAAGTGGTTGTCTAAGTAGAGGGGAAGATTAAGGGAAAGGGATAGTTAGAGAATTTGGGATGGACATGTACACACTGCTATATTAAAAATGGATAACCAACAAGAACCTACTATTTAGCACTGGGAACTCTGCTCAATGTTATGTGGCAACATGGATGGGAGGGGAGTTTGAGGGAGAATGGATACCCTTATATGTATGGTTGAGTCCCTTTGCTAACTCCTTAAAACTATCACAACATTGTTAATCGATGATAGTTCAATGTAGAATTAATTTTTTAAAAAGGACTATGACATTCAGGTTACTAGGCATCAGAAGGAGGCAGAGCTCTTTATTCCTCTCCACTCTGCCCATGTAGGTTGTGTATTCACCAACGATGAAATTCCCACACTCATTACTTTGAAAGACATGTGACTTCCTTATATACTGTCCAGTGACCTTATGCTCATGAGTGAATGAACACCTGACAGTTGTGGAAAAATAACACCATGGACCTAGAGATTGTCATACTAAGTGAAGTAAGTCAGACAGAGAAAGACAAATATATGCTATCACTCATAAGTGGAATCTAATTTATTATTATTTTTGGAATCTAATTAAAGAATGATACAAATGAACTTATTTAGAAAACAGGAAGAGACTCAGATTTCGAAAACAAACTTATGGTTACCAAAGGGGAAACGTGGGAGGGAGAGATAAATTGGGAGTTTGGGATTAACAGATACACAGTACTATATATAAAATATATAACAAACAAGGACCTACTGTATAGCATAGGGAATTTTACTCAATATCCCATAATGAATTAATGGGAAAATAATCTGAAAATGAAAGAATACATGTATAACTGAATCACTTTGCTCTACACCTGAAACTATTACAATGTTGTAGATCAACTATACCCCAATGCATATTTAAAGACATATAATTTACATTTTTCTGATAAGATTAGTGGATAGTGTATTGAGTTCCTCATCAATGAATGCAGAGACTGGATACAGCGAAGTCACAGCTCATGAGAAGAAAGGGGCCAATAAAGGGAAAACACACAGAAATCAGGCTGGCTGTATTCACCAACCACCAACTGGGATTATGAAAAAGAGCAAGAGTAACGTTAAAGATGCAGGTCAGAGTGTGGAAGCACATGAAGGTGTTTCCCAAGAGTAGGATGCTTTGGGTGGCTCTGGACTCAGCAGAGGGTCTGGGAGACACACTAGCCTTGTGAATATACTGGACTCTCTGACTGTGTCTGTACAGGGTGAGAATCATAGAGCCACTGGCCCAGAAGATGAGCACAGAAGTGAAACTTCAGGGAACACTATCAAAGCTGCATATATTGAGCCTGAGATTTTCTCAAGATCTGTGGCAACACAGTACCCTGAATCTCTTGTATTTCTCATGTTTGTGCTTTGCCTTTTGTCAGAAACATATAATGCATACAGAGGAAAAATGAGACATACAAACAGGCACTGGATCCAGCAGAAGGAAATGGGAGGCAATGTACTTTGGGGCTTTGACTTTAAGATTCTTCCAATAGGAGTTCATGGGGCTGATCATGATGGTCTGAAACACATTCAAGGGGCAGGTGGTACCAATGGACATAATCCTGCCCACTCTCTCAACATACAAAATAAGTTTGCAGGCAAAATCACTGAAAATGTGTTTCCACCCAAAGCTGTAATTGTCTGAGGGGCTCCTTTAGAGAGAATGATCAAGGAGTTGACAATAGTCCGGTGTTTCAGAATCATAACTGTGGCTCTCATCCTGCATTGAGTGTGGTAAAGAAATAGGTAATGATAGAGAAGGAAGAAATTGCCCAGTATTCCAATCATAATCTGTGATATGAATATTATTCCTAGGGCCGAATCTCTGGGGGTTATTTTTTCATTCAATATTTTTAAATGAAAGTATTCTCCTTCTTTTAAAGGGTTTGTATCTTTATTATTTATTTATTAGGCTGCACCAGATCTTTGATCTTCATTGTGGCATGTGGAATCTAGTTCCCTGATTAGGGATTGAACCCAGGACCCCTGCATTGGGAGCGCTGAATCTTAGCTACTGGAACACCACAGATGTCCCCAGAATATTTTCCTTTAAATAGTGACAGTCATTCTTCTGAGTAAAATGTTTCATTGATGTTTTCTGAAAGCAAGTGTAATGTTACTTTTGTGCTCCTATTGATTTGCCAAGGTTTCATGAGACAGGAAGAGATGGAGAGATAGCTGGTGTATTTCAAGGAAAAGTCAGGATTAAGGATGAAGCAGAGTTAACCTGGAGGAAGCAATGACAAGTGAGAGTAATTGGAAAGAGAGCTTATTACAACATTTTAAGAATTAGCTGAAATTTGCTAACCAGATTGGAGAAAAGTAACACTTCAGTCACTGTCCATATCATCAGACAAATCTATTCTGAATAGATTCCATTTCTAATTTCAAAAGTTATGCAATTTTTAGAAAAACAATTTCAAAATTTTAAATTAAAAATATATCTGAAACACCACAAAACATATAAAGCATATGGCAAAATGACTTTATCTTTAGCTTCTATTAAGACTGGCTCACATCAACACACACACACACACACACACACACACACACACACACACACACAAGATTTGTCACCAGCACAAAGAACTCCTAAAGACCATATAGTAGAATACAACATGGCCAAACTGTTTCAACAGAAACCTCAATAGTTATTCAATGGATAACACATATGTAAAAAATATTTAATGTCCTTAGGAATCAGGAAAAGGAAAATATAACCACTACCTACACATTAAACACCATCCAGAAGACTAGAATGGAAATGACAGAAATATAATATTTTGGCAAAGATGTGGGTCGACCAAGAATCTCAATCAGATATTAAAATCGGAACAAAGATTTTGGAGACTGGATGTAATTTATGTTTCAACAATTCCTCTCCTATGTGTATCATCAAGACTAGTAGAATTTATATGCTAGCACTTACCCATTATTCATGTGTGTGTGCATGCTCAGTCACTTCAGTTGTGTCTGACTATTTGAGACCCTATGGACTGTAGCCTACCAGGGATTCTCCAGGCAAGAATATTGGAGTGGGTTGCCATGCCCTCTTCCAGGGGATCTTCCCAGTGCAGGAATCAAACCTGTTTCTTCTGAATTGCTGGCAGATATTTACCCACTGAGCCACCTGGGAAACCCACACATTACTCATAATAGCCCTAAAGTCAAAACTACCCAGTTGTCCATGAACAGTAGAATAAATCAGTAGAATTAATCCTTTGATAATCACACAGCAATGCTAATGTATACTAATAATTAAATGCAATAATACGGAGTAGTCATGTGTGGATATGAAAGTTGGACCAAAAAGAAAGCTGAGTGCTGTAGAATAGATGCTTTCAAATTTTGGTGCTAGAGAAGTCTCTTGAGAGTCCCTTGGAATGAAAGGAGATCATATCAGTGAATCCTATAGGAAATCAACCCTGACTATTCATTGGAAAGACTGATGCTGAAGCTCCAATACTTTGGCTACCTGATGTGAAGAGATGAATCATTGGAAAAGACCCTGATGCTGGGAAAAACTGAGGGCAGGAGGAGAAGGGGGAACAGGATGAGATAGTTAGGTAGCATCACCAACTCAATGAACATGAGCTTGAGCAAACTCCAGGAGATAGGGAAGTGCAGGGAAGCCTACAGTGCTACAGTTCACGGGATTGTAAACAGTCGGACACAAGTTAATGACTAGAACAATAACATACAAATAGATTCCCCAAAATCATATGCAACTGGGAGAAAAGGCCGATATGAAGGTTTTCAGACCCTATGATTCCATTTAAGTATGAAGCAGGTAAAAGTGATCTAATCTCTTAAATGTTAGAATAGTTGTAAAGCTCTTACCAAAAATCCTGACCTACAAATAGATTCAAGAAAACTATAGTCTTGGGAATAGAGACTTGGAGTATACAGGGTTTCTAGGTGGACCACAACATTCGGTTTCATTCATATACATATATATATATGTATACATATATAATTTTTTTTATTGACTTTTGGCTGTGTTGGGTCTTCACTGTTGCATGGGCATTTCTCTAGTTGCAGAGAGCAGGGTCTACTCTCTAGTTGCAGTGCTCAGGTTTCTCATTGCAGTGGCTTCTCTTGTTGTGGAGCTCAAGCTCTAGGGTGTTCAGGCTTCATTCACTGCAGCATGTGAGCTCAGTATTGGCAGCCTGACTCCTTACCACTGAGCCACCAGGGAAGCTCAACAGTCTGTTGTTGTTTTTTTTTTAATCCACTCATTGCCTACAGAGATGTGGTCATTCCCGAGACTCCACTAGGCTGTGTACTTATAACCTGTGCATATGTTTTTAACTTAAAATAAAATCTATTACAATAAATAGATTTTAAAGAAACTGAGGAAAAGCTATTTCTTTGAATGTTGGATCTGCTGATTGTGTCTGTAGAGGATAAGCCTGAGAGAGCCACAGGTCCTGATCATGAGCCCAACAACAAGCATCAGACAATAATAACATGGCTGCATATAGTGAGTCACTGGTTTTATAATTCAGAAGAGTGGTATCCCAGATCTTTGCTCTTTGTGTTCATCTGTTGCTTCATTCGGCAAGTCTATGCACTGGGAATTGATATACACCAGCTTATACCTGGTAGGCTACAGTCCATAGTGTCGCTAAGAGTTGGAGATGACTGAGCAACTTCGCTTTCACTTTTCACTTTCATGCATTGGAGAAGGAAGTGGCAACCCACTCCAGTGTTCTTGCCTGGAGAATCCCAGGCATGGGGGAGCCTGGTGGGCTGCCGTCTATGGGGTTGCACAGAGTCGGACATGACTGAAGCGACTCAGCAGCAGCAGCAGCAGCTTATACAAGGTCCAGCAGAGGAATAAGAAACCTCAACTCCTTTGGAGCTTTTCCGTTCTACCCAACTCTAGTTCCTGGGGAGGATCGTGATGGCTGGAGACACATAAGAGGCAGGATGTGCCCATGGACATACCCTGCCAGGTCTGTGAGGATAGAAAATTGGATATGTCACTGAAGACATGCTTTAACTAACAACTACCAGTGTCATGGGGATGCTTTAAAGAGAATGGCCAAGAAGCGACTGTGTATGTGTGCTTGAGGATCAAATGTGTGGATCTCAACCTTTAGGAAGAGAGAATGGTAAAGGAAGAAAATGCTAGGATTCCTCCTGTAGTCTGAAAAGAGCAGATCCTTCTTTACAAATCCCCTGAGGCCATTCTGCCAGTTGTTGGTGACTGATTTTTTTTTGTCTTCAGAATGAGAGGATCCTGTTTTGGAACATGTGCTATGGGCTACAGTCTTCAGATCAATGGAAATCCCATATTTGCCTTGACAAATATTTACTTGAGAGGTTCATGGTCTCAAGTAAATATTAAGAGGCTTCACAGAGTTGAATATGTAACCTTTAAATAGCGCTTACGATGGATGCATCACTATCATACTACATCACATGAAGTGTTTTCTTTGATTTTTGTACCTGCCAGAGGTACATTATTTTCCTGAGGGCATTATTTTCAGCATTAACCATTAACTGTATCTTAACATTCATAATTAAAAAGTAATCTTTTCCTTAACTGTTACTTCTCTAACTTGAGTAGGGAAAGCATCTCTCCACAGTTGTTAGACCTCTAATGTTTTCAATGGAGATAATCACTGTATCTAGTAAATGTATCATATTCCTAGAGCTTGATTTAAAAAAACATTTTTATCCAGAAACAAACTCATATTCTCAATGTATGCAGAGGATTAGAAAAGTGTTACTGTACTATCCTGGCTTCCCTGGTGGCTCAGCAGTAAAGAATCCGCCTGCAATGAGAGAGACGTGGGTTCAATGCCTGGGTTGGGAAGATCCCCTGGAGGAGGAAATGGCAACTCACTCCAGTATTCTTGCCTGGAAAATTCCATGGACAGAGGCGGCTGATAGACTATGGTCCATAGAGTCTTAAAGAGTCAGACATGACTGAAGTGACTGAGCATACATGCACAGTGCTATCCTACTCTGTATTATAGGCAAAAAGGCATTATAAACCTACCTCTGATTATAATGAAAAATTAATCTTTAAACCCTGTAAAGTAATGTAAATGTGGCTCAGTGGTAAAGAATCCACCTGTAATGCAGGAGATGCAGGTTCGATCCCTGGGTTAGGAAAATTCTCTGGAGAAGGAAATGGCAGCCCACTCCAATATTCTTGCCTGGAAAATTCCATGGACAGAGGAATCTGGTGGGCTATAGTCCATGGGGCCACCAAGAGTTGGACACAACTGAGCCTGCAAGCATGCATGCAAGGTAACATCAAAATGATTTCAAAACAAAAAGCCTTAAGACCTTAAAAAAATGATTCTTCATCCTCACTGTGATGATTCAATTGATCACCCACAGTGAAGATTTCATTCAACGACACCAGGAGGCATGAGGCAGGGTTTAGAATCCTCATATCTCTTTACAAGCTCAGCTCATACCTACAGTCTTATTCTGCTTCCCTTTTCCAGACATGAACACTTACAGACTTCTTTCCATAAACTCCGTCTCTTGGGCTGAAATAGAAAATACTCACCTGACTCCTTTCCACTGCCAGGATGGTGGGCTCGGGGTGAAGGTCATGACAGCCAGGATGTGAGTGGGAGGGAGGCGGTCAGACCCTGAGATATAGGTTTATGTTCTGTGACCTCATCTTCCCTCAGAATGCAGTTATCATTTCATTTGAAGTCGTAATAACAGGACATGCTTGAGGCGCTAATGATCTTTCTGAAAAACTTTTTTTGAGTTGCTAATTACCAAAACCAATTATGACTTTCCGGTGAGTATCTCCAAAGGGACCATTGATGTGTTTGGGAAGAGGCTTGTAATTTTTCATGATCCCTGATGGCACAGAAGGTCACCTGTGGGAGGAGGAGTCATGCTGATGTCTGAGTGATTAGTAGTGAGTTATGTGTGTCTCAGGATTCCCTGATTCCCTGAGAAGCTCTTCCACTAAAAATCTAGTTCATCCTTCATCTTTGGACTTCTAAGCTGCACTACTATTAGACTTGGATTCAGACGTAGCACAAGAATATCTGGGATAGGAATAAAAGGAAGAACATGCATGATGTTACTTTTTCATTTGTATAATTAAAAGCAGGTTATTTCCATACAAATCTTGAAATTATTTGTTCTAGTTCTGTGAAAAATGTGGCTGGTAGCTTGATAGGGATTGCATTGAATTTGTAAATTGCTTTGGGTAGTATACTCATTTTCACTATATTGATTCTTCCAATCCATGAACATGGTATATTTCTCCATCTATTAGTGTCCTCTTTGATTTCTTTCATCAGTGTTTTATAGTTTCTATGTCTGACGCAGGATGCAGCATGCTTGGGGCTGGTGAATGGGGATGACCCAGAAAGATGTTATGGGGAGGGAGGTGGGAGGGGGGGTTCATGTTTGGGAATGCATGTAAGAATTAAAGATTTTAAAATTTAAAAAATAAAAAAAAAAAGTAACAAAAAAAAAAAAAAAAGCAGGTTAATTTGAGACCTCCCCGGTGGTACAGTGAATAAGGATCTGCCTGCCAATGCAGGGGGATATAGGTTCAAGCCCTAGTCCGGGAAGATCCTACTTGGTGTAGGGCAACTAAGCTGGGGCGCCACAACTATGAGCCTGTGCTCTGGAGCCTGGGAGCTGCAACCAGAGAAGCCACCACGATAAGAAGGCCATGAAGTGCAACGAAGACCCAGCGCAACAACCAAATTAAATAATTTAGTTTGGAAATGGAAATACAGAAAAGTTTCTAAGAGATGGTACTTTACAGATATGGTACTTTTCTGTTGAAGTTGGTCATATGCAACCCATATAATCTACTTTTCATGATTTTGTTTTAAAACCACTTCTTAAAAATCAGCAGTTCAAAGGGAAATGCCAGTAAGGCATTTTCCTTACTGGTACTGGGTCTGAAGATGTGAACGTTAATTTAAAGATGTTTTATTATAATGCCCTCAAGCACAAAACAAGACCGGGAGCTGACTGTGGCTCAGAAAATGAACTCCTTATTGCCAAACTGGACTTAAGTTGAATAAAGTAGGGAAAACCACTAGACCATTCAGGTATGACCTAAGTGAAATCCCAGATGATTATACAGTAGAAGTAACAAATAGAATCAAGGGATTAGATCTGATAGATAGAGTGCCTGAAGAACTATGGACAGAGGTTCGTGGCATTGTACAGGAGCCAATGTTCAAGACCATCCCCAAGAAAAAGAAATGGAAAAAGACAAAATGGTTGTCTGAGGAAGCCTTACAAATAGCTGAGAAAAGAAGAGAAGTGAACAGCAAAGAAAAAAGGAAAGATATACCCATTTGAATGCAGAGTTCCAAAGAATAGCAAGGAGCAATAAGAAAGTTTCCTCAGTGATCAGTGCAAAGAAATAGAGCAAAACAGTAGAATTGAGGAAAACAGTAGAATTGGAAAGACTAGAGATCTTTTCAAGAAAATTAGAGATACCAAGGGAATATTTGGACACAACTGAACAACTGAAGGGAACATCTTATGCAAAGATGGGCACAATAAAGGACAGAAATGGTATGGATCTAACAGAAGCAAGAGATATTAAGAAGAGGTGGCAAGAATACACAGAAGAACTATACAAAAAAGATCTTCATGACCCAGATAACCACAATGGTGTGATCACTCACTCAGAGCCAGACATTCTGGAATGTGAAGTCAAGTGGGAATTAGGAACCATGACTACAAACAAAGCTAGTGGAAGTGACGGAATTCCAGTTGAGCTGTTTCAAATCCTAAAAGATAATGCTGTGAAAGTGCCACAGTCAATATGCCAGCAAATTTGGAAGACTCAGCAGTGGGCACAGAACTGGAAAAGATCAGTTTTAGTTCCAATCCCAAAGAAAGGCAATGCTAAAGAATGCTCAAAGTACTGCACAATTGCACTCATCTCACATGCTAGCAGAGTAATGTTCAAAACTTTTCAAACCAGGCTTCAACATGATGTGAACTGTGAATTTCCAGATCTTCAAGCTGCATTTAGAAAAGGCAAAGGAACCAGAGATCAAATTGTCAACATCAATTGGATCATCGAAAAAGCAACAGAGTTCCAGAAAAACATCTACTTCTGTTTTATTGACTACACCAAAGCCTTCCACTGTGGAAATCACAACAAACTGTTGAAAATCCTTGAAGAGATGGCAGTAGCAGACCTCCTGACCTGCCTCCTGCAAAATCTGAATGCAGGTTAAGAGGCAATAGTTAGAACTGGACATGGAACAACAGACTGGTTCCAAATCAGGAAAGGAATACTTCAAGGCTGTGTATTGTCACCCTGTTTATTTAACTTATATGCAGAATATATCATGTGACATGCCAGGCTGGATGAAGCACAAGCTGGAATCAAGATCTCTGGGAGAAATATCAATAACCTCAGATATGCCAATGACACCACCTTTAAGGCAGAAAGTGAAGAAGAACTACAGAGCCTCTTGGTGAAAGTGAAAGAGGAGAGTGAAAAAGTTGGCTTAACACTCAATGTTCAAAAAATGAAGATCATGGCATCCGGTCCCATCACTTCATGGCAAATAGATGGGGAAACAGTGGAAACAGTGACAGACTATATCCTTGGGCTTCAAAATCACTGCAGATGGTGACTGCAGCCATGAAATTAAAAGATTCTTGCTCCTTGGAAGAAAAGCTATGACCAACTTAGACAGCATATTAAAAAGCAGAGACATTACTTTGCTGACAAAGGTCCATCTAATCAAAGCTATGGTTTTCCAGTAGTCATGTATAGATGTGAGAGTTGGACTATAAAGAGAGCTGAGCATGGAAGAATTGATGCTTTTGAACTGTGGTGATGGAGAAGACTCTTGAGAGTCCCTTGGACTGCAAGGAGATCCAACCAGTCCATCCTAAAGGAAATCAGTCATAATATTCATTGGAAGGACTGATGCTGAAGCTGAAACTCGAATACTTTGGCCACCTGTTGTAAAGAACTGACTCATTTGAAAAGACCCTCATGCTGGGAAAGATTGAAGGCAGGAAGAGAAGGGGACAACAGAGGATGAGATGGTTGGATGGCATCTCCGACTCGATGGATATGAGTTTGAGCAAGCTTCGGGAGTTGGTGATAGACAGGGAAGCCTGGCCTGCTTCAGTCTGTGGGGTCGCAAAGAGTTAGACATGACTGAGTGACAGAGCTGACTGATTGATGTTAACAATGACATTAAGTGCAAATAGGGATATACCACAGAAAACAAAGCATTTTGAAAAGCATCCTTTATAAACAAAAGCACAAGGATCAGGTGGTATAACAGATTGTTTTTACGATTCTTTTAAACTCAGACAAGCCAGTGCTGCTTTCTCAACTCAACAGCATTGGATTGTTACCAGAGGTCTTTACACTTGTGCTGAAATTTCATTAAGGAGAACTCATTGGTTACGAGATTGATGAAGACACTTAAAATAAGAACCTCCATCCCTGCTTCGGATTTTCCAACAGACACACCCACAGTCTGAACAAGGTCTACTCAATAGTTCCCAAGTGTGTTTTTAGTCCCGCTGGGAAGTTAAAGGAAACACAGCTCACACAAAAGCACATCCACTTCTGACTCCAACTGCAAGTGTGGGCTTTCCCAAACCCATGCCCATTTCGGTAATACTCTTGAAGGACTCAGAACTAACTGGCGCTCTTCTCCTCACAGTTATGGTTTATTATATGGAAAGATATAGATTAGCACCAGACAAGGAAGAGATGCAAGGGGTACAGCAGCCCAGGACAAGGCCAGACCGCTCATTGTTCTCTGCAGACGTCATCTCCTGGTCTCTGGCCACAGCTCTCAGCAAAATGCACATCTTTGTCTGAGCATCTGTATTTAGTACATTTACTATAAGCTTCACAAGACAGATGGCAATAGTATCTCTGAATGTGCTAACATTTGAAGAGCCAGTATGAGGTAAATAGAGATTTAATGAGATTTTAAGGAGACAGTGACTCCATCCTACAAAGCTATTACATACATTTTCACAGATTTCTACTAATTCAAGTTTCCTTTCCCCCTTGCTCATTCTTCACCGCATGACCCTCTGCTTCCAAGTCAGTGAATGCAATCATATCTGGCCACACATGCTCCAAACACAAACATACACATACATAGTCTGACACGCACGTGTTTGCACTCAAATATATACTTAACCACCCCATACTCCACACTCATCCCACACTCACAAAAGCTCATGACACGTTGAGCCACACTCACATTATTGCACACTCTTCACTCACACAGCAACATAAAAGACACAATCCCACTCACTTTCACAGAATCATTTATTCAGTCATCAAGAGGGTTATTATGTCCACCATGTGTTTGTATAAGGTAAGGCTGCATCTTTTCTGGGGAGTGAAGGCCAGAAAAAGGGCAGAAACATGCATTTTACCCTCTGTCCATCCTGTCAAAGGACTCAAGGATAATATATTAGACATGCATCTTTTAAAAATTTCTGAGAGCTTTGCCTCTTGAGGTGGGAAGTATGGTATAAACTCCGGAATGCCTGTGGGTATGACTGGGAGTGGGTGTAATGAGAGATAAGCAAGAGGACATGAGGGGCAGGTGAGAGGGTAAGGTGAGGGAAAGAGATTCTGGGGTGCAGAGCACAGGAGGAAGGGGGGTGCAGGAGTAAACAGCACATGGATTTGAAGGCTGCAGTAGGTTTCAAGTCCACTGCGTGATTTAAGGGAACTCAGAGGTTAAGCAAAAACGTTAAGCTAAAACGTTAAGAGCACATCACATATTTGCACTGTGGGGAATAAGGGTTACAGGAGTGATGGGAACATAAAAGAGATTCCACTGAAGACGTAGCTTATATTGGATGGTGTGTTCATTTTTACAATTCTAATCCCCCAAACCATGAATCTGGTATATCTTTCCACCTGTTTGTGTTGTAATTTCTTTCCTCAGTGTCTTACAGGTTTCCAAGTACATGTCTTTTACTTCCTTTCTTACTTTCTGAGGAAATGGATGCTTTTACTGTATTTTTAAAGCATTTTACTAGCTTTGAACTGGTTGATTTACCACCTTTACCAATGAGATTTTTCCTTTTGTAATGTTCATGCTTCTAGTGTGGCCTTTTTTTCTGCTTAGAGAAGTCCCTCTAACATTTCTTTTACAGCTGGTTTCATAGTGCTGAATTCTTAACTTTTGCTTGTCTATAAAACTTTTAACCTCTCCATCAAATCTAAACAAAAGCCTTGCTGAGTACTCTTGGTTACAGATATTGGTTGGGTCAAAAAGTTCATTTGGGTTTTTCCATAAGATCTTACAGAAAAACTCAAATGAACTTCTTGGCCAATCCACTATTTTCCTTTCATCTTTTGAGTAATACTGTTCCACACCCATTGACCTGCAGAGTTTCTGCTGAAAAGTCAGTTGATAGCCTTACAGGTGTTCCTCGTAGGTAACTTGTTCCTTTTCTCTTGCTGTTTTTGATATTCTTTATTTTTAAAGAGTTACTTTATAGTACAGGGAAATATATTCAGTATCTTGTAATAACCTAAAGTGGCATATAATCTGAAGAAAAAACCCAAGTCACTTTGCTGTACACTGAGGCTAATACACTATTGTAAATCAACTATACCTCTGAAAAAAAGAGAGAGAGAGTGGAGGCTCTAGTTCCCACAGCCTTCTGGCTCTCCTGAAAGAAAGCCCTGCTGGATTTTAAAGCTAAGTGTTCTGGGTGCTCATCTTCTCCGTGTTAGAGCTCCATGTAGGGCTCAGAACCCTCACCCCTTGAGGAGAATCTCTGTAGTTGTATTATTCTCCTGTATGTAGGTCACGCACCCAGCGCTACATTTCTTGACTATACAGAGATTCCAACCCTCCTACCTGTCTTGTTGTGGATCCTTCTACATTTCTTGAGTTGTAGCAGACCTTTTCTGGTAGCTTCCAGTTTTCCCCTCTCAATATTTGCTCTGTATACAGTTGTAACTTTGGTGTGTCCATGAGAAGTGAAGAGTTCACAGTTTTCTTGCTCCACCATTTTGGAGCAGTCGCCTGGGGTATGCTTGGTATAGCAGCCCCCAGCTGACTAAAACAGATTTTTCTGGTTAAGGAAGGTGGGTTGATTACACTCACCTGAACTTTAGAAGTCAAATAGAGATAACTGAAAGATAAGAGACTGAAAACAGGAGTGGGGCTCAACTTGCCAATGCAGGCATAGTAGATGGAGAGAATTCAAACGTAAGTCTATTAAAGGAAACAAATTCTACCAACAACATGAATCAGACTGGAAGCAATTCTTATTTAGGTTCCACTTCAAAAATCTCTTTGGACACTGAAAGTGAAGGAATGAATGAATTGGCAACTGTGCACTGTGGAAATACATACAATTCACATATATCACATAATAGTAGGGGATTTTCTTATTTCTTATCCAAGCAAAGTAGAGCCTGTGTACACTGGAGTCACAGCTCACGAGCAGAAGGGGACTGGCACTAGGGAAGCATGCTGCTATGATTACAGTCTTGTTCACAAGGAAACAGTTCGGATGATCAAAAAGAGCCACAACAAGTTGAAAAATGGAGGAAAGAGTCTAAAAATAGACAAAAGTGCTCACCAGGAGAAGGATGGTTTTGGTAGCTCTGGACTCAGGGAAGGACCTAGGGAAGGTGTTGGTCCCCTGAATGCATTGGATTCACTGCTTATGTCTGTACAGGATGAGAACCATGGAGCTGCCAGCCCAGAGCATGAGCCCCGAACATAAAACATCAGGAAATAATAGCAACACTGCAGACAATGCCTCTCTGAGGGTTCTGTCATGATGAACAGTAGAATAGTATCCAAAATCTCTTTCCTCTGTGATGTTTTTGTCACTCCATTTGCCAGTTATATGGAAAGGAAAAATGACATTTACCAGCATTTGCAGGATCCAACACAGGAAAAGAGAGAAAACCACGTACTTGGGAGCTATTACTTTCAGCACTGCACACCTGGAGTTCCAGGAACTGATTGTGATCACCTGAAAGACACTCAAGAGGCAGATGCTACTGATGGACACTCCCCTCCCCACTCTGCAGAAAGAAGAGAAGTTTGCAGCCAAAATCACTGCGCATATGCTTCCACCCAAACACTGCCATTGTCTGGGGGACCCCTTTACAGAGGAGGATCAAGGAGTTGGCCACAGTCAGGTGCTTAAGGATCAAATCTGTGAACTTTAACAGAGCCAGTGAAGTGAAGGATGATATGATGGCAAAGGAGTGAGAAATTTCCCAGGATTCCAGCTACCATCTGAGTTAAGATGATTATGCCTATTGCCAACTTGCTGCTGCCCATTCTCTCAGTTCACAGAGAGACACTTGTCTTGTGAGTTAGAATGTCCTTCCTGGGAACATGAGGTGTGGGTTACATACACAGTGTCAGCTGGTATCTCATATTCTCCACTTAACATTAGTTCCCACTTGGAAACTAGCAGTTTATAAACAGTTGCATGTATGATATTTAAAGAGCTGCTGCTGCTAAGTCGCTTCAGTCGTGTCCGACTCTGTGCGACCCCATAGATGGCAGCCCACCAGTCTCCCCCATCCCTGGGATTCTCCAGGCCAAGAACACTGGAGTGAGTTGCCATTTCCTTCTCCAATTTAAAGAGCACTAATACATAAAAGTAATCACTGCAGGCTCTACACGTGATCAGTTCTTCATTCTTCAAAATCTATGAGCCAGACACTTATTTGACCTTAATGATACAGAGAAGGGTAAGATAATCACAAAGCGGTTGAGTGTTTGTCAAAATCTACTGTTAGGACAGAGTGAGGACTTGAAACCCACTGGACTGGTAAAAAAAGTGCTTTGATCCCCTATTTTCTGCCAAAAAGTTAATTACCTGTGCTCATATAAATCCAGATTTATATTTAGCTTTTTTTTTCACAACTTGTTCTTTGATTTTAGACTGGTACTATTTTATAATTTCCATTATAAGAAGATTCCAGTTTTGTAAAGTTTTATTCTGGAGGGCACTATGTAGTGTGACTGAGGCTTTAGCTGTCTTAGTATATGTACATGCACTGCTGCCATAAGAATCTGGCAGAAACCTGCCCAAGACAAGGTAATGTCATGAAGATGAGAATGGCTCAGAATTAAGATGCAAACAGGAAGATCCTTTGCTTTTATTTGAGAAAAGCAGTGATAATAGCATGTATCCCAGAAATTGTTAAATAGGCATGTGTAATGCCATAAACTGTGGGACATAAAATACTCATGCATGATTAATTAGTGTAAGGAGTTACTAAATTATTATTTTCAGGTGATACAATTATCTATTTGTAATAGAAAATATGACAATGAATTAGGATTTGCAAATGACATTAACATACCAGAGATATATACAAATCAAAACCTGCAAGGCATGTATTTTTATGCATTTTATAAATGAAAACACCACATATTTAGATTGATATTAAGATACTTTTTAAATGGGCAGAAACGATATGATATATGACTGAGAGTTGCTCCCTGAAACTCAGCATTATTGTGTGAACTTTCCTTAACATTTCATAATATTGAGTGAAGACAGCCTCACTATAATCAGTGGACTCAGGATGTTTTCAGTGAGGACACAATTACTGTCTTCATTAACATCCAGAGTCAGAGAAAACATTTTCCTTCAAGCTGTTTCCATTTGGATACACTTTCTGCACAGGATAACATTTTTTGCAGACTCGTCATACTCTTTATTGCCACCTCGGAGTTATTATTGCTATACCTCTCCTCACCCTGAACATTGAG
Source organism: Ovis aries (assembly GCF_016772045.2). Lineage (NCBI taxonomy): Eukaryota > Metazoa > Chordata > Mammalia > Artiodactyla > Bovidae > Ovis > Ovis aries. The sequence continues at coordinate 58,265,540 of NC_056067.1, read as the reverse complement.
TCTATGTTTCCCCTACAGTAGATTCAAGAGGGAATTTATTTTACATCTACAGTTTTAAGCACCTTAAACAATCAGGTTTCGTTTTTCACTTGGACCAAGCCACAACAGTCACTGTCAGTGAGGATTCAGTTAAACTGCCTGAGATGGTTTAGGATTAGGACCCCATCTCTCTTTATCAGTTCAGCTCATACTTCGCAATATTCCCATGTTCCCACCTGGAGTTGGCACTGAATCCAGTTACTACACAGAAGACTGTGCCTTTCTGATATAATCGCTTACTCAACATCCTGATCTGCCTTTCTTGTATGGACTCTGCCTCTTAGACTGAAATAGAACATTGTTACCTGGCACCTTCCTGCTCCCAGGAGAGTGGGCTCCCTGATGGTCATTATACCCAGTATGTGTGTAGGAGGGGGGCAGCCAGACCCTGATATATAGGTTTGTGATGCTGTGTCTTCCCTGCTCCTCCCATCAGAGCTGCAATTATCATTTCACCTGCAGCAGCAATGGGAGTGCAGGCCTGGGATCTGAGAACATTTCTGGAAACTTTTCTCTCAGTTGTTAATTACTGGAAACAATTACAAGTTTCTAGTTAGCACCTTTAGGAGACTAAAGGAATGTTTCCAAAAGCCTTCTTATTTTCCCTGACCACTAATGGCAGACAGGGTCTTGCATAGAAGAGTATAAGAAATACTGAAATACACACATGATTGAGGTAACTACTTGGGTCTCTCTGGACTCTTCACTTCCATGAGATGTTTCTCAATAGTCCACTAATCTGAACCATCAGTTAAAGAGTAGGTGGAGAAATGGAATGAGTCCAATCACCTGGGAGGTAAATTCAAAGAGATAAAAGGGAAAGGAGGAACATGGGAGAACTCATTATATGAATCATTAGCACAAATAAAATCAATTAATTTAGACTCATTTTCACAATTTCATGGCAATTCTGAAGGAAATCTTGTCAGAAAATACACTTTATTATTATGTAATTCTGTTGGTGATAAGAATGGGATGCAGAATAAATGCATAGAAACAAAGAGAGGGTTCGAAAAGAGTAGCTCTTAAAATCATCTAGATCTGATGGCTCAATAGTCTGAGCAATTACTTAATTCAGGAGGATCAAACAGAGAGACTAAATAAAAAACTACTAAAACCAGTAGATCAATGGGAAATCAAAAGAAAATCAGAAATTACATTGAAGCAAATAAAAACAGAAACTTTAAAAATTGAGAAATACAGCCATTAAAAACAATACATTTGAATCAGTTCTAATGAGATGGATGAAACTGGAGCCGATTATACAGAGTGAAGTAAGCCAGAAGGAAAAACACCAATACAGTATACTAACACATATATATGGAATTTAGAAAGATGGTAATGATAACCCTGTATGCGAGACAACAAAAGAGACACAGATGTATAGAACGGACTTTTGGACTCTGAGGGAGAGGGAGAGGGTGGGATGATTTTGGAGAATGGCATTGAAACATGTATACTATCATGTAAGAAACAAATCGCCAGTCTAGGTTCAATACAGGATACAGGATGCTTGGGGCTGGTGCACAGGGATGATCCAGAGAGATGATATGGGGTGGGAGGTGGGAAGGGGGTTCAGGTTGGGAACTCATGTACACCCGTAGCGGATTCATGTCAATGTATGGCAAAACCGATACAGTATTGTAAAGTAAAAGAAAGTAAAAATAAAAATTAAAAAAATAAATAAACTAAAAAAAAAGGAAGAAAAAATAATAAAAATCGAGAAATAGAAAAGGCAATTCTAAGAGAAACTGAGAACAATAAAAGCCTACATGAAGAAACAAGAAAAATTTCAAATAAACAACCTAACCCACCATCTAAAGAAATTATAAAAGGAGTTACATAAAATGTCAAAGATAGGAGACAGAGGAAATGATATAAATCAAAGAGCATTTTAAAAATCAGAAATTAAAACACCAACAGAACAAGTCAATGAAACCAAGAGATGGTTTTTTGAAAAGATACATACAGCTGATAAGCCTTTAGCTGGAGTTCATCAAAAAAAAAAAGAGAGAGAGAGAGAGAGACAGAGAGAGAGAGAGAGAGAGAGTGAACCTGGAACTTCCCTGGTGGTGCTGCAGTTAAGACTCACCTCCTAGTGCAAGGGGTGCAGGTTTGATCCCTGGAAAGGGAGCCAAGATCCCACATCCCTTGTGGACAAAAAGCAAAATGTGAAACAGAAGCAATATTGTAACAGAATCAATAAATACTTTAAAAATGGTCCACATAAAAAAAAAGAAAAAGAAATAGGTACATGTACTGTTTTGTATTAGGCTTTTCACATTTCTTATGTTGTTTGTGAATTTAAAGTTTGCATAATGTTGTGCAACACTCATTAGCATTGCTGTATGAGAATTTCATGTTAGGAATATCAAATAATGTCATGAGTCCACTATTATAAGGAGTGATTCTAGAAAAATGGAATTTAAGGGAGAGTTTTGCATTGGTTCCTGGGTTTTGGGAAATGGCTTTTGAATCTGAAGCCCTTCCGTTGTGACTCAGCTGGTAAAGAATCTGCCCGCAATGTGGAGACCTGGGTTCAATCCCTGGGTTGGGAAGATCCCCTTGAGAAGGGAAAGGGTAACCACTCCAGTATTCTGGCCTGGAGAATTCCATAGACTAAGTCCATGAGGTCACAAAGAGTTGGACACGACTGAGCTATTTTCACTTCACTTCACTTCGAATCTGATTAGAAGTGAAGACACTAATGAGTTCATTTCCAGCAGTAAAGAGCATGGAGAGTCCATGCCCCATTTCAGCAGTACAGACTCCCAACACATCTGCATGGGATACACCCCATCACCTCTTAGATAAGTATCTGAGTGACTCTGCTTACAATACTTTCGAACATTTGGGAGAAACTGATGAATGTATTAACATTGGCTGCTTGCTCCTAATGTTGCTGGACTAAGAGATGAGTGAAGAGTTTGAGCTCAGTGACTGGAATGCCCCATTCCAGCACCATATATAGAACCCCAGGGCTTCTATGTGTGCCCTGAAGGAGACCCTTACCCTCTCCCACCCCTTAGCTGAGATTGCTGAAAATCAAGCAGAGAATCGCACCCTCTTGTTATGTATTACAAAGGATAACTCAGGAGAAAAATTGTGGGGTTCACACAATTATGTATCGAGAATTATGTCAAGTTGGGTTTTTTAAAGAAGATTTTATTTTAGAATAGCTTTAGATTTTCCAAAATGGTGAGACTATACAGAGTCTCCTTATATTTCACATTCAATTGGTGACTCTGAAATCTTGTATGTGTCAAGTTGTTTAATTAATGAACAAATAGTAATTAATTTGTGCTAACTAAAGTCAATACTGTATTCATATTTTCTCAGTTTCTCTTTTATATCCATTTTCTTTTCCAAGAATTGATCCAGATACCAACTGTCACGTTGTAGCCATCACTCCCTAGTCTCCTCTTTGCTGTGACAATTAATCAGACATTCCTCAGGTTTAATGATGGTGACAGATTTCAGAAGCACTAGTCTTGTATTTTCTGGAATGACTTTAACTGAGATTAATGTGACATTTTTTTTTTTGCATTTCTTTTCCATGGGGATGGTCTGGATCCCTGTCTCCTGTACAATGTCATGAACCACCATCCATAGTTCATCAGGCACTCTATCAGATCTAGTCCCTTAAATCTATTTCTTACATTCACTGTATAATCATAAGGGATTTTACTTAGGTCATACCTGAATGGTCTAGGGGTTTTCCCTACTTTCTTCAATTTAAGTCTGAATTTGGCAATAAGGAGTTCATGATCTGAGCCACAGTCAGCTCCCAGGCTTGTTTTTGCTGACTGTATAGAGCTTCTCCATCTTTAGCTGCAAAGAATATAAGCAGTCTGATTTTGGTGTTGACCATCTGGTGATGTCTTGGTCGTGAAAGATCTTTTTGTACAGTTCTTCTGTGTATTCTTGTCACCTCTTCTTAATATCTTCTGCTTCTGTTAGGCCCATATCATTTCTGTCCTTTATCGAGCCCATCTTTGCATGAAATGTTCCCTTGGTATCTCTAATTTTCTTGAAGAGATCTCTAGTCTTTCCCATTATATTGTTTTCCTCTATTTCTTTGCATTGATCGCTGAGGAAGGCTTTCTTTTCTCTTCTTGCTATTCTTTGGAACTCTGCATTCAGATGCTTATATCTTTCCTTTTATCCTTCGCTTTTTGCTTCTCTTCTTTTCACAGCTATTATGACCAAGATAATCACAATGGTGTGATCACTCACCTAGAGCCAGACATCCTGGAATGTAAAGTCAAGTGGGCCTTAGAAAGCATCACTATGAACATAGCTAGTGGAGGTGATGGAATTTCAGTTGAGCTATTTCAAACCCTGAAAGATGATGCTGTAAAAGTGCTGCACTCAATATGTCAGCAAATTTGGAAAACTCAGCAGTGGCCACAGGACTGAAAAAGATCAGTTTTCATTCCAATCCCAAAGGAAGGCAATGCCAAAGAATGCTCAAACTATTGCACAATTGCACTCATCTCACATGCTAGTAAAGTAACGCACAAAATTCTCCAAGCCAGGCTTCAGCAATACGTGAACTGTGAACTTCCACATGTTCAAGCTGGTTTTAGAAAAGGCAGAGGAAAAAACATCTATTTCTGCTTTATTGACTATGCCAAAGCCTTTGACTATGTGAATCACAATAAATTGTGGAAAATTCTGAAAGAGATGGGAATACAGACCACCTGACCTGCCTCTTGAGAAACCTATATGCAGGTCAGGAAGCAACAGTTAGAACTGGACATGGAACAACAGACTGGTTCCAATAGGAAAAGGGGTACATCAAGGCTGTATATCGTCACCCTGCTTATTTAACTTCTATGCAGAGTACATCATGAGAAACGCTGGACTGGAAGAAACACAAGCTGGAATCAAGATTGCCGGGAGAAATATCAATAACCTCAGATATGCAGATGACACCACCCTTATGGCAGAAAGTGAAGAGGAACTAAAGAGCCTCTTGATGAAAGTGAAAGAAGAGAGTGAAAAAGTTGGCTTAAAGCTCAACATTCAGAAAACGAAGATCATGCCATCTGGTCCCATCACTTCATGGGAAATAGATGGGAAAACAGTGGAAACAGTGTCAGACTTTATCTTTTTGGGCTCCAAAATCACTGCAGATGGTGATTGCAGCCATGAAATTAAAAGACGCTTACTCCTTGGAAGGAAAGTTATAACCAACCTAAATAGCATATTAAAAAGCAGAGACATTACTTTGCTGACTAAGGTCCATCTAGTCAAAGCTATGGTTTTTCCAGTAGTCATGTATGGATGTGAGAGTTGGACTGTGAAGAATGCTGAGCACCAAAGAATTGATGCTTTTGAACTGTGGTGTTGGAGAAGACTCTTGAGAGTCCCTTGGACTGCACGGAGATCCAACCAGTCCATTCTAAAGGAGATCAGTCCTAGGATTTCTTTGGAAGGTATGATGCTAAAGCTGAAATTCCAGTACTTTGGTCACCTCATGTGAAGAGTTGACTCATTGGAAAAGACTCTGATGCTGGGAGGGATTGGGGGCAGGCAGAGAAGGGGACGACAGAGGATGAGATGGCTGGATGGCATCACTAATTCAATGGATGTGAGTTTGGGTGAACTCTGGGAGTTGGTGATGGACAGGGAGGCCTGGTGTGCTGCAATTCATGAGGTCACCAAGAGTTGGACATGACTGAGTGACTGAACTGAACTGAACTGAATGTGACATTTCTTTCATGATTATACTTGGGTTCTGTGTTTTGGGGAGGAAGACCGCAGAGGTATAAGAGCCATTTTCATTTCATCATATCAAGGGTCCATACAACCAACATGACTTATCACAGTTGATATTAACCTGGGTCTCCAGGATGAGGTAGGGGCCTCTGATTTGCTCATCAAATGTTACTTTTGTCCCTTTTCATGGTGAACTCATTGAAAGTAAGACACTATGCCACACTTAAGCATTTCCACTTTTTTCATATAAACTTTTAACACAATTATGGAAAATCTTTCTGAAAAGGAATTCTGTTTCCTCAAATACATTACTTATTCAATTGTATTTCATTTCAGTTTTCACTGGTACACATTAATTTCTATACTTTGAGTTATAACCCAAAATAACTTTCTTAAAAAATCAAATTGTCCAACTTGGTGATTGGCAGTTCTTTTAGGTGACTTCTGTGTGTCTCTGATATAGCCCATCATTATGGTTCTTCTTACTTCTTATTTAAATCATTTCCTGTTTTCTACTATTTAATATAGGATTCTCAAGGAAATATATATATCCTAGCCCCAGGTTCAGCCATTATTTCACAAAGCAACAGCTGCTCTTATTAGTGAATGGTGTGATGAACCACAGTATGCACTGTACGTGTGGTCATGGCCACTGGTGTCTGAAAGGTGGGGTTGTACACAGGTAGTCCAGGGGACAGAATATCCAGTCAAATATGATATTTCTCAAACTTTCAAGTCTGACAGAATTTACCCTCCTTGGATTTTACCTGCCTTGGACAGGTGAGTTGCTTCTTTCTGATTTCCTGTTTTGAGAAAGAGGATATCCATCCTATTCAGTCACACCATTGGAATTTGGTAAGCATATTACATATCTGCTTTAAAAAAAAAAGAAGAAGACAATGGAGGAAACAAGCTCTTTGATTTCAGACTATACTACAGAGCTACAGTCACCAAAATAGTATCAAACTGGCACAAAAATAGACACATAAATAATTGGAATAGAATAGAGAGGCCAGAAATAAACCCATGTGCTATTGGTCAATTAATCTATGGCAAATAAGCCCTACCACTGAGGGCTGGTGGACCTCCCTCTTGAGGATTTTCTCCTTCCAGGACCTTCTCTCCTCCCATTCCATGCTTGTTATAAAGACCTTAATACACCTCCTTTGTGAATGAGCACGAAATAGACTAAATCTCACCACACAAACATGGATGGAATAATATATAATGGAGATATACATATAATGGAGAAAACATAGTTTCTTCAAAAGTGATGCTGGGAAACTCGACAGCTATGTACATGTTAGACAATAAAATTATTTCAATATTTTGTGCACTTTAAATTTACATAATGCTATATATCAAATACATTTTAATTTTAAAAATCAGCTGACATAGTTCATCTATTGTTTTAAAAATATTGGAATATTCTTTTGGTTTTGTGTTTCTTTTTGGAAAGTACATTTCACTTCAATCTGGTCATTTCTGCATGAAAGTATTTAAATGTTTTAAATATGTTTGTCCCAAACAACATATTTCTAATAAGTACTACCACCTCTCTAGGCATGTTATCTATAAACTCATAATGGACTGCCAAAGTCTCTACTGAAGGAGATGGATTTTAAATTCCAACTCCTCACCAAGTCACTCTTTATTCTGTGAGGACATTAACTTGTTCTGTTTCATTAATGACTATTGCACATGCTAACCGACAGTCATGCATACCTTTCTCTATAAGTTCATGCCTGTATAACTTTAGGAAACTGAAGTTTTAGCAGACTGAAAACTACACACCTGAATATATGCAGATTGTTTCAAGACTTGAGTTTATTATCACATAAATTCTGAACTCATTTTCTGAAAGTATTAGAAAAATTAAATCATATAATTCTTTACAAGATAACTATATGTCATGACAATACTATTACAATTGTTTATTTTGAAGAAGATGCTCAGCATGTCATGTTTATGATTCTCTTGAGATTCAAAACTTTAGCTAGATCTCTGAGGAGAAGCCATAAAGAAAGTTGACCACTAAAGAACTGATAATTTGCACTGTGGTGTTGGAAAAACTCTAGAGTCCCTTGGACTGAAAGGAGATCCAACCAGTCAATTCTAAAGGAAATCAATCCTGAATATTCATTAGAAGGACTGATGCTGAAGCTCCAATACTTTGGCCACCTGATGCGAAGAAATGACTCATTAGAAAAGACCCTGAGGCTGGGAAAGATTTAAGGCAGGAAAAGAGGATGATAGAGGAAGAGATGGTTGGATGGTATCATCGACTCAATGGACATGAGTCTGAGCAAACTCCAGGAGATGTTAAAGGACAGGGAAGCCTGGCGTGTTGCAGTCCATGGGGCTGCAAAGAGTCAGACATGACTGAATGTCTGAACAACAACTGAGGTGAATTAATGAATGGTCAACTGTACACTTCAGAAATACACCCAATTCACACATTTCTCATAATAGTAGGGGACTTTGTATTCCTTATCCAGGCAAAATAGAGCCTGTGTACATTATAGTCACAGCTCATGAGCAGAAAGGGACTGACAGTTGGGACATACAAAGCCAAGATTACAGTGATGTTCACAAGGAACCAGCTGGGATAATCAAAAAGAGCCATCATCAGTTGAAAAATGGAGGAAAGATTATAAAAGTAGACAAAAGTGCTCACCAGGAGAAGGATGGTTTTGGTAGCTCTGGTCTCAGGGGAGAATTTGGTGGGGCTATCGGTCCTACGAATGTGTTGGACACGATGCTTATGTCTGTACAGGATGAAAACCATGAAGCTGCTGGCCCAGAGCATGAACCCCAAACATAGAACACCAGGGAGTGATAGCAATGCTGCAGACAATGACTGTTGGATTTTGTCAGGATGAATAGAAGAACAGTATCCAAAATCCTTCTTGTTTGCGTTGTTTTTGTCATTCCATTTCCCATTTATATGTAGAGGAAAAATAAAATTTACCAGCATTTGCAGGATCCAATGCAGGAAAATAGAGGGAACGATGTACTTAGGAGTTTTAACTTTCAGCGCTGCACACCTGGAGTTCCATGGACTGATCATGACCACCTGAAAGACACTCAAGAGGCAGATGCTACCGATGAACACTCCCCTCCCCACTCTGTGCAAAAAAGAAGAGAAGTTTGCAGCCAAAATCACTGCGGATATGCTTCCATCCAAACACTGCCATTGTCTGGAGGACACCTTTACAGAGGAGGACCAAGGAGTTGGCCACAATCAGGTGCTTAAGAATCAAATCCGTGGACCTTAACCTGGAGCCAGTGAAGTGAAGGATGATATGATGGCAAAGGAGTGAGAAATTCCCCGGGATTCCAAGCACCATCTGCATTAAGAAGATAACGCCTATTGTTAAATCAATACTGGCCATCCTCTCGGTTCACAGTCACTGATATTTGTCTTGTGAGTTAGAATGTCCTGCATGGGAACATGAGGTGTGGGTTACACACATCATGTCAGCTGAAATCCAGTATTCTCCATTTACCCTTAGTTCCCACTAAGAAACCTTTACTTTATGTTCTTCAGTTACCAGCACCTTTAAACAGTTGCATATATGATATTTAAAGAGCATTACTATATAAAATTAAAAGCTGTAGGTTCTACACATGATCACTTCATTCTTCAACAATCTATGAGCCAGGTACTTAAGTGACATTAATGATACAGAGGAGGGTGACATAAGCACAGAGAGGTTGAATATTTGTCAAAATCTGCTCTTGGACAGAGTGAGGACTTGAAACCCACTGGACTGGTAAAGATAGTTCATTGAACCCTGACTTTGCCAAAAAGTTAGTTAACTGTTCATATAATAATTCAGATATATATTTAGTTTTGTTTTCAGAACTTGTTCTTTGATATTTGACTGCTATTTCATAATTTTTATTAGAGGCAAGGCATTTTGTATTATAAATGAGGCTTCAGGTGTCTTAGTATATGTATATGTACTGCTGCCTGCCAGGAGAATATGGGAGGAGCCTGCCCCAGGACCAGGTAATGTCATGAAGACGAGGATGGCTCAGAATTAGGATGGGAACAGGAAGTCTTTTGCTTTTATTTCAGAAAAGCAGTTATAATGCAAGTATTCCAGAAACTGTTAAATAATCCCATATAAAGTCATTAACTTGGGTCATAAAATAGTCATGCATGATGAAGTAGTACAAAAGGAAAAAGTAAATTATTATTATTTTCCAGTGATACAGATATCTATTCATTAATAGCAGAGTTAATTGAATCTATGGCAATGAATTAGGCTTTTCAAATGATATTAACATACCAGAGATATATACAAATCAGCACCTGCAAGGGATCTATTCTTATGCATTTCATAAATTAAAATATGAGGCATTTAGATTCATATTAAAATACCTTTTAAATGGGCAAAAACAATACGATATATGACTAAGAGCTGCAGCCTAAAACTTGGCATTATGTGAAGTTTCCTTAACTGCTCATTTCATAACATGAAGAGTGAAGACAGCCTCACCATAATCAATGGACTCTGGATGTTTTCAGTGAGGACACAATTACTGTCTCCATTAATATCCAGAGTCAGAGAAAACATTTCCCTTCAAGCCATTTCCAGTTGCATTCACTTTCTGTACAGGATTACATGATATTTGCAGACTCACCCTACTGTTTATTACCACCCTGGAGTTATTCTTGTGGCCCCTCTAGTCATCCTGAACATTTAGTCTATGATTCCCCTGAGGCAGACTCAAGAGAAAATTGATTTTATATCTACATTTTTAAACACCTCAAAAAAATCAGGTTTTGTTACCACTTGGACTGAATCACAACAGCCACTGTCAGTGAGGATTAAATTAAACTACAGGAGGAGCCAGCAGGGATTGGTTTAGGGTGAGGACCCCATCTCTCTTTGCCATCTCGACTCATAATTCAGGGTTTTACTACCTTAAGCATAGTGTTGGCACTGAATCCAGTGACTACACAGAAGACTGCCCCTTTCTGATATGATCACTCAGCATCTTGATCTGCCTCTCTTTCACAGACTCTGCCCTCTCAGACTGAAATAGAACACCCTTACCTGACACCTTCTTGCTGCCAGGAGAGTGGGTTCCCTGATGGTCATTATACCCAGTTCGTGTGCGGGAGGCAGGCAGTCGGTCCCTGATATGTAGGTTTGAGATGCTGTGTCCTCCCCTTCCCTTCCATCAAAGCTGCAATTATCATTTCACCAGCAGCAGTGATGGGAGTGCAGGTTTGGGAGCCAAGAACATTTCTGAAAACTTTTCTCTCAGTTGTTAATTACTGGAAGCAATTACAAGTTTCTAGTTGGCACCCTTAGGAGACAACTAGATGTATTTGAGAGGCTTTTTTTTTTTTATTTTCATGATCCCTGAAGGTGACAGGGTCTCACAAGGAGGAAAGCAGAAAATGCTGAAATCCTACATGTTAGGGACTGACATAAACCATTTTTGTCCCTCTGGATTCTTCACTTCCTTGTGATGTGGCTCTGCTCTGAAACTAGTACTTTCCTCACCTTCAACCACTGGACCAAACCATCAACAAAAGTACTGGTAGAGAAATGGAATGAGACAAAATACCTAGCAAGTACATTCAAAGAGACAGAAGAAAAAGGAGGAATATGATTAGGAACTCATTATGTGGATCACTGGCACAAATCAAATCAATTTAGACTCATTTTCATAACTCGATGCCAATTATTATGGAAATCTCTTGTAGGAAAAAAAATATTATTATTGACTTCTGTCTGTGGATGCAGAACATACACTCAGACAAAAGGGATGGGGTCGAAAAGAGTATGTCATAAAATAAAATCACCTAGATCTAATGGCTTGGTGATTTTTAACAATTACTTAATTCAAGAGGATCAAACATGGACACTGAACAACAGGCTATCAGCAACCAATGGATCCATGTGAAATCAGAAGAAAATAAGAAATTACCTTGAAGCAAATAAAATAAAAGCAGAAAATTTCAAAAACTTGATAGGGATAAAAACCTAGCTCAAGAAGCAAGAAAAATCTCAAATAAGCAATCTAACCTACCATCTAAAGAAATCAGGAAAAAACTACGCATAATGTCAAAGATAGCAGACAGAGGAAGTGATACACCAAAGAGAAAATTTTAAGATCAGAGATCAAAAAACCAATAGAACAAGTCAGTGAAATCAAGAGTTGGTTTTTTGAAAAGACACACACAACTGATAAGCCTTTACTAGGGGTCATCAAAAAAAAAAAAAAAAAAGGGTGAATCTGGGACTTTCCTGGTGTTTTAGTAGTTCCAAGGTGGGAGTTTGATCCCTGGTCGGGGAGCTAAAATGTTGCTGCCTAAAATCAAAACATAAAACAGAAGAAATATTGTAACAAGTTCAATAAAGACTTTAGAAATGGTTCACATTCAAAAATCTTTAAAAAGAAGTACACTTACTGTTTAGTATTAGTCTTCTTACATTTTTTATGTTGTTTGCAAATTTAAGATTAGCAGAAAGTTCTACAGCACTCATTGGCGTTTCTGTATATGCCAATATGATCGTGGTTGTGGTTTAGTCGCTAACTCCTGTCTGACTCTTGCAACCCCATGGACTGTAGCCCACCAGGCTCCTCTGTCCATAGGATTTTCCAGGCAAGAATACTGGAGTGGGTTGCCATTTCCTTCTGCAATATACAATATAGGATTTCATTTTAAGAATATTAAATAATGTCTTATGAGTCCACTGTTATGAGGAGTGATTCTAGAGAAACGGAATTTAAGGGAGAGCTTTTCATTGGTTTCTGGGTTTTTGGAGATGGCTTTCGAATCTGATTAGAAGTAAAGACACTAATGAGTTGATTTTCAGCGGTAAGGAGAGCACGGATAGTCCATGTTCTGATTCAGCAGTACAGACTTGGAACACATCTGCATGGGATAGTCCCCATCACGTCTTGAAGTCATGTCTGCCTCTTTGTTATCCCATGGAATGTAACCTGCCAGGCTCCTCTATCCATGGGATTCATCACCTCTTAGAAGAAGTAAGTTCCTTGGTGACTTTGTTTACAATACTTTTGAACTTTGGGGAGAAAGTAATGAATGTAATAACATTGGCTGCTTGCTCTTAATGTTGCTGGACTAAGAGGTGAGTGAAAATGTTGAGCTCAGGGACTGGAATGCCCTGTTTCAGCACTCTATAAAGGACCCAAGGCTTCTGTGTGTGCCCTGAAGGAGACCCTTACCTTTTCCCACCACTGGGCTGAGGCTTCCCAGGTGGCATTAGTGGTAAAGATCCTGCCTGGCAATGCAGGAGACATAAGAGAAGTGGGTTCAATCCTTGGGTCAGGAAAATCCCCTGGAGGAAGAAATGACAACCCACTTCAATATTCTTTGGACAGAGGAGCCTGGAGGCCTACAGTCCATAGAGTCACTTAGAGTCGGACACAAATGAAGCGACATGGCATGCATGCACCACTCAGCTGAGATTGCTGAAAACCAAGCAGAGAATCACACCCTCTTGGTATTCATTCCAAGAGATAACTCAGGAGAAAAACTGTGCAGTTAACTCAAATATGTATTGGGAATTCTAGTCATGGTTTTCTTTTTTCTTTTTTTAAGAGGATTTTATTTTAGAACAGTTTTTGGCTTACCAAAATGGCAAGACTATACAGAGTTCCCACAGATTCCATACTCAGTGCACTAACTCTGAAAATCTTATGTGTGTTAAATTGTCATAATTAATGATTACATTGTGTTAACTAAAGTCAACACTTTTTTCAGATTTTGCTCATTTTTTCCTTTATATCCATTTTCTTTTCCAAGAACTCTTCCAGATACCAAATCTCAAGTTGTAATCACCTCTCCAAACGCTCCCCTTTGCTGGGACAATTAGTCAGATATTCCTCAGGTTTAATGAGGTGACTGATTTGAGGAGCACTAGAGTGGCACCCCTGACTGTGTGGATCACAATAAACTGTGGAAAATTCTGAGAGAGATGGGAATACCAGACCACCTGACCTGCCTCTTGAGAAATCTGTATGCAGGTCAGGAAGCAAAAGTTAGAACTGGACATGGAACAACAGACTGGTTCCAAATAGGAAAAGGAGGACATCAAGGCTGTATATTGTCACCCTGCTTATTTAACTTCTATGCAGAGTACATCATGAGAAATGCTGGACTGGAAGAAACACAAGCTGTAATCAAGATTGTCAGGAGAAATATCAATAACCTCAGATATGCAAATGACACCAGCCTTATGGCAGAAAGTGAAGAGGAACTAAAAAGCCTCTTGATGAAGGTGAAAGAGGAGTGAAAAAGTTGGCTTAAAGTTCAACATTCAGAAAACAAAGATCATGGCATCCAGTCCCATCACTTCATGGGAAATAGATGGGAAAACAGTGGAAACAGTGTCAGACTTTATTTTTCTGGGCTCCAAAATCACTGCAGATGGTGACTGCAGCCATGAAATTAAAAGACACTTACTCCTGGGAAGAAAAGTCATGAGCAACCTACATAGTATATTCAAAAGCAAAGACATTACTTTGCCGACTAAGGTCCGTCTAGTCAAGGCTAGGGTTTTTCCTGTGGTCATGTATGGATGTGAGAGTTGGACTGTGAAGAAGGTTGAGCGCCAAAGAATTGATGCTTTTGAACTGTGGTGTTGGAGAAGACTCTTGAGAGTCTCTTGGACTGCAAGGAGATCCAACCAGTCCATTGGGATCCCTGGGATTTCTTTGGAAGGAATGATGTTAAAGCTGAAGCTCCAGTAGTTTGGCCCCCTCATGAGAAGAGTTGACTCATTGGAAAAGACTCTGATGCTGGGAGGGATTGGAGGTAGGAGGAGAAGGGGACAACCGAGGATGAGATGGCCTGATGGCATCACTGACTCGATGGGTGCAAGTCTGAGTGAACTCTGGGAGTTGGTGATGGACAGGGAGGCCTGGCGTGCTGTGATTCATGGGGTTGCAAAGAGTTGGACACGACTGAGCAACTGAACTGAACTGAGAGTGGCACCCCACTCCAGTACTCTTGCCTAGCAAATCGCATGGACGGAGGAGCCTGTTAGGCTGCAGTCCATGGGGTCGCTAGGAGTTGGACATGACAGAGACTTCACTTTCACTTTTCACTTTCATGCTTTTGAGAAGGAAATGGCAACCCATTCCAGTGTTCTTGCCTAGAGAATCCCAGGGACGGGGGAGCCTGGTGGGCTGCCGTCTATGGGGTCGCACAGAGTTGGACATGACTGAAGCGACTCAGCAGCAGCAGCAGCAGCAGTGGGCTTCCCTAGTGGCTCAGTGGTAAGGAATCTGCCTGCCAATGCAGGAGATGCAGGTTCAGTCCTTGGGTTGGGAAGATCCCTTGGAGGAGGAAATGGCAAACCACTCAAGTATTCTTACCTGGGAAACCCCAGAGGAAAGAAGCCGGGTCGGCTACTGTCTGTGGGGTCACAGAATAGTTGGACATGACTGAATGAATAAAAAACAAAATAATAAAATTTTCTAGTTCTATATGATACTCCAGGAATAATATATAGATATATATATATCCTGTTCTGTCTTGGTCCCAGCTTCAACCATCACTCCACAGAGCAGCAGCTGCTTTTGTTAGTGAATGGTGTGATGAAAGACAACATGCACTGTTCACGTGCTCATGGCTACTGGGTATTTGAGAGGTGGGGTTGTAAACAGACAGCCCAGGGACAGAACATTGAGACAAATAGGCTATTTTTCAAACTTTAAAATCTGATGAAATTTACCTTCCTAGGATTTTCAGCTGCTTTGGACAGATGATTTGTTTCTTCTTTCTGATTTCTTGTTTTGGTAATGAGAATGTCCATCTTATTCAATCTCATTATTGTAATTTGGTTCGCACATTATATGTCTGCTTTCAAAAAAAGAAGAAAATAGAGGAAACAGGCTCCTTGATTTCAGACTATACTACAAAGCTACAGTCATCAGTACAGTATCCACCTGGCACAAAAACAAACACATAGAAAACTGGACTAGAACAGAGAGCCCAAAAATAAATCCATGTCCTATTGGCCATTTAATCTATGACAAAGAAGGCAGGACTATATACTGGAGAAAAGATAGTCTCTTCCAGAAGTGTAATGGGGGGTGGAATTGTAGGCCTGAGAGAGGTTAATAGGGAGGGGTTATGAGTATACTTATGGCTGATTCATGCTGTTGTGCAGCACACAGCACTAACTAACACAACAATGTAAAGCAATTATCCTCCAATCAAAAACAAATTTAAAAAAGTGATACTGGCCTGCTATGTGTAAAAGAATGAAATTATCTGAATATTTTCTCAAAGTGTATACAAGAATAAACACAATCCCTAGAAGGAAATATATCCAGAACACTTTTTGTCATAAAAGGTAGCAGTGTTTTTGGGAGTCTGTCTTCTAAAGCAAAGGAAACAAAAGCAAAAATAAACAAATGAGACCTCAGTTCAGTTCAGTTGCTCAGTCGTGTCTGACTCTTTGTGACCCCATGGACTACAGCATACCAGGCTTCCCTGTCCATCACCAATTCCTGGAGCTTGCTCAAACTCATGTCCATTGAGTCAGTGATGCCATCGAACCATCTCATTGCCTGTCATCCCCTTCTCCTCTTGCCTTTAATCTTTCCCAGCATCAAGGTCTTTTATAATGAGTTAGTTCTTCACATCAGGTGGCCAAAGTACTGGAATTTCAGCTTTAGCGTCAGTTCTTCCAATGAATATTCAGAACTGATTTCCTTTAGGATTGACTGGTTTGATCTCCTTGCAGTCCAAGTGACTCTCAAGAGTCTTCTCCAATACTACATTTCAAAAATGAGACCTAACTAATGAGGTGGATGAAACTGGAGCCGATTATACAGAGTGAAGTAAGCCAGAAAGAAAAACACCAGTACAGTATACTAACGCATATATACGGAATTTAGAGAGATGGTAATGATAACCCTATATGCAAGACAGCATAAGAGACACAGATGTATAGAACAGTCTTTTGGACTCTGTGGGAGAGGGAGAGGGTGGGATGATTTGGGAGAATGGCATTGAAACATGTATAATATAAGAAAGGAATCGCCAGTCTAGGTTCGATGCAGGATACAGGATGCTTGGGGCTGGTGCACTGGGATGACCCAGAGGGATGGCATGGGGAGGGAGGTGGGAGGGAGTGTTCAGGATAGGGAACACGTGTACACCCGTGATGGATTTATGTTGATGTATGGCAAAACCAATACAATATTGTAAAGTAATTAGCCTCCAATTAAAATAAATAAATTTAAATTAAAAAAATCTTTTGCACATAAAAGGAAGTCATTGACAAAAGAAGATAACATCCTGAATCAGATAAAATAGTTTCCAAGAATGTGACAGATAAGGAGTTAATAGTCAAATGTATGCACAGTTCATACAACTCAATACTAAAATCAAAAGCAATGTGGTAGAAAATGGGTGGAAAACCTCAATAAACACTATTCCAAAGAAGACGTGCAGATGGCCCACAGGCACATGGAAAGATGCTCAACATCATTATCCATTAGAGAAATGCAGACAATACCACAGTTATATATCACCCCACATCCATCAGAATGGATATCATCAAAAAGGTCACACATAACAAATGTTGGTGAGGATGTGGAGAAAGGAGAACTTTAGTACACTGTGGAAGGGAATGGAAATTTGTGCAGCCTCTTTTGGAAAGCAGTATGGAGTGTCCTCAAATACCTAAAAAGAACTACCATATCAAGCAGCAACTATATGCCTGAGTATACTTTGGCCACCTGATGCGAAGAGCTGATACATTAAAGAAGACCCTGATGCTGGGAAAGATTGAAGGTAGGAGTAGAAGGGGATGACAGAGGATGAGATGGTTGGATGGCATCACTGACACGATGGACATGAGTTTGAGCAAACTCTGGGAGATGGTGAAGGACAGGGATGCCTGGTGTGCTGCAGTCCATGAGGTCACAAAGAGTCAGACATGACTGAGTGACTGAACAACAATAATATACATCCAAAGAAAATGAAAATACTAACTCACTGAGAAGTGAATGGATAAAGATATTGTACACACACACAGACACACACAGAAATACACACACTGGTATATCAGTCAGTCACAAAAGAATTATATTTTGCCATTTGCAACAACAAGGATAGACATGGAAGCTAGTAAGCTTAGTGAAATAAGTCAAAGACAAATACTGTATGCTATGACTTATATGTGAAACCTAAAATATAAAACAGAAATGAATGAATACAACTAAACAGAAAGAGACTCAGATACAGGGAAGAAGCTAACTGTTGCCACTGAGGAGAGAAAAAGAGGGTGGAACAAGGTACTGTAAAGACTTAGAATTTAGAATCTATATATAACACTAAATCACAATGCTGCATTCATAAAACTAAACTGTAAATCAAATACAACTATATAGAAAAAAACAAATTTAAAAGGACTAATACGAAGTAGCTCACTTGTGTCTGACTCTTTGCAACCCCATGGACTGTAGCCTACCAGGCTCCTTCCTCCATGGGATTCTCCAGGCAAGAATACTGGAGTGGGTTGCCATTTCCTTCTCCAGGGGATCTTCCCTAACCAGGGATCAAACCGGGGTCTCACGCATTGCAGGCAGACGCTTTAACCTCTGAGCCAAGAGGGAAGCCCAATAGAGGTGCTAACTATGGCTAAAATGGCAATCATAATACAATACCTAAATATATTACCATCTTGTACAATTATACATTTATACAATGCTATATGTCAAATACATTTAATTTTAAAAATCAGCTGAAGCAAACTTTTTGTTTTTAATTTTTATTGGAGTATAATTTTCTTTTGTTCTCCTTTTGTTGCACTTCACTTAAATCTGGTCATTTCTACATGAAAATACTTGAGTGTACTAATCTCCATACAAAACAGTATTTCCAATAAATACTGTCATCTCCTGTAATGCATGAGACCCCAGTTCGATTCCTTGGTTGGGAATTCTCCCCTGGAGAATGGATAGGATACCTACTCCAGTATTCTTAGGCTTCCCTGGTGGCTTAGATGGTAAAGAATCTGCCTGCAATCAGGGAGACCTGGGTTTGATCCCTAGGTTGGGAAGATCCCCAGGAGGAGGGCATGGCAAACCACTCCAGTATTCTTGCCTGGAGATTCCCCATGGACAGAGGAGCCTGGCAGGTTACAGTCCATGGGATCTCAAAGGCTGAGAAACTACACACACACATTTTAAATCTCTGATTATATTTTCTAACACAGTTCACTGGTTTCCTTTTCTTTTAAGTGTTCACGTAATTACATGGGGGCCACCAAATAACCCAGGAAAATTCCCTCTCTTGACATCAACTGATTAGTAAACTTAATGGATTTGACCATGGGCCCAAACTGATTCAGCACTCTCCTTCATCTGGGGAAATGGATCCACTGTGTGGAGAGGGAAAACATACTTAGAAGGAAGAGATTCATCTTGGATCAGACCCAAAGGGTTCCAGCACCTTAGGATCAGACACCACTGCCAATAGAATGGTGACATTCACTCAGTAATGTCTCAAATCAGCAGCAATTCCAGCTCTACCATCTCCAACCAAACCCCTACCAAGGTAACAACTGCCAGCACACTCCTGAGAAAAGACGAGACCTGCATCCACCTCAAATCCAGCTCAACCACCAAAGGCAACAGACACACACCAGGTACATATGGGCCCACCACATATCTCCTCAGGGCCACTCTTAGGCAACTGTTTTAAGTAAATTCATTGATGCAGAGAAAATAAGCAAAATTAAAAGGCAAAAGAACTACTCGCAACTGACAGACCAGCAGAACAACTCCTGAAAAACAAATAATAAATCAGCAAGTTATCAGAAAAAAAATTTTAAAAATATATGAACTGAATGAAAGGGGGAAAGTGATGCAAATACTGAATATTTTAACTAGGAACTGGAAAATATATTCTTAAAAATATTAGAAATGAAAAATAGCTGAAAGAAAATACACATAGAAGGGATAGAGAGCAGACTAGGTGATACAGAAGAATGCACACATGATCTGGAAGATACAATAATGAAAATTACCCAATAGGAAGAATAGAAAGAAGGACAATTTTCAAAATGATAGCAACTCAAGAGATCTCTGAGAACAGACCTTATGGACACAGCGTGGAACAAAGGAACAGGTGGAACAAATTGAGGGTGTAGCACTAACAGATATACACTGCCATATGTAACATAGATAGCAAGTGGGAAATTACTGTATAGTTCAGGGAATCCAGCCTGGAGCTCTTTAACAACCTAGAGGGGTGGGATACGCTGGGAGATGGGAGGAAGTTTCAAGAGGGAGGGGACATGTGTATACCTATGGCTGACTCATATTGATATACAGCAGAATCCAACACAACAGTATAAAGCAATTAGACTCCAATTAAAAAATAAATTAGAAAAAAGAGATCTCTGAGATAACGTCAACAGTGAAAGTGAAAGTGTTGGTTGCTTAGTCATGTCCGACTCTTTGTGACCCCTGGACTATAGCCTCTGTCCATGGAATTCTCCAGGCAAGAATACTGCAGTGGGTTACCATTCCCATCTCCAGGGGATCTTCCCGCTCCAGGGATCGAAGCCAGGTCTCCCACATTGCAGGCAGGTTCTCTACCATCTGAGCCATCAGGGATTCAAACTATAAGAGTATTGTAAAGCAAAATAAAGTAAAAATAAAAATGTAAAAGTATGAAAAAAATAAATAAATAAAGCTAAACTCAAAAAAAAAAAAAGAAGAGAGGGATGAGGATGGAAGATGTATTTGAGAAAATATGGCTTAAAATTTATCAAACTTGAGGAAGAAAACATATATTCAGATGCAGGAAGCACAGAGAGTTGATGAACTGAAAACAGACCTACACATATCATCCAAGAAATACCATAAGTTAAAAGTCAAAAATTAAAAATGAGAGAATTCAAAAGGCAGCAACAGAAAAACAAAGAGTCATCTATGAGGGAATCCCCAAAAGACTATCAGTTGATATCTCTGCAGAAACTCTGGAGGCCAGAAGGGAACTGCATGATATAGTCAAGGTGCTGAAAAGGAAAAAGCTGCAATCACAGATATTCTCCCAAGAGTATTCTCCAACACCACAGTTCAAAAGCATCAATTCTTCAGCACTCAGCTTTCTTTATAGTCCAACTCTCACATCCATACATGGCCACTGGAAAAACCATAGCCTTGGCTAGATGGACCTTTGTTGGCAAAGGAATGTCTCTGCTTTTTAATATGCTGTCTAGGTTGGTCATAACGTTCCTTCCAAGGAGTAAGCGTCTTTTAGTTTCATGACTGCAATTACCATCTGCAGTGATTTTGGAGCCCAGAAAAATAAAGTCAGCCACTGTTTCCACTGTTTGCCATGCCCAATACAAGGAGTAACTAAAAGTATAAAGCAAATAGCTATACTCATCATGGTAGAAATTGACAATAATACAAAAATAGTATGGGATGTTAACACCCCAGTTACGTTAATGGACACATCATCCAGATAGAAAATTGGTAAGGCAACAGAGATCTTATGTGGTGCAACAGACTAGCTGAATTTAGTAGATATCTCTAGGATTTTACATCGAAAAACAATAGAAGACACGTTCTTTTAAAGTGAAATGTTCTCCAGGATGTATCATGTGCTAAGCCACAAAACAAGTCTTAACAAATTTCAGTGGATAGAAATCATATCAAGCACTTTTTGAAACTGGATATCAAGTACAGAAAGAAAAATAGGAAAAGAACAAACACATAGAGATAAAACACACTACTAAAAAAATGATAGATTCAAAAAAGATATCAAGAGTAAATCAGAAATTACCAGAAGACAAATGAGAATAAAAGCACAACTTTCCAAAATTGATGGAACACAGTGAACACAGTTGTAAGAGAAAACTTTACATCAATACAGGGCTACTACAAATATACGAGAAAAATCTAAAGAAGAAACCCAAACCCACTTAACTGACCAAATTTCTAGAAACAGTCTCTATGACTGAATCAGGAAGAAATAGACAATCTAAACAAACTGATGATGGGTACTGAAATCAGTCAGTAATCAAAACCTCCCAGCAAACAATGTCCAGGACCTGATGGCATCACAAGGGATCCTGTAAAACATTTTTTAAAATAACATCTATCGTTCTTAAACTATTCCAAAAAATTGAAAAGGAGGGAACACTTCTAAATTTATTCTATCAAGTTACCTTCACACTGATATCAGTACTAGAAAAAGACAAAAAGAAAACAAAAGTACAGAAAAGAAAATTATAGTGTATTTTCTCTGAATATGGTTGAAAATTTTTCAACAAAATATTAGCAGACAAAATTCAACAATCTATAAAAACTATTATAAATGATTATCAAGTAGCATTTTTCCAGAGATGCAAGGATTAAAAATCCACAAATCAATCCATGGGATATATCACATTTTAAAAAAGGAAGGATTAACACATGATTATGTCAATAGATGTAGAAAAAGCATTGACAAAGTCTAACATCCATTCATAGTAAAAAAAACTCTCAGAAAAATGGGTAGAGAGAAAATACATCTCAGCATAATAAAGCCCATTTATGACAAACCCACAGCTAACATCATACTCAGAGGTAGATATCCGAATGCTTTTTCCTTAAAAATCAGAAACAAGAGAAGAATGCTTACTCTAGCCACTCTGGCTTAACACAGCGTTGGAAGTCCTGCTGCTGCTGCTGCTAAGTCGCTTCAGTCATTTCCGACTCTGTGCCACCCCATAGATGGCAGCCCGCCAGGCTCTCCTGTCCCTGGGATTCTCCAGGCAAGAATACTGGAGTGGGTTACCATTTCCTTCTCCAATGCATGAAAGTGAAAAGTGAAAGTGAAGTCGCTCAGTCGTGTCTGACTCTTCGAGACCCCATGGACTGCAGCCTATCAGGCTCCTCAGTCCATGGGATTTTCCAGGCAGGAGTACTGGAGTGGGTTGCCATTGCCTTTCCAATGCATGAAAGTGAAAAGTGAAAGTGAAGTCTAGCCACAGCAATTGGACAAAACAGTGATAACAGGTACTGAACGCATAAGAGAAGAGGTAAAACTGTCACTACTGCAGAGAAATGATCCTTTATATATAAAACCATAATATCTCCACCAGAAAACCAACTAATAAATTCAGTACACACACACAAACACACACACACAATGTGGAATATTCCTCACCCCTTAAGAATAAAATTTTGCTGCTTCTAACATAGATGGACCTGGAAATCATTCTGTTTAGTGAATTAAGTCAGACAGAGAAAGATAAATACTGTATATTATCACTTGAGATATGGAATCTAAAGGTAGTTCAAATGGATGAAAATAATGATGTAGAAAAAGACTCATATATAGAGAATAAACTAGTGTTTACCAGTGGGGAGAGAAAGTGGGAAGGGGCAAGACAGAGTAAAGATTTAGAAGTACACACTGCTATGTATAAAATAAATAAACTACAAGGACATACTTTACAGTACACGGAATATAGCCAATAGTTCATAACTTTAAACAAAGTATAACCTATATATTTAACCACAATGTTGTACCTCTGCCACTACTATAATACTGTAAATCAACTATAATTCAATGAAAAATTTGACAAAAAGAAAACATGCATTGTGATATGTGGTTGTAATGGCAGTCATCTGCAGTGAATTTGGAGCCCAAAAAAATAAAGTCTGACAGTTCCACTGTTTCCCCATCTATTTCCCATGAAGTGATGGGACCAGATGCCATGATCTTCGCTTTCTGAATGTTGAGCTTTAAGGCAACTTTTTCACTCTCCTCTTTCACTCTCATCAAGAGGCTCTTTAGTTCCTCTTCACTTTCTGCCATAAGGGTGGTGTCATCTGCATATCTGAGGTTATTGATATTTCTCCCGGCAATCTTGATTCCAGCTTGTGTTTCTTCCAGCGCAGCGTTTCTCATGATGTACTCTGCATATAAGTTAAATAAGCAGGGTGACAATATACAGCCTTGATGTATTCCTTTTCCTATTTGGAACCAGTCTGTTGTTCCATGTCCAGATCTAACTGTTGCTTCCTGACCTGCATATAGGTTTCTCAAGAGGCAGGTCAGGTGGTCTGTATTCCCATCTCTTTCAGAATTTTCCACAATTTATTGTGATCCACACAGTCAAAGGCTTTGGCATAGTCAACAAAGCAGAAATAGTTGCTTTTCTGGAACTCTCTTGTTTTTTCGATGATCCAGCCACGAAATTAAAAGACGCTTACTCCTTGGAAGGAAAGTTATGACCAACCTAGATAGTATATTCAAAAGCAGAGACATTACTTTGCCGACTAAGGTCCGTCTAGTCAAGGCTATGGTTTTTCCACTAGTCATGTATGGATGTGAGAGCTGGACTGTGAAGAAAGCTGAGCACTGAAGAATTGATGCTTTTGAACTGTGGTGTTGGAGAAGACTCTTGAGAGTCCCTTGGACTGCAAAGAGATCCAAACAGTCCATTCATAAGGAGATCAGCCCTGGGTGTTCTTTGGAAGGAATGATGCTAAAGCTGGAACTCCAGTACTTTGGCCTCGCCATGTGAAAAGTTGACTCGTTGGAAAAGACTCTGATGCTCGGAGGGATTGGGGGCAGGAGGGAAAGGGGGTGACAGAGGATGAGATGGCTGGATGGCATCACCGACTCGATGGATGTGTTTGAGTGAACTCCGGGAGTTGGTGATGGACAGGGAGGCCTGGCATGCTGAACTCCGGGAGTTGGTGATGGACAGGGAGGCCTGGCCTGCTACAATTCATGGTGTCACAAAGATTTGGACATGACTGAGAGACTGAACTGAACTGAACTGAATGGCAGTCATATTACAATATTTATGTGTAACAAGTTACCAAATCTTACACTTTAAATTTACACAATGTTATATGTCAAATATGTTTCAGTTTTAAAAATCTGCTGAAATATAGTTTTCTTTCGGTGTGTTTTTCATTGTACCTCACTTCAAACTGCTCATTTCTACATGAAAATATTTTAATGTGCTAATCTCCCTGCAAGACTCTTTCTAATAAATACTGCCATCTCCCTTAACAATGTTAACTATAAATTTGTAACTGGCTCCCAAACTCTTACCTGATCTTACCTTCAAGTGCTAACCAGGGTATTCTTTACTCTGTGAGAACATTATTTTTTTCAGTTTTATTTCTGACTACTGTACACACTGATCCATTTTCATGTATGCTTTTATCTATAATTCCATACCTACTTCATTTCTGGGAAATTCATTTTGTTAGACTGAAAGTAACACATTTGAACACTTCATAATATGCAGATTATTTCAAGACCTGTTGTTTATTGCATAAATCTGAACTCCTTTTCTACAAGAAAACTTCATTGATACATTCATATTTCATGACACTATATTTCAACTGGTCTTTATATTGAAAAGATGCTTGGCATGTCTGGTATAATATTGAGATTCAAAATTTAAATTAGGATTCTGAGGGTGAATAAATGAACTGGTAATGGCTCATCATAGAAACAAATAAAATTCACACTTTTCTCATAATAGTAAGGACTTTGCATTCCTTATCCAGGCTAAGTAGAGCCTTTGTACACTGGAGTTCTGGCTCATGAGCAGAAAGGGGCTGACAGTAGGGAAGCACGCTGCAATGATTATAGTGATATCCACAAGGAACCGGCTGGGCTGATCAAAAAGAGCCAAAAGAACTTGAAAGATGGAGGAAAGAATATAAAAGTAGACAAAGGTGCTCCCCAGGAGAAGGATAGTTTTAGTAGCTCTGGACTCAGGGGAGGACCTGGAGGAGGCGTCGGTCCTACGAATGTGCTGGACCTGCTGCTTATGTCTGTACAGGATGAGAACCATGGAGCTGCCAGCCCAGAGTGTGAGCCCCAAACATAAAACATCAGGGAATAATAGCAATGCTGCATGCAAGGCATGTTGAGTTTTGTCAGTAAGACCAGAAGAACAGTAGCCAAAATCTATTTCCTTTGTGATGTTTTTGTCACTCCATTTGCCGGTTATATGGAAAGGAAAAATTACATTTACCAACACTTGCAGGATCCAACACAGGAACAGAGAGAGAACCATGTACTTGGGAGCTGTTACTTTCAGCACTGCCCACCTGGAGCTCCGGGGACTGATTGTGATCACCTGAAAGACACTCAAGAGGCAGATGCTACCGATGGACACTCCCCTCCCCACTCTGTGCAGAAAGAAGAGAAGTTTGCAGCCAAAATCACTGCGGATATGCTTCCACCCAAACACTGCCATTGTCTGGGGGACCCCTTTACAGAGGAGGACCAAGGAGTTGGCCACAATCAGGTGCTTAAGGATCAAATCTGTGGACCTTAACCTGTAACCCGTGACGTGAAGGATGATATAACTGCAAAGGAGTGAGAAATTCCCCAGGATTCCAACCACGGTCTGTGTTAAGATGATCATGCCTATTATGAACAAGCTGCCGGCCATCCTCTCAGTTTACAGTCGTTGGTACTTGTGAGTTAGAATGTCCTGCGTGGGAATATGAGGCATGGGCTACATGCATCGTGTCAACTGTAATCCAATATTCTCCACTTAATGATAGTTCCCACTTGGAAATATTTGCTTCTTGTGTTTTCTGTTACCAGCAGCCTTTAAAGGGTTCTATGTATAACATTTAAAGAGAACTAACATGTAAAATTAATTACTGAAGATACTCATGTGATCACTTCTTCTTCACAAATTTATTAGGCAGGAACTGAAGGGACCTTAGTTATACAGAGGAGTGTAACCTCTACCCAGACAGGTTAGGTATTTGTCAAATCTGCTTCTTACTGCAGAGTGAAGACTGAATCCCATTGGACAGTGGTTTGAGGAACTTCCCAGGTGCTTAAATGATTAAGACTCTGCCCTCCATCACAGAGGGTACAGGTTGAATCCCTGGTCCAGGATCTAAGATTCCATGAACTTTGATGCACGGGCAAAGACAAAAAAAAGAGTGCACTGATCAGCAGCCATGCCAAACAGCTAGTTAGTAGCAAGCATATAATAAACCAGATCTATATTTGATTTTGATTTCACAACTCTAGATTGTAGACATGTGGTATTTTGTAATTTTCATATAATGTGATTCCATTTATTTGTAAAGCTTTATTCTATGATACCACGTATTATGGATAAAGTCTTAGCATCTTAATACCTGAACATCATTGCTGGCAGTAGAATACAGCAGGAACCTGCCTCAGGACAAGACAATGTCATGAAGACGAGAATGCTTCACTGTGAGGATGGCCACAGAAAGACTCTTTTGTTCCTATGATAGAAACACAACTAAAATAACATACATTACAGAAATGTTTGAATAATCATATGCAGGCAATAAACCTTAGGGCATAAACACTAGCATGTGATAAAACAGTTTAAGACAAAACAAAATTATTGTCCAATCACATACTGAACCAGTATGTTGTTGCCTGAGCCCAGTGAATATATTAGCAAAGAATTAATATTTGCAATTGACATTACATACAAGATACAGAGGCAAAATTTAGCACTTGTAAAGCATGTATTCTTGTGTCTTTCATAAACTGACATACTAGATTTGTTAGAATGTCAACAAATTGGTGTTTGTGTCTGTTTCTGATCTGATCACTTACCCAGAATCTTGATATGCCTTTCTCTCACAGGCTCTGCTGCTCAGACGAAAGTACAAGAACATACCTTCCAGCTGGCAGGACAAGGGCTCAGTGGGATGGCCACTATACCCAGTCTGTGTGTGAGAGGGAGGCAGCCAGACCGTGATAAACGGGTCTGAGACGCTGTCCTCCCCTCCCATCCTGTCAAAACTGCAATTATCATTTCACCCGCAGCAGCGATGGGAGTGCAGGCCTGGGAGCTGAGAACATTTCTGGAAACTTTTCTCTCAGTTGCTAATTACTGGAAACAATTACAAGTTTCTAGTTAGCACACTCTGGAGACAACTGGCTGTCCTTGAGAGGCATTTTCTTTGCCATGATCCCTGAAGGTGATGGTCTCACGAGGAAGAAATGCTGAAATCACACACATTAGGGACTGACACAAACCATTTGCATCCTTCTGGATTCTTCACTTCCCTGAGATGCATCTCTGCCAATACTAGTACTTTCCTCACCTTCAACCATTGAATGGAACCGTCAATGAAAGTATTGGTAAAGAGATGGAATGAGACAAAATACCTGGAAAGTATATTCAAAGAGACAAAAGAAAAAGAGGGACATCATCAAGAACTCATGATAGGAATCACTGGCACAACTTATATCAATTTAGACTCATTTTCATAATCCAAAGCCAATTATTATGGAAATTTTGTAGGAAAATATTCTTTATTATTATTGAACCCTGTGATAAGAATTGGGTGCAGAACAAAAAATAGAAAAAAGACAGAGGGTTTGAAAATAGTTATAAAATCAAAGCACCTAGATCTGATGGCTTGGTGATTTTATCAGATACTTAATTCAGGACCATCCTGGAGATGAAACAATATGCCACTAAAAACCAGTGCATCAGTGCAAAATTAAAAGACAATCTGAAATGTAAGTAGGAGGCTTCACAAAAAGCAAACACACAGACAACTTGATCATGTACTTCTAACCTCCAGAACTGTGAAAAACTCTGTGAAAAACTGTGAAAACTGTCTATGTTTAAACCTCCCAGGCTTTTGTATTTTATTAAGGCAGACCTAAAATGTAATACAAACTGTAAGAGTCTGTCTGTTTGATCCTGGGACTTCCAAGGGTGATCCTGCAATTTACATTGGAGAAAGTTTTGCCTATGTTTTCTTCTAGCAGTTTTATGGTGTCATGTCTTCTGTTTAACTCTTGGAGCCATGTTGAGTTTATTTTTGTGTATGGTGTGAAGGTGTGATTTGACTTCACTGATTTACATGAGGCTGCCCAGCTACGGGAGAAGAGTGGAGAAATAACTCGAGAAAGAATGAAGACAAGGAGCCAAAGCGAAAACAAAGCCCAGTTGTGAATGTGACTGGTGATGGAAGTAAAGTCCAATGCTGCAAAGAACAATATTGCATAAGAACCTGGAATGTTAGATCCATGAATCAAGGTACATTCAGTTCAGTTCAGTTCAGTTCAGTCACTCAGTCATGTCCAACTCTGCTACCCCATGAATCGCAGCATGCCAGGCCTCCCTATCCATCATCAACTCCCGGAGTTCACTCAGACTCGTGTCCATAGAGTCAGTGATGCCATCCAGCCATCTCATCCTCTGTCGTCCCCTTCTTCTCCTGCCCCCAATCCCTCCCAGCATCACAGTCTTTTCCAATGAGTCAGCTCTTCGCATGAGGTGGCCAAAGTCCTGGAGTTTCAGCTTTAGCATCATTCCTTCCAAAGAAATCCCAGGGTTGATCTCCTTCAGAATGGACTGGTTGGATCTCCTTGCAGTCCAAGGGACTCTCAAGAGTCTTCTCCAACACCACAGTTCAAAGGCATCCATTCTTTGGCACTCAGCCTTCTTCACAGTCCAACTCTCACATCCATATATGACTACTGGAAAAACCATAGCCTTGACTAGACGGACCTTAGTCGGCAAAGGAACGTCTCTGCTTCTGAATATGCTATCTGGGTTGCTCATAACTTTTCTTCCAAGGAGTAAGCGTCTTTTAATTTCATGGCTGCAATCACCATCTGCAGTGATTTTGGAGCCCCAAAAAATAAAGTCTGACACTGT
Source organism: Ovis aries (assembly GCF_016772045.2). NCBI lineage: Eukaryota > Metazoa > Chordata > Mammalia > Artiodactyla > Bovidae > Ovis > Ovis aries. Next base: position 58,236,102 of record NC_056067.1, on the reverse strand, counting down.
TTACACTGTTTCCCCATCTATTTCCCATATAGTGATGGGACCGGACGCCATGATCTTCGTTTTCTGAATGCTGAGATTTAAGCCAACTTTTTCACTCTCCTCTTTCACTTTCATCAAGAGACTTTTTAGTTCCTTTCACTTTGGAAGTGGTCAAATAGGAGATGGGAGGAGTGAACATCGACATTTTAGGAATCAGTGAACTAAAATGCGCTGGAACGAGTGAATTTAATTCAGATGACCATGATATGTACTACTATGTGCAAGAATCCCTTAGAAGAAATGGGGTAACCCTCATGGTTAACAAAAGAGTCCAAAATGCAGTATTTGAGTATAATCTCAAAAATGACAGAATTATTTCTGTTCATTTCCAAAGCAAAGCATTCAGTATCACAGGAATCCAGGTCGACGCCCCAACCATGCTGAAGGAGCGGAAGTTGAACGGTTCTATGAAGACCTACAAGACCTTCTAGAACTAACACCAAAAAAAGACATCCTTTTTATCATAGGGGACTGGAATACAAAAATAGGAAATCAAGAGATACCTGGAGTAACAGGCAAGTTTGGCCTTGGAGTACAAAATGAAGCAGGGCAAAGGCTAACAGAGTTTTACCAAGAAACGCACTGGTCATAGCAAACACCCTGTTTCAACACCAGAATAGACAACGCTACACCAGATGGACATCACCAGATGGTCAACACCAAAATCAGATTGATTATATTCTTTGCAGCCAAAGATGGAGAGGCTCTAAACAGTCAGCAAAAACAAGACCAAGAGCTGACTGTGCCTCATGTCATGAACTCCTTATTGCCAAATGCAGACTGAAATTGAAGAAAGTAGGGAAAACCACTAGACCATTCAGGTATAACCTAAATCAAATCCCTTACAATAATACAGTGGAAGTGACAAACATACACGTGATTAGATCTGATAGACAGAATGCCTGAAGAACTGTGGACAGAGGTTGGTGACACTGTACAGGAGGCAGTGTTCAAGACCACCCCCAAGAAAAAGAAATGCAAAAAGACAAAATGATTGTCTGAGGAGGCCTTACAATTAGCTAAGAAAAAAAGAGAAGATAAAGGAAAAGGAGAAAAGGAAAGATATACCCATCTGAATACAGACTTCCAGGGAATAACAAGGAGAGATAAGAAAGCCTTCCTCAGTGATCAATGCAAAGAAATAGAGGAAACCAATAGAATGAGAAAGACTAGATATCTTTTCAAGAAAATTGGAGATACCAAGGGAACATTTCATGCAGAGATGGGCACAATAAAGGACAGAAATGATATGGACCTAAAAGAAGCAAAAGATATTAAGAAGAGGTAGCAGAAAGACACAGAAGACTATACAAAAAACTCTCATGACCTAGATAACCACGATGGTGTGATCATTCACACTCACCTAGAGCCAGACATCCTGAAGTCTGAAGCCAAATGGGTCTTAGAAGGCATCACGACGAACAAAGCTAGTGGAAGTGATGGAATTCCAGATGAGCTATTTCAAGTCCTAAAGATGATGCTGTGAACGTGCTGTACTCAATACGCCAGCAACTTTGGAAAACTCAGCAGTGGCCACAGGACTGGAAAAGGTCCGTTTTCATTCCAATCCCAAAGAAAGGCAATGCCAAAGAATGTTCAAACTACCACACAATTGCACTCATCTCACACGCTAGCAAAGTAATGCTCAAAATTCTCCAAGCCACGCTTCAACAGTATGTGAATCAAGAACTTCCAGATGTACAAGCTGAATTTAGAAAAGGCAGAGGAACCAGAGATAAATTACCAACATCTGCTGGATCATCGAAAAAGCAAGAGAGTTCCAGAAAAACATCTACTTCTGCTTTATTGGATACAACAAAGCCTTTGACTGTCTGGATCACAATATACTGGAAAATTCTTCAAGAGATGAGAGTACCAGACCACCTGACCTGCCTCCTGTGAAATCTGCATGCAAGTCAAGAAGCAACTGTTAGAATGGACATGGAACCATGGACTGGCTCCAAATTGGAAATGAAGTACGTCAAGGCTGTATATTGTCACCCTGCCTACTTAACGTATATGCAGACTACATCATGCGAAATGCCAGGATGGATGAAGCACAAGCTGGTATCAAGATTGCCAGGAGAAATGTCAATAACTTCAGATATGCAGATGACACCACCCTTATGGCAGAAAGTGAAGAACTATAGAACTCTAGGACTATAGAACCCTCTGGATGAATGTGAAAGAGGAGAGTGAAAAAACTGGCTTAAAACTCAAGATTCAAAACACAAAGATCATGGCATCTGGTCCCACTACTTCATGTCAAATAGATGGGAAAACAATGGAAACAGTGACAAAATTTATTTCCTTGGGCTCCAAAGTCACTGCAGATGGTCATGCAGCCATGAAGTTAAAAGATGCTTGATCCTTTGAAGAAAAGTTATGATCGACTTAGATAGCATATTAAAAAGCAGAGACATTACTTTGCTGACAAAGGTCCATCTAGTCAAAGCTATGATTTCTCCTGTAGTGATGTGTGGATGTGAGAGTTGGACCATAAAGAAAGCAGAGCACAGAAGAACTGATGCTTTTGAACTGTGGTGTTTGAGAAGACTCTTGAGAATTCCTTGAACTGCACAGAGATCAGACCAGTCAGTCCTAATGGAAATCAGTCCTGAATATTCACTAGAAGGACTGATGCTGAAGCTGAAGCACCAATACTTTGGCCACATGATGCAAAGATTGGACTCATTGGAAAAGACCCTGATGCTGTGAAGGATTGAAGGCAGGAGAAGGGGACGAAAGGATGAGATGCTTGGATGGCATCACCGGCTTGATGGACATGAGTTTGAGCAAGCTCTGGCAGTTGGTGCTGGACAGGGCAGCTTGGCAGGCTGCAGTCCGTAGGGTCACAAAGAGTTGGACGTGACTGAGCAACTGAACTGAACTAATTACATTGGGCTCACAGATAATTGGGGGAAATTCCCTATCTGGAATCAATTCATTCAGTTCAGTTCAGTCACTCAGTCGTGTCCGACTCTTTGCGACCCCATGAATCGCAGCACGCCAGCCCTCCCTGTCCATCACCATCTCTCGGAGCTCAGTCAGACTCACGTCCATCGAGTCCGTGATGCCATTCAGCCATCTCAACCTCGGTCGTCCCCTTCTCCTCCTGCCCCCAATCCCTCCCAGCATCACAGTCTTTTCCAATGAGTCAACTCTTCTCATGAGGTGGCCAAAGTACTGGAGTTTCAGCTTTAGCATCATTCCTTCCAAAGAAATCCCAGGGTTGACCTCCTTCAGAATGGACTGGTTGGATCTCCTTGCAGTCCAAGGGACTCTCAAGAGTTTTCTCCAACACCACAGTTCAAAACCATCAATTCTTTGGACCTCAGGTTTCTTCACAGTCCAACTGTCACATCCACACATGACCACTGGAAAAGCCATAGCCTTGACTAGATGGACCTTTGTTGGCAAAGTAATGTCTATGATTTTCAATATGCTATCTAGGTTGGTCATAACTTTTCTTCCAAGGAGTAAGCGTCTTTTAATTTCATGGCTGCAGTCAGCATCTGCAGTGATTTTGGAGCCCCCAAAAATAAAGTCTGACACTGTTTCCACTGTTTCCCCATCTATTTGTCATGAAGTGATGGGACCAGATGCCATGATCTTAGTTTTCTAAATGTTGAGCTTTAAGCCAACTTTTTCACTCTCCTCTTTCACTTTCATTAAGAGGCTCTTTAGTTCTTCTTCGCTTTCTGCCAGAAGGGTGGTGTCATCTGCATATCTGAGGTTATTGATATTTCTCCCTGCTACCTTGATTCCAGCTTGTGCTCCATCCAGCCCAGCATTTCACTCTGCATTTAAGTTAAATAAGCAGGGTGACAATATACACCCTTGACATACTCCTTTCTCGATTTGGAATCAGTCTGTGGTTCCATGTCCAGCTCTCACTGTTTCTTCTTCACCTGCATACAGATTTCTCAGGAGGCAGGTCAGGTGGTCTGGTATTCCCATTCTTTAAGAATCTTCCACAGTTTGTTGTGATCCACACAGTCAAAGGTTTTGGCAGAGTCAATAAAGCAGAAGTAGATGTTTTTCTGGAACTCTCCTGCTTTCTTGACGATCCAGTGGATGTTGGCAATTTGATCTCTGGTTCCTCTGCCTTTTCTAAATCCAGATTGAACATCTGGAATTTCACAGTTCACATACTGTTGAATCGGTTACAGTAAAGCTGAAAGGGTTTAAAGACTCATATATCTGCATTTAAAATAGTATTTTTCAGAAGTACCAGAACACATAAATGTGTTTTCATCATATCAGTAGAGAGGCATAGAATTTTTTTCAGTTCAGTTCAGTTGCTCAGTTGTGTCCGACTCTTTGCGACCCCATGAATCGCAGCACGCCAGCCCTCCCTGTCCATCATCATCTTCCGGAGTTCACTGAGACTCACGTCCATCGAGTCATCCATCCAGCCATCCGAGTGATGCCATCCAGCCATCTCATCCTTCGTCGTCCCCTTCTCCTCCTGCCCCCAATCCCTCCCAGCATCAGAGTTTTTTCCAATGAGTCAACTCTTCTCATGAGGTGGCCAAAGTATTGGAGTTTCAGCTTTAGCATCATTCCTTCCAAAGAAATCCCAGGGTTGATCTCCTTCAGAATGGACTGGTTGGCTCTCCTTGCAGTCCAAGGGACTCTCAAGAGTCTTCTCCAACATCACAGTTCAAAAGCATCAATTCTTCAGCACTCAGCCTTCTTCACAGTCCAACTCTCACATCCAGACAGACCACTGGAAAAACCATAGCCTTGACTAGACCGACCTTAGTCGGCAAAGTAATGTCTCTGCTTCTGAATATGCTATCTAGGTTGGTCATAACTTTTCTTCCAAGGAGTAAACGTCTTTTAATTTCATGGCTGCAGTCAGCATCTGCAGTGATTTTGGAGCCCCCCAAAATAAAGTCTGACACTGTTTCCACTGTTTTCCCATCTATTTCCCATGAAGTGATGGGACCGGGTGCCATGATCTTCATTTTCTGAATGTTGAGCTTTAAGCCAACTTTTTCACTCTCCTCTTTCACTTTCATCAAGAGGCTTTTTAGTTCCTCTTCACTTTCTGCCAGAAGGATGGTGTCATCTGCATATCTGAGGTTATTGATATTTCTCCCAGCAATCTTGATTCCAGCTTGTGTTTCTTCCAGTCCAGCGTTTCTCATGATGTACTCTGCATAGAAGTTAAATAAGCAGGGTGACAATATACAGCCTTGACATACTCCTTTTCCTATTTGGAACCAGTCTGTCGTTCCATGTCCAGTTCTAACTGTTGCTTCCTGACCTGCATACAGGTTTCTCAAGAGGCAGGTCAGGTGGTCTGGTATTCCCATCTCTCTCAGAATTTTCCAGTTTGCTGTGATCCACACAGTCAAAGGCTTTGGCATAGTCAACAAAGCAGAAATAGATGTTTTTCTGGAAGTTTCTTTTTTTTCCATGATCCAGCGGATGTTGGCAATTTGATCTCTGGTTCCTCTGCCTTTTCTAAAAGCAGCTTGAACATCTGGAAGCTCACAGTTCATGTATTGCTGAAGCCTGGCTTGGAGAATTTTGAGCATTACTTTACTAGCATGTGAGATGAGTGCAATTGTGCGGTAGTTTGAGCATTCTTTGGCATTGCCTTTCTCTGGGATTGGAATGAAAACTGACCTTTTCCAGTCCTGTGGCCACTGCTGAGTTTTCCAAATTTGCTGGCATATTGAGTGCAGCACTTTCACAGCATCATCTTTCAGGATTTGAAATAGCTCAGTTGGAATTTCATCACCTCGAGGTATAGCAAATATTGAATAACACAGCGGCCTTTGATCACGATGAGCTGACATCACTCCCCAACACCTGCATCACTGGACACTAGTAAACAGCCTCTCCTTCCTGACCCTGCGAGTTCACATCCTATGACTGATATTGTGCAGGAAGAGGGAGAATGCTGTTGAGTGTTGTTTCCTCAAAGTTTTAGCTTTCCTCCTTTACTGTATGTGCTTTTAAAACAGTTTTGAGGGTATTTTAAATAAGCAAGATATTTTTCCCCTGGCTGAAATTAGAAAGTAACCCTGACTGATTAAATACTATGTGGTATATGTATACAATGCAATACAACTCAGCCATAAAAAGAATGAAATAATGCCATTTGCAGCAACATGGATAGAGTTAGAGATGATCATACGAAGGGGAGTAAGCCAGAAAGAGAACGACAAATACCACGTGATATCATTTATGTATCAAAACTAAAATATTGGGGCTTCCCAGGTGGTACTAGTGGTAAAGAACCCTCCTGCCAATGAAGGAGACATAAAAAGACATGGGTTCCATCCAAGTTTGATCCACTACTTGGGTCAAGAAGATTCCCTGAGTAGTGCATGGCAACCCACTCCAGTATTCTTGCCTGGAGAATCCTCATGGACAGAGAAATCTGCTAGGTTGCAGTCTGAAGGGTTCAACATGACTGAAGCAACTGAGTGAGCGAAAACATGACACAAATGAACTTACCTATGAAAAACAACAGACTCACAGACATGGAAAACAGAATTGTGCTTCCCAAGGGGGAAGGTGGGGGAAGGATGGATTGGGAGTTTGAGATTATTAGATGAAAATTATTAAATACAGAATGTATCAAGAACAATGTCCTACTGCATAGCACATGGAACTATAGTTAATATCTTGTGATAAGCCATGGTGGGAAAAAATATGGAAAAAAGTCACTAAATCACTTTGTAGTACAGCAGACACTAACACCATACTGTAAATCAGCACTACATATCAGTAGAATAAATTTTAAAAACAAAACAAAACAAAACAATGTGTCAGATATGAAGTGAAGTGACAGTTGCCCAGTCGTAGCCAACTCTTTGAGACCCCATGGACTGTAGACTGCCAGGCTCCTCTCTCCATGGAATTCTCCAGGCCAGAATACTGGATTGGGCACTCGTTCCCTTCTCCAGGGGATCTCCCCAACCCAGGGATCGAATCCACGTCTCCTGCATTGCAGGCAGATTCTTTATCATCTGAGTCACCAGGGAAGCCCACGAATACTGGAGTGGATAGCTTCTCTCTTCTCCAGCTGATCTTCCTGACCCAGGAATTATACGGGGGTTTCTTGCATTGCAGGTGGATTCTTTACCAGCTGAGCTACCAGGGAAGCTATGATTAGATGACAAATTGTGGAATTAATGAATGGGTCCTCTGCCACATCTTTCATTTCCAGCTCCTCCTTCCTACAAGTATGTCGGGAGCCATGTTAGGCATTACTGACAAAATGGAGGCACGGCCCTAAACCCCCTTCCTTTGTTCCATAGGCATGGACCCAGAATGAAGGAGTTAGGCTTTGTGATTCTGACTTGTTTTTTCCTTTCCTTGGCTGAGTTGACTGAAGAGAATATTAAGGTGCTTGATGTTTTTGAGAGGAGCAGGAGAAGGCATAAAGCCTTCATAAAGGTAATCACTGACATTTGTTCAAGGACTTTTACAAAAGAGTGCTCCAGGGTGAGCACAGAGGCCACAGCCTGAGACCATGGGAGGGATTCCTATCTGAAGCCTATTTGTGAGAAAAGTGTTTATGGCAAAGGAGTTTGCTAAATGTAGGGCTTAGGAATAATTAAAATAGTTAGAAGCTAAAGATTTAAGGATTGCTGTAATGTTACAATATTCTACTATAACTTATAGAAATTAGGGACTTTAGAGATATTATTAGCTAGAAGCCCTTTCTAAGAAATAGTTGAGCTTAGGATACTAGGGGCAAACAGGACTTAAAAAGATAAGAATTAAACTGAGCAATGTGGTAATGCGGCCCAGACATTAGCATGAGTTACAGTGTATTCACAAGGACACATGAGAAAAAGTAGATCAGAGAATCGCTGAGGAAGAAACTCCTTTTGAGGGATAACAATGATTTTTGGAGAAAAATAAATCTGGGTCTCTGGGAACTAAAAATATCAAACCTCTGACCTAATGCTTTTGTAAAAGTATAAAAGAGAATCATGAGCTTGAAATAAACAGGCAGTCCAAGAAAACTGAGAGGCTGCCTGTTTCTCTCACTGACACCGCCCACCCCTTCAGGCTGAATCCCTGGTTACTGCCATTTGGTGCTTCTGATATCAGAATGATGTTGGCCTCATAAAATGAGGTAAGAAGCATTCTCTACTCTTCAGTTTTTTTGGAAGTGCTTGGGAAGCCTCGGTATTAACTCTTTGAATGTTTGGTAGAATTCACCTGTGAAGCCATCTGGTCCTGAACTTTTGTTTGGGGAAGTTTTCTATTACTATTTCAAGCACTGGATGAGTGATCAGTCTAGTCAGCTTTTCTACTTCATGATTCAGGTTGTATGACTCTAAAAATGGATCCATTTCTTCTGGTCTGTCCAAGTTTGATGGCATAGATAGATGTTCACAATATTGTCACAGTTATTTGTATTCTTGTGTAAGTATTGCTCTTTTTCTTCTTGTTTCATGATTTTTGGATCAGAACCTTCTCTCTCTCTTTTTTAAAAGTGAGTCTAATTAAAGGTTTCTCAATTTTGTTTACCTTTTCAAAGAACCCATTCTTAGTTTGATTGGTATTTTAAAAAATATTTATTTATTTATCTGGGTGCACTGTGTCTTAGTTGTGGCCCTCGGTATCTTTAGTTTCGGCATGTGAAATCTTAGTTGTCACATGTACTATCAAGATCCCGGACCATGGATCACACCCAGGTCCCCTGCACAGGGAGCATGGAGTCCCAATGGACTTAGCTCCTGGAACACCAGGGAAGGCCCTGATGGATCTTTTCTACTGTATTTTTAGTCTCTCTTTTATTTATTTCCACACTGATTTTATCATTTCCTTCATTCTCCTGACTTTGGGCTTTTTTGTTCCTCTTTTTCTAGTTTCTTTAGGTGTATGGCTAGAATGTTATTCAAGATATTCCTTCTTTCTTTAGGTGGGCCCATATTGCTGTAAACTCCCCTCTCACTTTTCTAGTTCTCTTCTCAAAGATGGCTTCTTCATTTCATACCATTGTGAGTGGAATATAGGATATATGTGATTTCTACTTAAACTTGTTGGGATTTGTTTTGTGTTCCAATATATGATCTATCCTTGGGCAATCGAGCCAGGAACTGTACCCATGGCTGACAACTTAGAGAAATGGATACCTTGGCGAGGGAGTAGTTTGAGCCACAGATTGGGTACCCCAGTCCTAGGGTCCTATCTGTTTGATACAAGCCACATTGTCTGGTGGGAGGAGGGCTGGGATGAGAAGAAGAGCTATAGGAAGGTAGGACTATGCTCACGAGGAGCACACATTGATTAGCCCATGGGGAAGGGAAGACAGAGGTCTACTCAAGTAGCTGCTGTTTTCCCACAACCAACTCACCACACACCCCAGCCCCAGGGAAACGAACACACCAGTCCTCCTCCCTCCATTGCACTGTATCTGGAGCAGTCACTGTGAGGGAAGAGTTGACGGAGGGACACAGAGGTAACCCACAGCCAGAGCAGAGCCTGGGTGGAGCAGTGGCAGCCACTGCTGGTGTTAATTCAAGCAACCCCCCAGAAGCAGCCTGGAGATCATATGACAGCTATTTCACTACAGCTCATTCCCTGATATCACATGCAAAGAATGGCCTACCTTGAGGAGCAGTTTCACAACAGTGCAGGAGTGACAGAGGATGGGGAAAGTTTAGAGACACAAGGGACTTTCTGCCCAGACAAGACAGAGAGGTCTGATCTAGTGGCTGCAGAGTTTCCCACGACCACCTACCACCTACCACCTACCACCTACTCATGTGCCCAGCCTGAACACAGCAAATGCTTCTGCCCAACTCAATCCATGTCATTGGATCTAGGCGCCTACCACCAGAGAGAAGACTTCACCAAAGGACGCAGAGCAACCTGGTTCTGGGACAGAGCTCCTGCAAGCTGTAAAGAGCAGCTCCATAACAAGGTGGGGGCTGCAAAGACAGGGAGCGGTCTTCAACTGGGAAGGACAATGGGAACTTGCACTTGAGGCTGCGACAGCACAGCCATTGGCACCTACATAGGCAGAGCATCAGACCCCTGTCTGCCCATGGTTCCCAATTGATTCAGAGGTCTTCTTCCTCTGGGGAAACGGACCCACTGTGTGGAGAGGAAAAACACATGCTTAGAAGAAAGAGATTCACCTTGGGCCCGACCCACAGGGTTTCTGTTCCAGCACCTGACTGGATTAAAAACAAAAAACGAGTTCCTTCACTATGTTTCCTGCAAGAGACTTACCTCAGATATAAATCTGCAAAGAGACAAACACATAGAGACTAAACAACACACTACTAAAATATGATAGTGAAAGGTTGTTGTTGAACGACACAGAGACGCCAGGATTTTTGGCCTCCAGAGAAGAAGAATTCAATCCGGGGCCAGAGACGAGGCTTGATCGCTCAGAGCTTTTGTGTAATAAAGTTTTATTAAAGTATAAAGGAGATAGAGAAAGCTTCTGACATAGGCATCAGAAAGGGGCAGAAAGAGTACCCCCCTGCCAGTCTTCAGCTGGATGTTATGTAGAGGATTGATATGCGGGAGCATTATCAGTTTTTAATTCTATAGGTATGCCCATAATAGCAAAACAAAATAGTAAATGAGTAATAACAGAATCTGCCTTTTCTGAACTTAAAGCTGTAGTCCATTGAAAATGAGAATAAGTATCTATAGTATGATGAACATATTTTTGTTTACCAAATGAAGAAATAAAAACAACATCCATTTGTCAGATTTGGTTAGATTGTAGTCCTCTGGGATTTACTCCAGGAGGGGCAAAGGGCAAAATAAACGGTGTACATATGGAACAAGAATGAACAATGCGTTGAGCTTGTTTTCGTGTTAACGAATAAGTTTTTTGTAACCCTTTAGAATTAGTATGATGTAAGCAATGTTCTTGTGTTGCAGACTGTAAAGGATAAAGTAAGGCATTAATATTTGCGTTTCCTTGAGATAATGGTCCGGGGAGAGAAGAATGAGCTCTTATATGAGTAAAAAAGACAGGGTTAGTTCGCCTAATTAATAACTGTTGAACCTGAAAAAATAATTCATCAGTATTAGTTTTTTAAGTTACTGGTAAAGTGGCTTCAGGAAGATAAATACATGAAAAGACTGCATATTTAGAATCAGAAACAATATTAATAGGAATATCAAAAAAATCCTGTAATGCCAAACAAATGGCCCAAAGTTCAGCAGGCTGCACAGAAGAAAAGGAATGTGGAACAACTTTAGAAGTAGTATCAGTCCAATAGCCAGCAGTATTTTTATTGGCATCTGTAAAAATAGTTTTTCCTTCAACTGGAATATTAGGTATAGGAGATTTACAAACCATTGATGTATGTCGAAGGAAATCTATCATTTTAGATTGAGGATATTGATTAGAAAAAGTCCCTGAATAAGATGCAAGAGCTATCTGCCAATTTCATTAAACTGTAAGCAATTGGAAATTTGGGTGGAAGTAAGTTGAGTAATAATTGTTTGAGGGTCACTTCCAATTAACTGAGTAATATGGCCTCGACCTTTCAAAATAAGGAAAGCAATTTTATCCGTATAAGTAGTAAGCTTTTTTGTATAGTTATTGGGTAAAAATACCCACTCAATCAACCCTGCAGATTGAGCAATAACTCCAGTAGGAGAATAGGGAGTATGGAACACTATGAAATATATAGGTTGATCCTGTTGTAGATAAGTAAGAAACCCTTCATTCAACCGTTGCTCTACAAAGTGTAATTCCTCTTTTGCTTGAGAAGTAAGAGATCGAGGACTGTTAAGAGCAGTATCACCCTCTAAAGTAGAAAATAAATGACGCAATTGATGTGTAGGAATCCCTAACATAGGACGTAACCAGTTCATATCACCCAAAAGCTTTTGAAAATCATTAAGAGTTTTTAAATTATCTCGTCTAATTTGGACTTTTTGAGGTTTTATTCTTTGTCGTTCCAAAATAGCACCTAAATATGAAATAGGAAATTTAGTTTGAATTTTTTCAGGAGCAATTTGAAGATTAAAATCACTTAAAGCTTTCTTTACGTGAATAAAAAATTTATCTCGTTCCTCTTTACTAGGAGCTGCCAATAGAAGATCATCCATATAATGATAGAGAAGACAATTAGAAAATTGTTGTCTCACAGTGATAAGAGCACGATCAACAAACTCCTGACAAAGTGTAGGGCTATTAATCATTTTTTGAGGCAACACTGTCCATTGATAACGTTTTATGGGCTGCCCATGATTATACACTGAAATAGTAAAAGCAAATTTATTTCTATCTTTTATTTGCAAAGGAATATTAAAAAAACAATCCTTTAAATTTAAAACCATCAAAGACCAATCCTGTGGAATCAAAGCAGGAGAAGGGAGACCTAATTGCAAAGCTCCCATAGGTTCTATACATTTGTTAACTGCCCTTAAATCAGTCAACATTTTCCATTTACCAGATTTTTTTTTAATGACAAAAACAGGAGAATTCCAAGGAGACGTAGAAGGTTCAATATGGCCAGATTGAAGCTGTTTTTTTACTAATTGTTTTAAAGCCTCGAGCTTTACTTTTGGAAGCGGCCACTGCTCAACCCATTTAGGGACATCAGTTAACCATTTCAATGGGAGAGCTCGAGGAATCTGAGCAGTGGCTACAAGTTTTCCGACGAGATGGTGAGTGTTGTTTTTAAAGAAAATAAAAGATCTCTTCCCCAGATATTAATAGGTATATTAACAATGTAAAAAGAAATAGGTACTTTTTTTTTATTAGACAATTGGCATGACAAAGGTTGAGTGCTTTTTTACACATCTGCTATTGATCCTAAGCCTGTTAAAACAAGAGGAATTTTTCTTTTTTTTAGTCATTAGGCCACTGCTGGAGAGAAATAACCGAAACATCTGCTCCTGTATCCACTAATCCTTTAAACTGTTTACCTTTAATAATCAGTGACATTAAAGGACGAGAGTCATTAATAAGCATTTTTCAAAATATACTTTTTCCCGTACTTTTAAAACTATTGACTCTCTCTCTTTATCTCAGCCTTGTCAGCAGCTACCAGAAATAGGGACGCGTAAGGTGGTGCAGAAGGGTTAACAGCCTTGGAAGTTTCTTTTTATTTAATAAAACCTTTCAAAAGGCAGCAGTCATTGCCTCTACAGAATCTGAATCTTTCCCAGAACTCACATCTCTATCTGACTCAGTGGATGAATTTTTACTATCATCTGGAGGTTTGGGCGGAGGCCGAGGTGAAGCCCCCTCCTCAAGATAACATGAGGCGGCCTCACTGTCAGCAGCCATTAATTTTAAAGCCTGCGTTATAGCGCTACATAGAGTCCACAGCCTTAAAGGAATCACATTTTCTTTTTGATGCTGCCTCTTAACTCTTTCTGCACCACTTTCCATTCCTTTAAATTTAGCTGTACTTCTGTTTGATATTGAAACCAATAACAATGCTGCTCTATAAGACAGAATAACTCACTCAAGCGGCGAGTAGACGTTTTAATTTCTATAGAATGCAGGAGCCCCTTAACCAGCTCCATATATTGTGACTTTAAAGATGGGGAATTCCCCATAGTTTTTTCTTTTTCTTTTTTTCTTATTTTTTTTATTTTTTCGAAAGTCCCCCTTTCAGCATTTTGCTCCAGGGTGTTTACCCTTTCGGATTTTTTTTTTTTTTTCTTTTTTTCGAAAGTCCCCCTTCCAGCCTTTTGCTCCGGGGTGTTTACCCTTTCGGATTTTTATTTTTTTCTCTTTTTTTTTTTTATTTCCCGAAAGTCCCCCTTTTAGCCTTTTGCCCCAGGGTGCTTACCCTTTCGGTTCTGTCAGGCCCCACGTTGGGCGCCAGATGCCGGCGACGGAATGAAACACCAACACTGCAGAGTGGTTTAAATCTTTATATTTTAACACTTGCTTCTTACAGCTGCTTTATTTTATATCCCTTGCACAACAACCTACAGGGCAAGCTGCCAAGCACTATGATTCAGAGACTATACAGTGCGCAGGCGCAGGGCGAGATAACCTTTACCTTGACTTATTTACTGCAGCTAAGACTTTGTTTTGGGGAACTTCCTTATCAATTTAGAATCCGTTTTGTCCCAGGGTCTGTTCCTTTTGAGGAAGAGAAACATCCTTGTGTGCAAGCAATGTTCTTTTCCCACGGGAACAAATAGGATTCTTAGCTGAACATCTCGTTTGCAAGAATGTTCAGCCCTGGTTGAGAGTCTCGTTTGCAAGCACTTCTCAACCTTCTTTAAACCTAGTTCCCTACAATATAGAAAACCCTAATGTCTCCACCAGAAAACTAATGAATTCAGTACACACACACACACACATAATGGAATATTCTTCACCCCTTAAGAATAAAATTTTGCTGCTTCTAACATAGATGGACCTGGAAATCATTCTGTTTAGTGAATTAAGTCAGACAGAGAAAGATAAATACTGTATATTATCCCTTGACATATAGATTCTAAAACTAACACAAATGGATGAAAATAATGATGTAAAAAAAGACTCTCGCATATAGAGAATAAACTAGTGCTTACCAGTGGGGAGAGAAAGTGGGAAGGGGCAAGACAGAGTAAAGATTTAGAAGTACACATTACTACGTATAAAATAAATAAACTACAAGGACATACTTTACAGCACAGGGAATATAGCCAATAGTTCATAATAACTTTAAACAAAGTATAACCTATATATTGAACCACAATGTTGTACCTCTGCCACTGCTATAATACTGCAAATCAACTATAATTCAATGAAAAATTTGACATGAAAGAAAAGTTATGCATTGTGATATGTGGTTGTAATGGCAGTCACATTACAATATTTACATGTAACAAATTATCAAATCTTACACTTTAAATTTACACAATGTTATACGTCAAATATATTTCAGTTTTAAAAATCTGCTGAAGTATATTTTTCTTTCAGTGTGTTTTTTATTGTACTTCACTTCAAACTGCTCAATTCTACATGAAAATATTTTAATGTGCTAATCTCCCTGCAAGACTCTTTCTAATAAATACTGCCATCTCTCTTAACAATGTTAACTATAAACTTGTAACTGGCTCCCAGATTCTTACCTGATTTTACCTTTGAGAAGTAACCCCGGTATTCTTTACTCTGTGAGGACATTAATTTCATCCATTTCATTTCTGACTACTGTACACACTGATCCATTTTCATGTCTACTTTTTTCTATAATTCCATACCTATTTCATTTGTGGGAAATTCGTTCTGTTAGACTGAAAGTAACATTTGAACACTTTATGATATGCATGTCATTTCAAGATGTTGTTTATTGCATAAATTTGTGAACTCCTTTTCTACAAGGAAACTTCAATGATATGATTTTTTAATGAGGTATTCATATTTCATGACAATATATTTCAATTGGTCTTTATATTGAAGAAGATGCTTGGCATGTCCAGTACATTATCTTGAAATTCAAAATTTAAATTATGATTCTGAGGGTGAATAAATGAGCTGGCAATGGCTCATTATAGAAATAAACAAAATTCACGCTTTTCTCGTAATAGTAGAGGACTTTGCATTTCTCATCCAGGCAAAGTAGAGCCTGTGTACACTGGAGTCACGGCTCATGAGCAGAAAGGGGCTGACAGTTGGGAAGCACGCTGCTGTGATTACAGTCATGTTCACAAAGAACCAGCTGGGCTGAACAAAAAGAGCCAGAAGAACTTGAAAGATGGAGGAAAGAGTATAAAAGTAGACAAAGGTGCCCCCCAGGAGAAGGATGGTTTTAGTAGCTCTGGACTCAGGGGAGGACCTGGAGGAGGCGTGAGCCCTACGAATGTGCTGGACCTGCTGCTTATGTCTGTACAGGATGAGAACCATGGAGCCTCCGGCCCAGAGCGTGAGCCCCAAACATAAGACATCAGGGAATGACAGCAATGCTGCATACAAGGCGTCTTTGGTTTTTTTATTCTTCTGGTCAGTAAGAATAGTAGAACAGCAGCCAAAATCTCTTTCCTCTGTGATGTTATTGTGACTCCATTTGCCAGTTATATAGATAGGAAAAATAACATTTACCAGCATTTGCAGGATCCAACACAGGAAAATAGAGGGCACAGTGTAATTGGGGGCTGTTACTTTCAGTGCTGCCCACCTGGAGTTCCAGGGACTGATCATGACCACCTGAAAGACACTCAAGAGGCAGATGCTACCGATGGACACTCCCCTCCCCACTCTGTGCAGAAAGAAGAGAAGTTTGCAGCCAAAATCACTGCGGATATGCTTCCACCCAAACACTGCCATTGTCTGGGGGACCCCTTTACAGAGGAGGACCAAGGAGTTGGCCACAATCAGGTGCTTAAGGATCAAATCTGTGGACCTTATCTTGTAACCCGTGACGTGAAGGACGGTATAACTGCAAAGGAGTGAGAAATTCCCCAGGATTCCAACCACGGTCTGTGTTAAGATGATCATGCCTATTATGAAAAAGCTGCCGGCCATCCTCTCAGTTCACAGTCATTGGTACTTGTGAGTTAGAATGTCCTGCGTGGGAATATGAGGCATGGGCTACATGCATTGTGTCAACTGTAATCCAATATTCTCCACTTAACGATAGTTCCCACTTGGAAATATTTGCTTCTTGTGTTTTCTGTTACCAGTAGCCTTTAAAGGGTTCTATGTATAACATTTAAAGAGAACTAACATGTAAAATTAATTACTGAAGATACTCATGTGATCACTTCTTCACAAATTTATTAGGCAGGAACTGAAGGGACCTTAGTTATACAGAGGAGTGTAACCTCTACCCAGACAGGTTAGGTATTTCTCAAATCGGCTTCTTACTGCAGAGTGAAGAGTGAATCCCATTGGACAGTGGTTTGAGGAACTTCCCAGGTGCTTAAATGATTAAGACTCTGCCTTCCATCGCAGAGGGTCCAGGTTGAATCCCTGGTCCAGGATCTAAGATTCCATGAGCTTTGATGCACGGCCAAAGGAAAAAAAAAAGAGTGCACTGATCAGCAGCCATGCCAAACAGCTAGTTAGTTGCAAGCATATAATAAACCAGATCTATATTTGATTTTGATTTCACAACTCTAGATTGTAGACATGTGGTATTTTGTAATTTTCATATAATGTGATTCCATTTATTTGTAAAGCTTTATTCTATGATACCAGGTATTATGGGTAAAGTCTTAGCATCTTAATACCTGAACATCATTGCTGGCAGTAGAATACAGCAGGAACCTGCCTCAGGACAAGGCAATGTCATGAAGACGAGAATGCTTCACTGTGAGGATGGCCACAGAAAGACTCTTTTGTTCCTATGATAGAAACACAACTAAAATAACATACATTACAGAAATGTTTGAATAATCATATGCAGGCAATAAACCTTAGGGCATAAACACTAGCATGTGATAAAACAGTTTAAGACAAAACAAAATTATTGTCCAATCACATACTGAACCAGTATGTTGTTGCCTGAGCCCAGTGAATATATTAGCAAAGAATTAATATTTGCAATTGACATTACATACAAGATACAGAGGCAAAATTTAGCACTTGTAAAGCATGTATTCTTGTGTCTTTCATAAACTGACATACTAGATTTGTTAGAATGTCAACAAATTGGTGTTTGTGTCTGTTTCTGATCTGATCACTTACCCAGAATCTCGATATGCCTTTCTCTCACAGGCTCTGCTGCTCAGACGAAAGTACAAGAACATACCTTCCAGCTGGCAGGACAAGGGCTCAGTGGGATGGCCACTATACCCAGTCTGTGTGTGAGAGGGAGGCAGCCAGACCGTGATAAATGGGTCTGAGACGCTGTCCTCCCCTCCCATCCTGTCAAAACTGCAATTATCATTTCACCCGCAGCAGCGATGGGAGTGCAGGCCTGGGAGCTGAGAACATTTCTGGAAACTTTTCTCTCAGTTGCTAATTACTGGAAACAATTACAAGTTTCTAGTTAGCACACTTTGGAGACAACTGGCTGTCCTTGAGAGGCATTTTCTTTGCCATGATCCCTGAAGGTGATGGTCTCACGAGGAAGAAATGCTGAAATCACACACATTAGGGACTGACACAAACCATTTGCATCCTTCTGGATTCTTCACTTCCCTGAGATGCATCTCTGCCAATACTAGTACTTTCCTCACCTTCAACCATTGAATGGAACTGTCAATGAAAGTATTGGTAAAGAGATGGAATGAGACAAAATACCTGGAAAGTATATTCAAAGAGACAAAAGAAAAAGAGGGACATCATCAAGAACTCATGATAGGAACCACTGGCACAACTTTTATCAATTTAGACTCATTTTCATAATCCAAAGCCAATTATTATGGAAATTTTGTAGGAAAATATTCTTTATTATTATTGAACCCTGTGATAAGAATTGGGTGCAGAACAAAAAATAGGAAAAAGAGAGAGGGTTTGAAAATAGTTATAAAATAAAAGCACCTAGATCTGATGGCTTGGTGATTTTATCAGATACTTAATTCAGGACCATCCTGGAGATGAAACAATATGCCACTAAAAACCAGTGCATCAGTGCAAAATTAAAAGACAATCTGAAATGTAAGTAGGAGGCTTCACAAAAAGCAAACACACAGACAACTTGATCATGTACTTCTAACCTCCAGAACTGTGAAAAACTGTGAAAACTGTCTATGTTTAAACCTCCCAGGCTTTTGTATTTTATTAAGGCAGACCTAAAATGTAATACAAACTGTAAGAGTCTGTCTGTTTGATCCTGGGACTTCCAAGGGTGATCCTGCAATTTACATTGGAGAAAGTTTTGCCTATGTTTTCTTCTAGCAGTTTTATGGTGTCATGTCTTCTGTTTAACTCTTGGAGCCATGTTGAGTTTATTTTTGTGTATGGTGTGAAGGTGTGATTTGACTTCACTGATTTACATGAGGCTGTCCAGCTACCGGAGAAGAGTGGAGAAATAACTCGAGAAAGAATGAAGACAAGGAGCCAAAGAGAAAACAAAGCCCAGTTGTGAATGTGACTGGTGATGGAAGTAAAGTCCAATGCTGCAAAGAACAATATTGCATAGGAACCTGGAATGTTAGATCCATGAATCAAGGTACATTCAGTTCAGTTCGATTCAGTTCAGTCACTCAGTCATGTCCAACTCTGCTACCCCATGAATCGCAGCATGCCAGGCCTCCCTATCCATCATCAACTCCTGGAGTTCACTCAGACTCGTGTCCATAGAGTCAGTGATGCCAGCCAGCCATCTCATCCTCTGTCGTCCCCTTCTTCTCCTGCCCTCAATCCCTCCCAGCACCACAGTCTTTTCCAATGAGTCAACTCTTCTCATGAGGTGGCCAAAGTACTGGAGTTTCAGCTTTAGCATCATTCCTTCCAAAGAAATCCCAGGGTTGATCTCCTTCAGAATGGACTGGTTGGATCTCCTTGCAGTCCAAGGGACTCTCAAGAGTCTTCTCCAACACCACAGTTCAAAGGCATCCATTCTTTGGCACTCAGCCTTCTTCACAGTCCAACTCTCACATCCATATATGACTACTGGAAAAACCATAGCCTTGACTAGACGGACCTTAGTCGGCAAAGGAATGTCTCTGCTTCTGAATATGCTATCTGGGTTGCTCATAACTTTTCTTCCAAGGAGTAAGCGTCTTTTAATTTCATGGCTGCAATCACCATCTGCAGTGATTTTGGAGCCCCAAAAAATAAAGTCTGACACTGTTTACACTGTTTCCCCATCTATTTCCCATATAGTGATGGGACCGGACGCCATGATCTTCGTTTTCTGAATGTTGAGCTTTAAGCCAACTTTTTCGCTCTCCTCTTTCACTTTCATCAAGAGACTTTTTAGTTCCTTTCACTTTGGAAGTGGTCAAATAGGAGATGGGAGGAGTGAACATCGACATTTTAGGAATCAGTGAACTAAAATGCGCTGGAACGAGTGAATTTAATTCAGATGACCATGATATGTACTACTATGTGCAAGAATCCCTTAGAAGAAATGGGGTAACCCTCATGGTTAACAAAAGAGTCCAAAATGCAGTATTTGAGTATAATCTCAAAAATGACAGAATTATTTCTGTTCATTTCCAAAGCAAAGCATTCAGTATCACAGGAATCCAGGTCGACGCCCCAACCATGCTGAAGGAGCGGAAGTTGAACGGTTCTATGAAGACCTACAAGACCTTCTAGAACTAACACCAAAAAAAGACATCCTTTTTATCATAGGGGACTGGAATACAAAAATAGGAAATCAAGAGATACCTGGAGTAACAGGCAAGTTTGGCCTTGGAGTACAAAAATGAAGCAGGGCAAAGGCTAACAGAGTTTTACCAAGACAACGCACTGGTCATAGCAAACACCCTATTTCAACACCACAAGAGACAACGCTACACCAGATGGACATCACCAGATGGTCAACACCAAAATCAGATTGATTATATTCTTTGCAGCCAAAGATGGAGAGGCTCTACACAGTCAGCAAAAACAAGACCAGGAGCTGACTATGCCTCATGTCATGAACTCCTTATTGCCAAATGCAGACTGAAATTGAAGAAAGTAGGGAAAACCACTAGACCGTTCAGGTATAACCTAAATCAAATCCCTTACAATAATACAGTGGAAGTGACAAACAGATTCACGTGATTAGATCTGATAGACAGAATGCCTGAAGAACTGTGGACAGAGGTTGGTGACATTGTACAGGAGGCAGTGTTCAAGACCACCCCCAAGAAAAAGAAATGCAAAAAGACAAAATGATTGTCTGAGGAGGCCTTACAATTAGCTAAGAAAAAAAGAGACGATAAAGGAAAAGGAGAAAAGGAAAGATATACCCATCTGAATACAGACTTCCAGGGAATAACAAGGAGAGATAAGAAAGCCTTCCTCAGTGATCAATGCAAAGAAATAGAGGAAACCAATAGAATGAGAAAGACTAGATATCTTTTCAAGAAAATTGGAGATACCAAGGGAACATTTCATGCAGAGATGGGCACAATAAAGGACAGAAATGATATGGACCTAAAAGAAGCAAAAGATATTAAGAAGAGGTAGCAGGAAGACACAGAAGACTATACAAAAAAATCTCATGACCTAGATAACCACCATGGTGTGATCATTCACACTCACCTAGAGCCAGACATCCTGGAGTCTGAAGTCAAATGGGTCTTGGAAGGCATCACGACGAACAAAGCTAGTGGAAGTGATGGAATTCCAGATAAGCTATTTCAAGTCCTAAAAGATGATGCTGTGAACGTGCTGCACTCAATACGCCAGCAACTTTGGAAAACTCAGCAGTGGCCACAGGACTGGAAAAGGTCCATTTTCATTCCAATCCCAAAGAAAGGCAATGCCAAAGAATGTTCAAACTACCACACAATTGCACTCATCTCACACGCTAGCAAAGTAATGCTCAAAATTTTCCAAGCCACGCTTCAACAGTATGTGAACCAAGAACTTCCAGATGTACAAGCTGAATTTAGAAAAGGCAGAGGAACCAGAGATAAATTACCAACATCTGCTGGATCATCGAAAAAGCAAGAGAGTTCCAGAAAAACATCTACTTCTGCTTTATTGGATACAACAAAGCCTTTGACTGTCTGGATCACAATATACTGGAAAATTCTTCAAGAGATGAGAGTACCAGACCACCTGACCTGCCTCCTGTGAAATCTGCATGCAAGTCAAGAAGCAACTGTTAGAATGGACATGGAACCATGGACTGGCTCCAAATTGGAAATGAAGTACGTCAAGGCTGTATATTGTCACCCTGCCTACTTAACGTATATGCAGACTACATCATGCGAAATGCCAGGATGGATGAAGCACAAGCTGGTATCAAGATTGCCAGGAGAAATGTCAATAACTTCAAATATGCAGATGACACCACCCTTATGGCAGAAAGTGAAGAACTATAGAACTCTAGGACTATAGAACCTCTGGATGAATGTGAAAGAGGAGAGTGAAAAAACTGGCTTTAAAATCAAGATTCAAAACACAAAGATCATGGCATCTGGTCCCACTACTTCATGTCAAAGAGATGGGAAAACAATGGAAACGTGACAAAATTTATTTCCTTGGGCTCCAAAGTCACTGCAGATGGTCATGCAGCCATGAAGTTAAAAGATGCTAGATCCTTTGAAGAAAAGTTATGATCGACCTAGATAGCATATTAAAAAGCAGAGACATTACTTTGCTGACAAAGGTCCATCTAGTCAAAGCTATGATTTCTCCTGTAGTGATGTGTGGATGTGAGAGTTGGACCATAAAGAAAGCAGAGCACAGAAGAATTGATGCTTTTGAACTGTGGTGTTTGAGAAGACTCTTGAGAATTCCTTGAACTGCACAGAGATCAGACCAGTCAGTCCTAATGGAAATCAGTCCTGAATATTCACTAGAAGGACTGATGCTGAAGCTGAAGCACCAATACTTTGGCCACATGATGCAAAGATTGGACTCATTGGAAAAGACCCTGATGCTGTGAAGGATTGAAGGCAGGAGAAGGGGACGAAAGGATGAGATGCTTGGATGGCATCACCGGCTTGATGGACATGAGTTTGAGCAAGCTCTGGCAGTTGGTGCTGGACAGGGCAGCTTGGCAGGCTGCAGTCCGTAGGGTCACAAAGAGTTGGACGTGACTGAGCAACTGAACTGAACTAATTACATTGGGCTCACAGATAATTGGGGGAAATTCCCTATCTGGAATCAATTCATTCAGTTCAGTTCAGTCGCTCTGTCGTGTCCGACTCTTTGCGACCCCATGAATCACAGCACGCCAGCCCTCCCTGTCCATCACCATCTCCTGGAGCTCACTCAGACTCCTGTCCCTCGAGTCCGTGATGCCATCCAGCCATCTCATCCTCGGTCGTCCCCTTCTCCTCCTGCCCCCAATCCCTCCCAGCATCACAGTCTTTTCCAATGAGTCAACTCTTCTCATGAGGTGGCCAAAGTACTGGAGTTTCAGCTTTAGCATCATTCCTTCCAAAGAAATCCCAGGGTTGACCTCCTTCAGAATGGACTGGTTGGATCTCCTTGCAGTCCAAGGGACTCTGAAGAGTTTTCTCCAACACCACAGTTCAAAAGCATCAATTCTTCGGCGCTCAGGTTTCCTCACAGTCCAACTGTCACATCCACACATGACCACTGGAAAAGCCATAGCCTTGACTAGACGGACCTTTGTTGGCAAAGTAATGTCTATGATTTTCAATATGCTATCTAGGTTGGTCATAACTTTTCTTCCAAGGAGTAAGCGTCTTTTAATTTCATGGCTGCAGTCAGCATCTGCAGTGATTTTGGAGCCCCCAAAAATAAAGTCTGACACTGTTTCCACTGTTTCCCCATCTATTTGTCATGAAGTGATGGGACCAGATGCCATGCTCTTAGTTTTCTAAATGTTGAGCTTTAAGCCAACTTTTTCACTCTCCTCTTTCACTTTCATTAAGAGGCTCTTTAGTTCTTCTTCGCTTTCTGCCAGTAGGGTGGTGTCATCTGCATATCTGAGGTTATTGATATTTCTCCCTGCCACCTTGATTCCAGCTTGTGCTCCATCCAGCCCAGCATTTCACTCTGCATTTAAGTTAAATAAGCAGGGTGACAATATACACCCTTGACATACTCCTTTCTCGATTTGGAATCAGTCTGTGGTTCCATGTCCAGCTCTCACTGTTTCTTCTTGACCTGCAAACAGATTTCTCAGGAGGCAGGTCAGGTGGTCTGGTATTCCCATTCTTTAAGAATCTTCCACAGTTTGTTGTGATCCACACAGTCAAAGGTTTTGGCACAGTCAATAAAGCAGAAGTAGATGTTTTTCTGGAACTCTCTTGCTTTCTTGACGATCCAGTGGATGTTGGCAATTTGATCTCTGGTTCCTCTGCCTTTTCTAAATCCAGATTGAACGTCTGGAAGTTCACAGTTCACATACTGTTGAATCGGTTACAGTAAAGCTGAAAGGGTTTAAAGACTCATATATCTGCATTTAAAATAGTATTTTTCAGAAGTACCAGAACACATAAATGTGTTTTCATCATATCAGTAGAGAGGCATAGAATTTCTTTCAGTTCAGTTCAGTTGCTCAGTTGTGTCCGACTCTTTGCGACCCCATGAATCGCAGCACGCCAGCCCTCCCTGTCCATCATCGTCTTCCGGAGTTCACTGAGACTCACGTCCATCGAGTCATCCATCCAGCCATCCGAGTGATGCCATCCAGCCATCTCATCCTCGGTCGTCCCCTTCTCCTCCTGCCCCCAATCCCTCCCAGCATCAGAGTTTTTTCCAATGAGTCAACTCTTCGCATCAGGTGGCCAAAGTACTGGAGTTTCAGCTTTAGCATCATTCCTTCCAAAGAAATCCCAGGGTTGATCTCCTTCAGAATGGACTGGTTGGATCTCCTTGCAGTCCAAGGGACTCTCAAGAGTCTTCTCCAACATCACAGTTCAAAAGCATCAATTCTTCAGCACTCAGCCTTCTTCACAGTCCAACTCTCACATCCAGACAGACCACTGGAAAAACCATAGCCTTGACTAGACCGACCTTAGTCGGCAAAGTAATGTCTCTGCTTCTGAATATGCTATCTAGGTTGGTTATAACTTTTCTTCCAAGGAGTAAGCGTCTTTTAATTTCATGGCTGCAGTCAGCATCTGCAGTGATTTTGGAGCCCCCAAATATAAAGTCTGACACTGTTTCCACTGTTTCCCCATCTATTTCCCATGAAGTGATGGGACCGGATGCCATGATCTTCGTTTTCTGAACGTTGAGCTTTAAGCCAACTTTTTCACTCTCCTCTTTCACTTTCATCAAGAGGCTTTTAGTTCCTCTTCACTTTCTGCCATAAGGGTGGTGTCATCTGCATATCTGAGGTTATTGATATTTCTCCCAGCAATCTTGATTCCAGCTTGTGTTTCTTCCACCCCAGCGTTTCTCATGATGTACTCTGCATAGAAGTTAAATAAGCAGGGTGACAATATACAGCATTGACGTACTCCTTTTCCTATTTGGAACCAGTCTGTTGTTCCATGTCCAGTTCTAACTGTTGCTTCCTGACCTGCATACAGATTCCTCAAGAGGCAGGTCAGGTGGTCAGGTCAGGTCAGGTGGTATTCCCATCTCTCTCAGAATTTTCCACAGTTTGCTGTGATCCACACAGTCAAAGGCTTTGGCATAGTCAACAAAGCAGAAATAGATGTTTTTCTGGAACTCTCTTTTTTTTTCCATGATCCAGCGGATGTTGGCAATTTGATCTCTGGTTCCTCTGCCTTTTCTAAAAGCAGCTTGAACATCTGGAAGCTCACAGTTCATGTATTGCTGAAGCCTGGCTTGGAGAATTTTGAGCATTACTTTACTAGCATGTGAGATGAGTGCAATTGTGCGGTAGTTTGAGCATTCTTTGGCATTGCCTTTCTCTGGGATTGGAATGAAAACTGACCTTTTCCAGTCCTGTGGCCACTGCTGAGTTTTCCAAATTTGCTGGCATATTGAGTGCAGCACTTTCACAGCATCATCTTTCAGGATTTGAAATAGCTCAGTTGGAATTCCATCACCTCGAGGTATAGCAAATATTGAATAACACAGCGGCCTTTGATCACGATGAGCTGACATCACTCCCCAACACCTGCATCACTGGACACTAGTAAACAGCCTCTCCTTCCTGACCCTGTGAGTTCACTTCCTATGACTGATATTGTGCAGGAAGAGGGAGAATGCTGTTGAGTGCTGTTTCCTCAAAGTTTTAGCTTTCCTCCTTTACTGTATATGCTTTTAAAACAGTTTTGAGGGTATTTTAAATAAGCAAGATATTTTTCCCCTGGCTGAAATTAGAAAGTAACCCTGACTGATTAAATACTATGTGGTATATGTATACAATGCAATACAACTCAGCCATAAAAAGAATGAAATAATGCCATTTGCAGCAACATGGATAGAGTTAGAGATGATCATACTAAGGGGAGTAAGCCAAAAAGAGAATGACAAATACCACGTGATATCATTTATGTATCAAAACTAAAATATTGGGGCTTCCCAGGTGGTACTAGTGGTAAAGAACCCTCCTGCCAATGAAGGAGACATAAAAAGACATGGGTTCCATCCAAGTTTGATCCACTACTTGGGTCAAGAAGATTCCCTGAGTAGTGCATGGCAACCCACTCCAGTATTCTTGCCTGGAGAATCCTCATGGACAGAGAAATCTGCTAGGTTGCAGTCTGAAGGGCTCAACATGACTGAAGCAACTGAGTGAGCGAAAACATGACACAAATGAACTTATCTATGAAAAACAACAGACTCACAGACATGGAAAACAGAATTGTGCTTCCCAGGGGGAAGGTGAGGGAAGGATGGATTGGGAGTTTGAAATTAATAATTTAATAATTATTTAATAATTTTCATTATTTAATAACAGAATGTATCAAGAACAATGTCCTACTGCATAGCACATGGAACTATAGTTAATATCTTGTGATAAGCCATGGTGGGAAAAAATATGGAAAAAAAGTCACTAAATCACTTTGTAGTACAGCAGACACTAACACCATACTGTAAATCAGCACTACATATCAGTAAAATAAATTAAAAAAAAAAACAAAACAAAACAATGTGTCAGATATGAAGTGAAGTGACAGTTGCCCAGTCGTAGCCAACTCTTTGAGACCCCATGGACTGTAGACTGCCAGGCTCCTCTCTCCATGGAATTCTCCAGGCCAGAATACTGGATTGGGCAGTCGTTCCCTTCTCCAGGGGATCTCCCCAACCCAGGGATCGAATCCACGTCTCCTGCATTGCAGGCAGATTCTTTATCATCTGAGTCACCAGGGAAGCCCATGAATACTGGAGTGGATAGCTTCTTTCTTTTCCAGCTGATCTTCCTGACCCAGGAATTATACAGGGGTTTCCTGCATTGCAGGTGGATTCTTTACCAGCTGAGCTACCAGGGAAGCTATGATTAGATGACAAATTGTGGAATTAATCAATGAGTCCTCTGCCACGTCCTTCATTTCCAGCTCCTCCTTCCTACAAGTATGTCGAGAGCCACGTTAGGCATTACTGACAAAATGGAGGCACGTCTCTAAACCCCCTCCCTTTGTTCCATAGGCATGGACCCAGAATGAAGGAGTTAGGCTTTGTGATTCTGACTTGTTTTTTCCTTTCCTCGGCTGAGTTGACTGAAGAGAATATTAAGGTGCTTAATGTTTTTGAGAGGAGCAGGAGAAGGCATAAAGCCTTCTGCAGCTGTGCTCAAAGAATAATTCATAAAGTGAATCAATGACATTTGTTCAAGGACTTTTACAAAAGAGTGCTCCAGGGTGAGCACAGAGGCCGCAGCTTGAGACCATGGGAGGGATTCCTATCTGAAGCCTATTTGTGAGAAAAGTGTTTATGGCAAAGGAGTTTGCTAAATGTAGGGCTTAGGAATAATTAAAATAGTTAGAAGCTAAAGATTTAAGGATTGCTGTAATGTTACAATATTCTACTATAACTTATAGAAATTAGGGACTTTAGAGATATTATTGGCTAGAAGCCCTTTCTAAGAAATAGTTGAGCTTAGGATACTAGGGGCAAACAGGTCTTAAAAAGATAAGAATTAAACTGAGCAATGTGGTAATGCGGCCCAGACATTAGCATGAGTTACAGTGTATTCACAAGGACACATGAGAAAAAGTAGATCAGAGAATCGCTGAGGAAGAAACTCCTTTTGAGGGATAACAATGATTTTTGGAGAAAAATAAATCTGGGTCTCTGGGAACTAAAAATATCAAACCTCTGACCTAATGCTTTTGTAAAAGTATAAAAGAGAATCATGAGCTTGAAATAAACAGGCAGTCCAAGAAAACTGAGAGGCTGCCTGTTTCTCTTGCTGACACCCCCCACCCCTTCAGGCTGAATCCCTGGCTACTGCCATTTGGTGCTTTTGATATCAGAATGATGTTGGCCTCATAAAATGAGGTAAGAAGCATTCTCTACTCTTCAGTTATTTTGGAAGTGCTTGGGAAGCCTCGGTATTAACTCTTTGAATGTTTGGTAGAATTCACCTGTGAAGCCATCTGGTCCTGAACTTTTGTTTGGGGAAGTTTTCTATTACTATTTCAAGCACTGGATGAGTGATCAGTCTAGTCAGCTTTTCTACTTCATGATTCAGGTTGTATGACTCTAAAAATGGATCCATTTCTTCTGGTCTGTCCAAGTTTGATGGCATAGATAGATGTTCAAAATATTCTCACAATTATTTGTATTCTTGTGTAAGTATTGCTCTTTTTCTTCTTGTTTCATGATTTATGGATCAGAACCTTCTCTGTCTCTTTTTTAAAAGTGAGTCTAATTAAAAGTTTCTCAATTTTGTTTACCTTTTCAAAGAACCCATTCTTAGTTTGATTGGTCTTTTAAAAAATATTTATTTATTTATCTGGGTGCACTGTGTCTTAGTTGTGGCCCTCGGTATCTTTAGTTTCGGCATGTGAAATCTTAGTTGTCACATGTACTATCAAGATCCCAGACCATGGATCACACCCAGGTCCCCTGCATTGGGAGCATGGAGTCCCAATGGACTTAGCTCCTGGAACACCAGGGAAGGCCCTGATGGATCTTTTCTACTGTATTTTTAGTCTCTCTTTTATTTATTTCCACACTAATTTTATCATTTCCTTCATTCTCCTGACTTTGGGCTTTTTTGTTCCTCTTTTTCTAGTTTCTTTAGGTGTATGGCTAGAATGTTATTCGAGATATTCCTTCTTTCTTTAGGTGGGCCCATATTGCTGTAAACTCCCCTCTCACTTTTCTAGTTCTCTTCTCAAAGATGGCTTTTTCATTTCATACCATTGTGAGTGGAATATAGGATATATGTGATTTCTACTTAAACTTGTTGGGATTTGTTTTGTGTTCCAATATATGATCTATCCTTGGGCAATCGAGCCAGGAACTGTACCCATGGCTGACAACTTAGAGAAATGGATACCTTGGCGAGGGAGTAGTTTGAGCCACAGATTGGGTACCCCAGTCCTAGGGTCCTATCTGTTTGATACAAGCCACATTGTCTGGTGGGAGGAGGGCTGGGATGAGAAGAAGAGCTATAGGAAGGTAGGACTATGCTCACGAGGAGCACACATTGATTAGCCCATGGGGCAGGGAAGACAGAGGTCTACTCAAGTAGCTGCTGTTTTCCCACAACCAACTCACCACACACCCCAGCCCCAGGGAAACGAACACACCAGTCCTCCTCCCTCCATTGCACTGTATCTGGAGCAGTCACTGTGAGGGAAGAGTTGACAGAGGGACACAGAGGTAACCCACAGCCAGAGCAGAGCCTGGGTGGAGCAGTGGCAGCCACTGTTGGTGTTAATTCAAGCAACCCCCCAGAAGCAGCCTGGAGATCATATGACAGCTATTTCACTACAGCTCATTCCCTGATATCACATGCAAAGAATGGCCTACCTTGAGGAGCAGTTTCACAACAGTGCAGGAGTGACAGAGGATGGGGAAAGTTTAGAGACACAAGGGACTTTCTGCCCAGACAAGACAGAGAGGTCTGATCTAGTGGCTGCAGAGTTTCCCACGACCACCTACCACCTACCACCTACTCATGTGCCCAGCCTGAACACAGCAAATGCTTCTGCCCAACTCAGTCCATGTCATTGGATCTAGGCGCCTACAACCAGAGAGAAGACTTCACCAAAGGACGCAGAGCAACCTGGTTCTGGGACAGAGCTCCTACAAGCTGTAAAGAGCAGCTCCATAACAGGGTGGGGGCTGCAAAGACAGGGAGCGGTCTTCAACTGGGAAGGACAATGGGAACTTGCACTTGAGGCTGCGACAGCACAGCCATTGGCACCTACATAGGCAGAGCATCAGACCCCTGTCTGCCCATGGTTCCCAATTGATTCAGAGGTCTTCTTCCTCTGGGGAAACGGACCCACTGTGTGGAGAGGAAAAACACATGCTTAGAAGAAAGAGATTCACCTTGGGCCCGACCCACAGGGTTTCTGTTCCAGCACCTGACTGGGTTAAAAACAAAAAACGAGTTCCTTCACTATGTTTCCTGCAAGAGACTTACCTCAGATATAAATCTGCAAAGAGACAAACACATAGAGACTAAACAACACACTACTAAAATATGATAGTGAAAGGTTGTTGTTGAACGACACAGAGACGCCAGGATTTTTGGCCTCCAGAGAAGAAGAATTCAATACGGGGCCAGAGACGAGGCTTGATCGCTCAGAGCTTTTGTGTAATAAAGTTTTATTAAAGTATAAAGGAGATAGAGAAAGCTTCTGACATAGGCATCAGAAAGGGGCAGAAAGAGTACCCCCCTGCCAGTCTTCAGCTGGATGTTATGTAGTCACTAACAGTCTGTTAATGAAAGAAAAGAATGTCTTAAAACTCAGAATGGCACCAGGCCCCTCACCCATAAGATGCATTTTGGGATAATCTTGACACTAGAGGATTCATCCCGGGCCATAAAATGATTAACTTGAATCTTGTAGAAGGGTGGATTACCATACAAATAGTTTTGTTTACATAGATTAGGGGAACAATATCTGAGTATAACATACTGGTTTGTCAAGTAGGTGAGCCATTAGGTGGAACTGACTTGAAGACAGAGTTTGGGGTAAATGCATAGTACATTAAATAGCTTAAGACAAACATTTCCATAAGAAAAAAGCATTGGTTATCTCAGGGTTTGAGAATAGTTAACTTCAGGTGAAACCAGGTGTTATTATAGCAACACAGTATTTTAAGAGAAACCTCCTTTTAAATTTGTATAGAGAAGAAAAAAAGTTTGTTTCCTCCTGCCCTTTAAGAGAGATAAAAATGTCTGACACTTGCAGGCTATTTCCTCCATTTGGAGACCCCTGGCCTTCCTGCCTGTTACCCTCTCTATAGGTTCAAAAGATATCAACAGTATATCAGAAATTACCAGAAGACAAATGAGAAAAAAACCACAACTTTCCAAAACTGAGGGAACACAGTAAACACAGTTCTAAGAGAAAACTTTATATCAATACAGGCCTACTTCAAATGTCTGAAGAAATTTAAAGAAAAAACCCAAATCCACTTCAGTTCAGTTCAGTTCAGTCGCTCAGTCATGTCCGACACTTCACAACCCCATGAATCGCAGCACGCCAGGCCTCCCTGTCCTTCACCAACTCCCGGAATTCACTCAGACTCGCGTTCATCGAGTCAGTGATGCCATCCGGCCATCTCATCCTCGGTCGTCCCCTTCTTCTCCTGCCCCCAATCCCTCCCAGCATCACAGTCTTTTCCAATGAGTCAACTCTTCGCATGAAGTGGCCAAAGTCCTGGAGTTTCAGCTTTAGCATCATTCCTTCCAAAGAAATCCCAGGGTTGATCTCCTTCAGAATGGACTGGTTGGATCTCCTTGCAGTCCAAGGGACTCTCAAGAGTCTTCTCCAACACCACAGTTCAAAAGCATCAATTTTTTGGTGCTCAGCTTTCTTCACAGTCCAACTCTCACATCCATACATGACTACTGGAAAAACCATAGCCTTGACTAGACGGACCTTAGTCGGCAAACAAATGTCTCTGCTTTTGAATATACTATCTAGGTTGGTCATAACTTCTTCCAAGGAGTAAACGTCTTTTAATTTCATGGCTGCAGTCAGCATCTGCAGTGATTTTGGAGCCCCAAAAATAAAGTCTGACACTGTTTCCACTGTTTCTCCATCTATTTCCACTTAACTGACCAAATTTCTAGGAACAGTCTTTGATGCTCGGGGCTGGTGCACTGGGATGACCCAGAGGGATGGTATGCGGAGGGAGGGAGGAAGGGGATTCAGGATGGGGAACACGTGTACACCCATGGCAGATTCATGTTCATGTATGGCAAAACAAATTCAATATTTTAATTAGCCTCCAATTAAAATGAATACATTTATATTTTTAAAAAGACTGAATTGGGAAGAAATAGACAATCTTGAATTAAAAAAAGCAAAATGGCTGTCTGAGGAGGCCTTACAAATAGCTGTGAAAAGAAGAGACATGAAAGGCAAAGGAGAAAAGGAAAGATAATACCAATTCAAATGCAGAGTTCCAAAGAATAGCAAGGAGAGATAAGAAAACCTTCTTCAGCGATCAATGCAAAGAAATAGAGGAAAACAATAGAATGGGAAAGACTAGATATCTCTTCAAGAAAATTAGAGACACCAAGGGAACATTTCATGCAAAGATGGGCTCGATAAAGGACAGAAATGGTATGGACCTAACAGAAGCAGAAGATATTAAGAAGAGGTGGCAAGAATATACAGAAGAACTGTACAAAAAAGATCTTCACGACCCAGATAATCACGATGGTGTGATCATTCACACTCACCTAGAGCCATATATCCTGGAATGTGAAGTCAAGTGGGTCTTAGGAAATATCACTACGAACAAAGCTAGTGGAGGTGATGGAATTTCAGCTGAGCTATTTCAAGTCCTAAAAGATGATGCTGTGAAAGTGCTGCACTCAATATGCCAGCAAATCTGGAAAACTTGGCAGGGGCCACAGGAATGGAAAAGGTCCCCTTCATTCCAATCCCAAAGAAAGGCAATGTCAAAGAATGCTCAAACTACCACACAATAGTACTCATCTCACACGCTAGTAAAGTAATGCTCAAAATTCTCCAAGTCAGGCTTCAGCAATACATGAACTGTCAACTTTCAGATGTTCAACTGGTTTTAGAAATGGCAGAGAAACCAACCAGAGATCAAAATGCCAACATCTGCTGGATCATGGAAAAAGCAAGAGAGTTCCAGAAAAACATCTATTTCTGTTTTATTGACTATGCCAAAGCCTTTGATGTGTGGATCACAATAAACTGTGAAAAATTCTGAAAGAGATGGGAGTACGAGTCCACCTGACCTGCCTCTTGAGAAACCTATATGCAGGTTAGGAAGCAAAAGTTAGAACTGGACATGGAACAACAGACTGGTTCCAAATAGGAAAAGGACTATGTCAAGGCTATATATTGTCACTCTGCTTATTTAAGTCATATGCAGAGTACATCATGAAAAATGTTGGGCTCGAGGAAGCACAACCTGGAATCAAGATTGCTGGGAGAAATACTAATAACCTCAGATATGCAGATGACACCACCCTTATGGCAGAAAGTGAAGAGGAACTAAAAGCCTCTTGATGAAAGTCAAAGAGGAGAGTGAAAAAGTTGGCTTAAAGCTCAACATTCAGAAAACAAAGATCATGGCATCCAGTCCCATCAGTTCATGGCAAATAGATGGGAAAATAGTGGAAACAGTGTCAGACTTTATTTTTGGGGCTCCAAAATCACTGCAGATGGTGATTGCAGCCATGAAATTAAAAGATGCTTACTCCTTAAAAGGAAAGTTATGACCAACCTAGAGAGCATATTAAAAAGTAGAGACATTACTTTGTCCACAAAGGTCCATCTAGTCAAGGCTATAGTTTTTCCAGTAGACACATATGGATGTGAGAGTCAGACTATAAAGAAAGCTGAGTGCCAAAGAATTGATGCTTTTGAACTATGGTGTTGGAGAAGACTCTTGCGCGTCCCTTGGACTGCAAGGAGATCCAACCAGTCCATCATAAAGGAAATCAGTCTTGAATATTCATTGGAAGGACTGATGTTGAAGCTGAAACTCCAATACTTTGGCCACCTCCTGTGAAGAGCTGACTCATTTGAAAAGACCCTGATGCTGAGAAAGACTGAAGGCGAGAGGAGAAGGGGACGACAGAGGATGAGATGGTTGGATGGCATCATCGACTCAATGGACATGAGTTTGAGTAAACTCTGGGAGTTGGTGATGGACAGGGAGGCCTGGTGTACTGCAGTTCATGGGGTCGCAAAGAGTTGGACATGACTGAACAACTGAACTGAACTGAACTGAATCAAAAACCTCCCAGAAAACAATATCCAGGACCTGAAGGTGTCACATGTGATCTATGAAACATTTTTTAAAATAACATCTATCCTTCTTAAACTATTCCAAAGAATTAAAGAGGAGGGGATCACTCTTAAATTTATTCTATCAGGCTATCTTTACAATGATATCAGTACTATAAAGAGATATTACAGAAAATTACAGATCATGTTCTTGATGAATATGGTTGAAAAAATTTTTCAACAAAATATTAGCAGACAGAATTCAACAATCTATAAAAGGTATCATAAATGATTATCACGTAGCATTGTTCCAGAGATGCAAGGATGGTTCAAAATCCACAAATCAATCCACGTGATACACCACATTAAAAAAAAGGAAGATAACGGCTGAGTAATACTCCATTGTGTATATGTACCACAGCTTTCATATCCATTCATCTGCTGATGGACATCTAGGTTGTTTCCATGTCCTGGCTATTATAAACAGTGCTGCGATGAACATTGGGGTACATGTGTCTCTTTCAATTTTGGTTTCCTCGGTGTGTATGCCCAGCAGTGGGATTGCTGGGTCATAAGGTAGTTCTATTTGCAATTTTTTAAGGAATCTCCACACTGTTCTCCATAGTGGCTATACTAGTTTGCATTCCCACCAACAGTGTAGGAGGGTTCCCTTTTCTCCACACCCTCTTCAGCATTTATTGCTTGCAGATTTTTGGATTGCAGCCATTCTGACTGGTGTGAAGTGGTACCTCATTGTGGTTTTGATTTTAAAATTTAAAAAATAAAAAAAAAAAAGAAAATAAAAGAAAAAAAAGGAAGATAAACACAAGATTGTGTCAATAGACATAGAAAAAACCTTGACAAAATCTAACATCCATTCATGGTAAATACTCTCAGAAAAATGGGCATAGAGAAAATATATCTCCACATAATCAAGGCAAACCCTCAGAGGTAGATATCTGAAAGCTTTTTCCTCTAAAATCAGGTCCAAGAGAAGGATGCTCACTCTTGCCACTCTGGTTTAACAATGTGGAAGTCCTAGCCACAGCATCTGGACAAAAAAGTAATAAGAGACATCCAATGCCTAAGAGAAGCAAAACTGTCACTACTATAGAGAAAGGATACTTTATATAGAAAACCCTAATGTCTCCACCAGAAAACTAATGAATTCAGTACACACACACACACACACACACACACACATAATGGAATATTCCTCACCCCTTAAGAATAAAATTTTGCTGCTTCTAACATAGATGGACCTGGAAATCATTCTGTTTAGTGAATTAAGTCAGACAGAGAAAGATAAATACTGTATATTATCCCTTGACATATAGACTCTAAAACTAATACAAATGGATGAAAACAATGATGTAAAAAAAGACGCTCGCATATAGAGAATAAACTAGTGCTTACCAGTGGGGAGAGAAAGTGGGAAGGGGCAAGACAGAGTAAAGATTTAGAAGTACACATTACTATGTATAAAATAAATAAACTACAAGGACATACTTTACAGCACAGGGAATATAGCCAATAGTTCATAATAACTTTAAACAAAGTATAACCTATATATTGAACCACAATGTTGTACCTCTGCCACTGCTATAATACTGCAAATCAACTATAATTCAATGAAAAATTTGACATGAAAGAAAAGTTATGCATTGTGATATGTGGTTGTAATGGCAGTCACATTACAATATTTACATGTAACAAATTATCAAATCTTACACTTTAAATTTACACAATGTTATATGTCAAATATATTTGTTTTAAAAATCTCCTGAAATACATTATTCTTTCAGTGTATTTTTTATTGTACTTCACTTCAAACTGCTCAATTCTACATGAAAATATTTTAATGTGCTAATCTCCCTGCAAGACTCTTTCTAATAAATACTGCCATCTCTCTTAACAATGTTAACTATAAACTTGTAACTGGCTCCCAGATTCTTACCTGATTTTACCTTTGAGAAGTAACCCGGGTATTCTTTACTCTGTGAGGACATTAATTTCATCCATTTCATTTCTGACTACTGTACACACTGATCCATTTTCATGTCTACTTTTTTCTATAATTCCATACCTATTTCATTTGTGGGAAATTCATTCTGTTAGACTGAAAGTAACACATTTGAACACTTTATGATATGCATGTCATTTCAAGACGCTGTTAATTGCATAAATTTGTGAACTCCTTTTCTACAAGGAAACTTCAATGATATGATTTTTTTATGAGGTATTCATATTTCCTGACAATATATTTCAATTGGTCTTTATATTGAAGAAGATGCTTGGCATGTCCAGTACATTATCTTGAAATTCAAAATTTAAATTAGGATTCTGAGGGTGAATAAATGAGCTGGCAATGGCTCATTATAGAAATAAATAAAATTCACACTTTTCTCATAATAGTAGAGGACTTTGCATTTCTCATCCAGGCAAAGTAGAGCCCGTGTACACTGGAGTCACGGCTCATGAGCAGAAAGGGGCTGACAGTTGGGAAGCACGCTGCTATGATTACAGTCATGTTCACAAAGAACCAGCTGGGCTGAACAAAAAGAGCCAGAAGAACTTGAAAGATGGAGGAAAGAGTATAAAAGTAGACAAAGGTGCCCCCCAGGAGAAGGATGGTTTTAGTAGCTCTGGACTCAGGGGAGGACCTGGAGAAGGTGTCGGTCCTACGAATGTGCTGGACCTGCTGCTTATGTCTGTACAGGATGAGAACCATGGAGCCTCCGGCCCAGAGCGTGAGCCCCAAACATAAAACATCAGGGAATGACAGCAATGCTGCATACAAGGCGTCTTTGGTTTTTTTGTTCTTCTGGTCAGTAAGAATAGTAGAACAGCAGCCAAAATCTCTTTCCTCTGTGATGTTATTGTGACTCCATTTGCCAGTTATATAGATAGGAAAAATAACATTTACCAGCATTTGCAGGATCCAACACAGGAACAGAGAGGGAACAGTGTACTTGGGGGCTGTTACTTTCAGCACTGCCCACCTGGAGTTCCAGGGACTGATTGTGATCACCTGAAAGACACTCAAGAGGCAGATGCTACAGATGGACACTCCCCTCCCCACTCTGTGCAGAAAGAAGAGAAGTTTGCAGCCAAAATCACTGCGGATATGCTTCCACCCAAACACTGCCATTGTCTGGGGGACCCCTTTACAGAGGAGGACCAAGGAGTTGGCCACAATCAGGTGCTTAAGGATCAAATCTGTGGACCTTAACCTGTAACCCGTGATGTGAAGGATGATATAACTGCAAAGGAGTGAGAAATTCCCCAGGATTCCAACCACGGTCTGTGTTAAGATGATCATGCCTATTATGAAAAAGCTGCCGGCCATCCTCTCAGTTCACAGTCACTGGTACTTGTCTCGTGAGTTAGTGTCTCTACGGGAACATCAGGCGTGGGCTGCATGCATCATGTTCACTGAAATCCAATATTCTCCACTTATCCTCAGGTCCCACTTGGAAAATTTTGCTTTATGCTTTTCTGCTACTAGAAGCCTTAAACGGATTCAATGTATAACACTGAAAGAGCACTTAAAATGCAAAATTACTTGCTGAAGGCACTCCATGCTATCACTTCATTCTTCACAAATCCACAAGCCCGGGATTTCTGTGACTTCAATATTTTCAGGGAAAGGTAACACAGAAGGTTAGGTATTTGTTGAGATCTGCTGCACAGGGCAGAGTGAAGACTTTAGAAACTCATTAGGCTGGTCAAGAGAGTGCACTGAACTACCAGCTCTGCCAAAAACCAGTTAGTTGTATTCAAATAATAATCCATACCCATATTTAGTTTTGATTCCACAACTTCTTAACTTGATTTTAGACCAATGGTCTTTTATATTTTTATTATGAGAAGATTCCTTTTTTGTAAAGCTTTATTCTTTAGGGCATTATGTATTATGCATTAGGTTTTAGATATCTTAATACATATATATGGACTGCTGGCAGTAGAATATGGCATATGGCAGGAACCTGCCCAAGATAATGTAATGTCATGAAGATGAGAATGGCTCAGTATTGGGATGGTATTAGGATGCTTTTATGTCTGAAAAGCACGTATAATGTACCTATCACAGGAATTATTGAATAAGCACAAGTAACATTGTAAACTTTGAGCCATAAAACACTAATATATGATAAAAGAGTGCAAAAACTGAATTATTGCTATTTTCAATTCATATACTTATCTATTTGTTAATTCCAGAGCTAAGCATAAATAGCAACAAAGAAATAATATTTGCGTATGCCACTGACATACCAGACATATGTGTAAAATAGCATCTGCAAGGCATGTATTCTTGTGTATTTTATAAATTCAGAGACTGGATTTTTGGATTGATAGCAGCCTATTTAAAAAAAAAAAATGAATCAACATGCTAGGAGACTGCCAGCTGCTGCCTCTAACTTACAATTACCATGTCAACTGTTCTTTAAATCTAAGAATGACAGTAACCTCACCAGAATTAACACACTACAGAGGTTTTCAGTTCAGGCAAAGTTACTGTCTACACTAATTGCATCAGACATCCAGGACTGGAGCAACCCTTTCTATTCAAGTCGTTTTCATTTAGATACACTTTCTGCATGGGATTAGATGATTTCTTCAGATCCATCATACATTTTATTGCAAACCTGTATGGATTGGTGGTAAACTTCTAGTCATCCTGAACATGGAGTCTATAATTCCTATAAGGCAGACTCAACAGCAGATTGATTTTACAAATGTATTTTACCACTTAAAATACAATTTTTTAAGTTGAGAAAAATATCTTTATTGGAATTATGCCATGTGTGCAGTTTCATTCTTTGTCTAGAAAAGGCTTTGATGGACATGAACGAGTTAAATCCAAGAGCTTTAACTCAGTGAGAAGCAAAGCTGTTTTCAGTATAGTTAACAAATAGCTTAAATATTACCAAATGATAGACCAACACTTATTTGCAAATAACATTTCCCCAATGTGGACTAGGATCCTTTTCATCACAAATATTTTTAAGAACCTTAAAAATCAGGTTTTGATGTAACTTGGATTGAGTCACAACAGAAACAATCAGAGGATTACATTTGATTGCATGAAGGGTCTTTAGAGATTGCTGTGGGTTCTAGAAATCCATCTCTCAATATTAGCTCAGCTCATGCCTCAGACTTACACCATCCTGCCCACTCTCGGCACTGAATCCAGTTACTACACAGAAGATTGCCTTTGTCTGATATGATCTCTTCTCCAGACTCTTGATCTGACTTTCTCTTACAGACTCTTCTGCTTAGAATGAGATGGAAAATACTTACCTGACACCTTCCTGCTATCAGGAGAGTGGGCTTCCTGGTGGTCATTATACCCAGTGTCTGTGTGGGAAGGAGGCAACTGGATCCTGAAATATGGGTTTGAGATGCTGTGTCCTCCCCTCCCCTCCCATCAGAGCTGCAATTATCATTTCACCTGCAGCAGCAATGGGAGTGCAGGCCTGGGATCTGAGAACATTTCTGGAAACTTTTCTCTCAGTTGTTAATTACTGGAAACAATTACAAGTTTCTAGTTAACACCCTTAGGAGACTAAAGGAGTGTTTCTAAGAGCCTTCTTAATTTCCATGATCCCTGGGGGCAGACAGGGTCTCACATTGAGGAAAGCTGGACTTTCTGAAGTCACACACTTAAGGGACTGGCATAAACTGTGTGTCCCTCTGCATTCTTTACTTCCCTGAGATGTTTCTCTACCCTGAAACCAGAGCTCTCCTAATCTTCAGACAGTTAAACTGAATGATCAATTAAAGTGTTGTTAGAGAAATGGAATGGGACAAAATCCCTGGGAAAAACATTCAAAGAGATACAAGTAAAAGGAAGAACAGGACGCATCACTCATTATAGAAAATGTCAGCACAAATCAGAGCCAGTTAATTGGATGCTTTGCATAAATCAATGCCAATCAATATGGAGATGTTGTAGGAAAATTTACTTTATGATTATTCACCTGCATTAGCAATTTGAATCAAACACAGAACAATATGGGGCTTCCCATATTGTAAAGCATCTGCCTGCAATGCAAGTTCAATCCCTGGGTTGGGAAGATCCCCTGGAGATGGAAATGGCAACACACTCCAGTATTCTTGCCTTGAGAATTCCATGGACAGAGGAGCCTGGTGGGCTACAGTCCATGGGGTTGCAAAGAGTCAGACATGATTGAGCAACTGACACACAACAGAACAATATACATGGGAAAAAATGAGAAGGTTCAAAATGAGTGTCTCACAAATGAGCACTTAGGTCTGATGGCTCAACAGACAGATTCTACCATTCTTGTAAATATCAGATGAACCAATGCTCAATTACTTCATTCAAAGAGATAAAATAGTTACCACAGTGCTCTACATTAATTAATTAATTGTGCTATTTTTCCAGAATCAGCACTTGGTACTCTGATAATTAAGAGATATAAATTAGGACTTGCAAGACATCTGTTTTTTTCATAAAATACATCTACATTTGATGCAGCATCATGATGCAATCACTGCCAATTTTCAAGTTAGGGATTTGGAGCCATACTTGGTGGTCAACCAAGTCTGCACACAAACTCATTTAAACACAGGCAGACGCAAACACCCATGTGCATTAATACTCACATACTTATGCATATAGTACTTGCACAATTACAGTTTAAAGCTCACAAACGCTTGTGCACATGCTCACCACACACAAACTCACATCTTATTCCTAAACACATGACACACATTCACACGAACTCACACGGTCACGTTCACCTTCATAAAATCAACTCACCTGGTCCCTGTGTATCTCTGGACGATGACTTCATATACAGAAGAACAGGTGTATCTCCAGACTTCTGGATGCAGGAAAAAGGCATCCTTTCCTCTGCTTGTAATCCTTTCACCACAGACAATATTTGCTATAAGCTGCCTTAAAATTGGGCTTCCCTGGTGGCTCAGCTGGTAAAGAATCTGCCTGCAATGTGGGAGACCTGGGTTCGATCCCTGGGTTGGGAAGATCCCCTGGAGAAGGGAACGGCTACTCACTCCAGTATTCTGGCCTGAAGAATTCCATGGACTCTATAGTCCATGTGAGCATTACCTCCTCATGGGTCAGTGGGTAAGAAAGATAACATGTTTCAGGGTATACCAGTGAATGGGTATGTATTCATACCCAAATAAAACCATGATGGGGAAAGCCTGGAGTGAAGACATAAAGTCTGTATGGAAACACAGAAGAAGACCCTGAATAGCCAAAACAGTCTTGAGAGGGAAAAGCAAAGCTGGAGCTATCTTGCTCCCAATTTCAAACTACACTATAAAGCTACAGGCATCAAAACAGTGTGGTGCTGACACCAGATCAATGGCCACATAGATCAATGGAACAGAATAAATAGAACAGAAATGAATCTACACTTAATGGTCAATTTCTCTATGACAAAGGAGGCAAGTAGGTACAACAGGACAAAGACAGCCTCTTCAATAGATGGTGTTGGGAAACTGAACAGCTACATGCAAAACACTCAAACTGGAATAGTTTCTTATATCATATACAAAAATAAACTGGTATATACATATAATGGAATATTATTTAGGCTAAAAAGGAGGAAATAATGATATATACCACAACATGGATAAACTTTGAGGATACTATATAAAGTGAAATAAACCAGTCACAAAAAGACAAACACTGTATGATTCCACTTTTATGAGATATTTATCATAGTAAAAATCACAGCAATAAAAGCAGGAAGGCAGTTGTTAGGGTACTGAGGAAGGAGAGATGGGGAGTTACTGTTTCAGTTTTGCAAGATGAAATGAATTCTCTATCTTGTTTTCTATCTTCTCTTTTGAGGAGTAGAAGCACTTAACTTCAATACAAGCTCATTTGTCATGTCCTCCTTTATAGTCGATATTTTTGCTCTGTTTAAGAACAGTCTTTTTCTATTAGAGCTCAGAAATGTTCTCTATTTTCTTCTAAAAACATCATTTTATATCTTTAAAATTTACATCAGCAATCTATTCAGAATAATTTGTTATATATGTTAGTAACAACTTGTCTCTTTACGCTTCAAGATAACACACTTCCACTTCTTCTGAAAATGCTGTGCTTGCCTTGCTTTTTATTTGCTGTCATCTATCATTGCCTCATCCAGTTTGACATCGCCTCACCCTTGGAACTGGTTTTCTGTCAGATTTCCTGATGATCCCATCTCTTCTTGTCTCTTCCAGTATTTACAACCCCAGTGTGCCACAGTCAGTCAAGTTTAGTCTTGGGACCAGAAAGCTGCAGTGGGCCTGTTTGTCTAGAAGGTTGATTAGGCTCATGTTTTAAAGGGAAAGTTGCACTGTGCTGAGAGACAAGTTTTGCTCTAAGTTTCTTCATGGCTTGTGTCAGCTTCTGTCCTAAATTATCTTTCCAAGAACTTTTCATATAACAACCAGCTTCAGAGAATGTCTACAGTATATTCTCCAGAGAAAAGGACAGGTTAATTACTTGATCAGCATAATAAACACAATGCTTTCGTCTGAGGCAAAATTTGGGCAGATTTGTTCGTAA
Source organism: Ovis aries (assembly GCF_016772045.2). Lineage (NCBI taxonomy): Eukaryota > Metazoa > Chordata > Mammalia > Artiodactyla > Bovidae > Ovis > Ovis aries. The sequence goes on along the minus strand of NC_056067.1, from coordinate 58,193,741 downwards.
CCAACATTAAAATATTTGGATTTCTTAACCTTCACATCTTCACTTATGATGTAAACCTATTATGTGTTTTTTGGGCTTCTTTTTATCACCTCTGAGAAGCCTGATACAGACAAGAAGAACAAATGAAAACACAAAGCTCTTGCTGTTCTTGTGTCACGAATAACAAAATCTTTCTTCTCAGACCCAGGAGTCTCATGCCTTCTGACAGCATCCATGAAGTTGACAGGATAATTTGTTATCTTGCATGTAGGGTAAAATCTAAGACATTTCTTCACATTCTTTAATAGTCATGATGATAAGGATGTAATGCTGAGAGAGACATCACTTTCTCAAAGAGAAAATTATAAAGATCTTACACAATCTTGGTTAGGGGATACGAGAATGCTTCCTGGAACAAATGGAAACCTTCTTACCCAAGTTCTGGGTAATGTGGGAAAATGACAGTTCTTTCAACAAATGAGCCTGGGAAAATTGGATATCCACATGCAAAAGAAGAAAGGTGGACCCTTACTTAACACTACATACAAAAATTAACTCAAAATGGATCAAAGACCTAAATGTAAGACCTAAAACAATAAAATTCTTAGGAGAAAATACAGGGCAAAAGTTTACATTAGACTTGGCAATGATTTCTTTGGATTTGATACTAAAAGCACAGGTAACACAAACTGAACCTCCTGAAATTTAAGAAGCTTTTGTATATCAAAGACAGAATCATCAGAGTAAAAAGAGAATTCACTGAATAAGAGAAAATATTTGCAAATCATATACCTGATAAGACATTAATATCCAAAATATGGAGAAAACTCTTAAACAAAAAAACAAACAAACAAACAAACAAAAAACCCAGAAATAACCCAATTCAGAACTTGGGAAAGGACGTTTCTCCATAGAAGATATACAAATGACAAATAAGCACAAGAAAAGATGATCAACATCACTATCCATCAGGGAATGCAGATCAAAACTACAATGAAATGCCATCTTGCAGCCATTAAGATAGCTCCTATCAAAGCAATAGAAAACAACAAGTGAAGACAAGAATGTGGAGAAATTGGAAGGAATTCTATGCACTGTTGGGCAGACATGTAAGATGGCACAGCCATTGGAAAACAGGATGGCAGCTCCTCAGAAAATTAAAAATAGAATTACTATATGATTGAGCAATTCTACTTCTGGGTATCTATACAAAAGAATCAGAAGCAGGGTCCCAAATAGATGTTTGATAGCTAAAACATGGAAACAACCCAACAGTTCATCAATAGATGAACAGATAAGTAAAAGACGGTATAGACATAAAATGTAAAAGAAAGGAAATTCTGCAATATAATGCAACCAGAATGAAACTTGAGAAATATGAACAGAAAAGGAAAATCTCACCAAAATGTTGTCGGGTGACCAGCAGGGGGAGCACTCACACATGTACCGCTGGATCGCAATACAGATCCCAGCAAGAAGAGATGTTACCTTGCATTTTGTGTTTTTTGTTTTTTTTTAATATAAATTTATTTAATTGGAGGTTAATTACTTTACAGTATTGTATTGGTTTTGCCACATCATGAGAGACTGTCACAACTCAATGAAAAGCCACTGCACTTTGAACTCCCAGTTTCCTCCAATGGACTTTTTGTTTATAACAGCCCCTCCCAACTGCCTCTTCTCCTTTATAAAAGTTTCCTCTTACTTGCTTTACTGGACTTCTGTATGTTTCGCCAGAGTTTGCTTGTCCCAAATTGCAATTCTGTGTTGCTCCTGCATAAACCCACTTGTCTGGTAAAATGCTGTTTTGTTGTTTTCGGTTAACAAGGGCATTAGGCTAGGAGAAATAGACCAATCACAAAAGGACAAATACTGTATGATTCCACGGATGTGATACACTTAATGGTAGTCAAAATCATAAGAGACAGAAAGTAGAGGAGTAGTTTCCGGGGACTGGGGAAGGGGAAAATGAGAAGTTAATGAATTGTTGTTTAATGGGCATAGAGTTTCAGTTTTACAAGATGAAATGAATTATGGAGCTGGATATGGTGATGTTTGCATAACATTATGGATATATTTAATACCACTGATCTGTACAATTTTAAATGGTTAAAATGGTAAATTTTATGAGTATTTTTTACTACGATTTTTCAAATCTCAAAAAATATATGCAGGGTCTTGTCAAAAAAAAAAAAAATCTAGTAAAGACATGAATTTAAGCAAACTCCTGGAGATAGTGAAGGACAGGGAAGCCTGGCGTGCTGAAGTCCATGGGGTCACAAAGAGTCAGAACGACTGAGAAACTGAACAACAGTAAAGACCCACCCCCAGGACCTGGCTCCAGAAGTCCTTCCCTCTTCTCTCTCAAGATTTTAAACATTACATATTTGTGGGTGAGTGGGATTACAGGCTTTATAGAGCTGAGTTCCCCCTTTCCCCGCCCCAGCCTCCAGAAGAGTAAAAGAAAAGTAGCTCCATGTGTTGTAAAATTAGAACTAGAAGTTTGAGTTGCCTAGACTCTGACTTCAGAAGGGTGGAGGGAAACCTGTGGCCCTGATATTCTTCACGGCAAGTAGCTGCCCCCTGCCACAGTGGAGGCTGAGGACTGGAATCTGATCCCCACCCTAGAGCTTAGCCTTAATGGAAATGAAGAGCTGTTCCCATTCTGCTGTTCCCTTACCCTGTGTGCATATAACCTAGAGTATTAGGGAAAATAGACCTTCCAGCTCCAAGTGTGGGGAAGCAGGAGAGCTATTAAGAACCCCACCGTGGGCCTTGTCCAGCTCCTTGTCCCAGATGAAAAGTGTTGAGAGGTTATTGCCCTTCCTTCCTGTCTCAACCTAGAGTTTGGGCAAACAGTTCTGTGAGAAGGGTAACGATGCATGAACAAGTCTACAGTAGCCCCGGCTATTTGACTGCTGGACCCCGGCCAGAATGAGCACAGGGCAGGCCTTTAAAAACTGGAGGGGAAAGAAGATGTGCTATTTGCAGGCTTGGACAAGAGATCTTTTCCTATGTCCGAGCAGCTTCCAGGTCTCTTTCCAGCCACTAGATAGAAGTGGCTTCCAAGCTAGGGACATCGAACCTGAGCCCTGACGTGGGCAAGTTCTCCCCATGCCCTCTCTCTACAAGGCAGCGCAACTCCAAAGAGGTTCAGGTTCAGGGGTGTTTTCCCAGAGTCAGAGGCATTGTTGTTGCTGAAGTTTAGAAAATGTCATCAGTGTCAAGGAGAAGTAATTCTGGAAGGGTACTAGATGGAGGTATGATCTGGAGATATATATGTGTGTGAATGTGTGTGTGTGTGTGTGTGTGTGTGTATATATATATATATATATATATATATATATATATATATATATATATATATATTTTTTTTTTTAATGTGGATCCTGGGAAGAGCAAGTAAAGCCTAAATATATGTTGGGATCTGTCTTCTGATGTTACCCCATCTGGAAACAGTATGATCTTGACCCTGACATCTCCCCCTTGGTGGCACCATGGGAAAGAGGAGACCCTCCCTATGCAGACTACATGCCTGTCATGACGATTTCATTGTGAGGTAAAGAAATCCTCCAGTAGTGGTGGGAGTGTTCATGAGGGAAGCACATGCTGCCTTAGGGGAAAATGAGGCAGACAATGAGAAAGAGGCTGAGGTAGAATGCCTCAGAAATAAATAAAGTGGGGCAAAGAACAGCCAGCCTGGTGGCAATGAACGAAAACATCCCCATTATCTTCATCTTCACCATCTACTCACACACACTAAAGGATCCAGGTGCCACGTCCTTGTGGCTCCGTGGTAAACTCCAGACCACACTGATGCATCCCTGCCTAAGTGTGTGTGGAACTTGTCTTTGAGCACAGAGATGTGAGAGATGTCTTCAGGCCTGTCACCACTCATTTGGGAAGATGAACCTGGTGCCTTCCATCCATACTTGATGACAGTATGCGAGATCTTGTCCTTCACCCGGACAGTTTGCACATCAGGAACAAGGTGCCCTCGTGTGGCCCTAATCTGCTTGGGCAGCCATCTGCCATGGTAATTCTCCAGCGCTTGTGGGCTCCGTCGCTTCAGTCATGTCTGACTGAGATGCCATGGACTATAGCCCGTCAGGCTCCTCTGTCCATGGGGTCCTCTAGGCAAGAATACTGGAGTGGCTTGCCATGCCCTTCTCCAGGGGATCATCTTGACCCAGGGATCAAAACCACATCTCCCGTGTCTCCTGCCTTGCAGGTGCTTTCTTTACCCACTGAGCCACCCAAGACACCCACATCTCATGCACCACAGGCAGACCTCCTGAGAGCACAGTGATTCTAGGGCTCTGCTAGAACCTCTACCCCAACCATTTAAGTTAAAGCAGCCAAAGGTACCAAATGGCTCCCCAAACTCATCCACTTTCAGGTCATCTAGGTTGAAGTAGTTGGAGGGCTGAATGGAGAAGCTGGTGGTTAAAAAAAAAATTTTTCCAGCCAAAGTGGAGTCATAAATAGGGAGATAATGTAAGTGTGGCGGTTCTCATGAACAGTGTCATGGAAGAGATGAGTGATGCACCATTGCTGGTTTGGGCCTGCAGGGGACAAGGAATTAGAGCCACCCTGGTCTCTTCACTGTGATGGGATCAAGGACCTGGAGTGGCAAACTGCACCTTTTAAGGAAAGGCTCAGGCTTACACAGCAAGCAGAGCCTGTGGGCTGGGGTGCTGCTCACAGCAATACATTTATCACCACGCATTCATCATTTTATTCTCCCAATGTGAAGTTCACAGAAGCCAAGTCACCCTCCAGGTGGAGAAGATAGGACTGGAGAAAAGGGAGGATGGGCCCCCATGGCCAGTGACCTTTGCCACGCACCCCACGGCTGAAGCACTTCTCAAGTGTGAGTGGGTGGATGAGAAGGACCATGTGACCAACCTCAGGTCACATTAAGTGGGAAATTTTTTCCAAAAAATGAGCCATAAAGAGTATGTTGAGCTATATTCAGCAGACTATCTGTAAATTTGTTAGTCATTCTGGAATTATTATAGGTGTTGTATATGCCTTCCTGATATATGGAATGTATAACTAACATATAATCTACTTATGATACTTTTGTATCTTATATATTTCATTAAAAACTAAGATTTCCAGCATACAAGACAAAAGTATTCTAAATATAAAATCAAACAGGTCTGGGTTGTGGTCAGACATTCTGCACTTCTAACAAGCTTCTGGGGGCAGCTGAGGCTGTTGGTCCATTCTGGATTCTGAGTATCAAGATTCTAAGGTTCTCACATTAACCATGAGGATGAAGGTCTTGATATTAGACTTTAATTTGTTGGCTATGTGTGTGGCAATTTCTAGGGCAGAGGTTCTCAGCCAGGAGGGATTTTGCCTTCCACCGTGTATGCCATACTGGAGACATTTCTGTTCACAGAAGAGGGGTGGTGCTGTGACTGCTGACTAGTGAGTGGACGCTAGGGATGCTGACAAACTTCCTAAAGCACAGCCTCCACAAGAAACTATCCAGCTGAAAAAATCAGTGAGTACTTAGGTGGGGAAATACTGCCCTAGGGGAACCTCTTAAAAAGCAAGCAGAGTTGGTGGATTCCAAACCAGGAGAGGGGAGAAATGAACTGGTAAAATAAATCCTAAGTCAATCAGCAAAGAGGTGATTAGAAAAAGAAACATATCCATTCATCTGCTGATGTACATCTAGGTTGCTTCCATGTCCTGGCTATTATAAGCAATGCTGCGATGAACATTGGGGTACACATGTCTCTTTCAATTCTGGTTTCCTCGGTGTGTATGCCCAGCAGTGGGATTGCTGGGTCATAAGGTGGCTGTACTAGTTTGCATTCCCACCAACAGTGTATGAGGATTCCCTTGCTTGTAGACTTTGGATAGCAGCCATTCTGACTGGTGTGAAATGGTACCTCATTGCGGTCTTGATTTGCATTTCTCTGATAATGAGTGATGTTGAGGATCTTTTCATGTGTTTGTTAGCCATCTGTATGTCTTCTTTGGAGAAATGACTATTTAGTTCTTTGGCCCATTTTTTGATTGGGTCGTTTATTTTTCTGGAATTGAGCTGCATGAGTTGCTTGTATATTTTTGAGATTAGTTGTTTGTCAGTTGCTTCATTTGCTATTATTTTCTCACATTCCGAAGGCTGTCTTTTCACCTTCCTTATAGTTTCCTTTGTTGTGCAGAAGCTTTTAATTTTAATTAGATCCCATTTGTTTATTTTTGCTTTTATTTCCAGTATTCTGAGAGGTGGGTCATAGAGGATCAGATGAATTGATAAGAAAACTGTGCTACATATACACAATGGAATATTACTCAGCCATTAAAAAGAATACATTTGAATCAGTTCTAATGAGGTGGATGAAACTGGAGCCGATTATACAGAGTGAAACCAGAAAGAAAAACACCAATACAGCATCAGTTCAGTTCAGTTCACTCAGTCGTGTCTGACTCTTTGCAACCCCATGAATTGCAGCACGCCAGGCCTCCCTGTCCATCATCAACTCCCGGAGTTCACTCAGACTCACGTCCATAGAGTCAGTGATGCCATCCAGCCATCTCATCCTCGGTCGTCCCCTCCTCCTCCTGCCCCCAATCCCTCCTAGCATCAGAGTCTTTTCCAATGAGTCAGCTCTTAACATCAGGTGGCCAAAGTACTGGAGTTTCAGCTTTAGCATCATTCCTTCCAAAGAAATCCCAGGGCTGATCTCCTTCAGAATGGACTGGTTGGATCTCCTTGCAGTCCAAGGGACTCTCAAGAGTCTTCTCCAACACCACAGTTCAAAGGCATCAATTCCTCGGTGCTCAGCCTTCTTCACAGTCCAGCTCTCACATCCATACATGACTACTGGAAAACCATAGCCTTGACTAGACGGACCTTAGTCAGCAAAGTAATGTCTCTGCTTTTGAATATGCTATCTAGGTTGGTGTAACTTCTTCCAGGAGTAAGCGTCTTAATTTCATGGCTGCAATCACCATCTGCAGTGATTTTGGAGCCCCAAAAAATAAAGTCTGACACTGTTTCCACTGTTTCCCTATCTATTTCCCATGAAATGATGGGACTGGATGCCATGATCTTTGTTTTCTGAACGTTGAGCTTTAAGCCAACTTTTTCACTCTCCTCTTTCACTTTGATCAAGAGGCTTTTAGTTCCTCTTCACTTTCTGCCATAAGGGTAGTGTCATCTGCATATCTGAGGTTATTGATATTTCTCCCAGCAATCTTGATTCCAGCTTGTGTTTCTTCCACCCCAGCGTTTCTCATGATGTACTCTTCATAGAAGTTAAATAAGCAGGGTGACAATATACAGCCTTGACGTACTCCTTTTCCTATTTGGAACCAGTCTGTTGTTCCATGTCCAGTTCTAACTGTTGCTTCCTGACCTGCATACAGATTTCTCAAGAGGCAGGTCAGGTGGTCTGGTATTCCCATCTCTCTCAGAATTTTCCACAGTTTATTGTGATCCACACATCAAAGGCTTTGGCATAGTCAATAAAGAAGAAATAGATGCTTTTCTGGAACTCTCTTGCTTTTCCATGATCCAGCGGATGTTGGCAATTTGATCTCTGGTTCCTCTGCCTTTTCGAAAACCAGCTTGAACATCAGGAAGTTCATGGTTCATGTATTGCTGAAGCCTGGCTTGGAGAATTTTGAGCATTACTTTACTAGCATGTGAGATGAGTGCAATTGTGCGGTACTTTGAGCATTCTTTGGCATTGCCATGAAAACTGACCTTTTCCAGTCCTGTGGCCACTGCTGAGTTTTCCAAATTTGCTGGCATATTGAGTGCAGCACTTTCACAGCATCATCTTTCAGGATTTGAAACAGCTCAACTGGAATTCCATCACCTCCACTAGCTTTGTTCATAGTGATGCTTTCTAAGGCCCACTTGACTTCACATCCCAGAATGTCTGGCTCTAGATGAGTGATCACACCATCGTGATTATCCAGGTCATGAAGATCTTTTTTGTACAGTTCCTCTGTGTATTCTTGCCACCTCTTCTTAATATCTTCTGCTTCTGTTAGGTCCATACAATTTCTGTCCTTTACCGAGCCCATCTTTGCATGAAATGTTCCCTTGGTATCTCTAATTTTCTTGAAGAGATCTCTGTCTTTCCCATTCTGTTGTTTTCCTCCATTTCTTTGCATTGATCACTGAAGAAGGCTTTCTTATCTCTTCTTGCTATTCTTTGGAACTTTGCATTCAGATGCTTATATCTTTCTTTTTCTCCTTTGCTTTTTGCTTCTCTTCTTTTCACAGCTATTTGTAAGGCCTGCCCACACAGCCATTTTGCTTTTTTGCATTTCTTTTCCATGGGGATGGTCTTGATCCCTGTCTCCTGTACAATGGCATGAACCTCAGTCCATAGTTCATCAGGCACTCTATCTATCAGATCTAGGCCCTTAAATCTATTTCTCACTTCCACTGTATAATCATAAGGGATTTGATTTAGGCCATACCTGAATGGTCTAGCGGTTTTCCCTGCTTTCTTCAATTTAACTCTGCATTTGGTAATAAGGAGTTCATGATCTGAGCCACAGTCAGCTCCTGGTCTTGTTTTTGTCGACTGTATAGAGCTTCTCCATCTTTGGCTGCTAAGAATATAATCAACCTCATTTCGGTGTTGTCCATCTGGTGATGTCCATGTGTAGAGTCTTCTCTTGTGTTGTTGGAAGAGGGTGTTTGCTATAACCAGTGCATTGTCTTGGCAAAACTGTATTAGTCTTTGCCCTGCTTCATTCCGCATTCCAAGGCCAAATTTGCCTGTTACTCCAGGTGTTTCTTGACTTCCTACTTTTGCATTCCAGTCCCCTATAATGAAAAGGACATCTTCTTGGGGTGTTAGTTCTAAAAGGTCTTGTAGGTCTTCATAGCACCATTCAACTTCAGCTTCTTCAGCATTACTGGTGGGACATAGACTTGGATTACTGTGATATTGAATGGTTTGCCTTGGAAATGAACAGAGATCATTCTGTCGTTTTTGAGACTGCATCCAAGTACTGCATTTCGGACTCTTTTGTTGATCATGATGGCTACTCCATTTCTTTTGAGGGATTCCTGCCCACAGTAGTAGATATAATGGTCATCTGAGTTAAATTCACCCATTCCAGTCCATTTTAGTTCACTGATTCCTAGGATGTCGATGTTCACTCTTGCTATCTCTTGTTTGACCACTTCCAATTTGCCTTGATTCATGGACCTGACATTCCAGGTTCCTATGCAATATTGCTCTTTACAGCACTGGTCCTTCCTTCTATCACCAGTCACATCCACAGCTGGGTATTGTTTTTGCTTTGGCTCCATCCCTTCATTCTTTCTGGAGTTATTTCTCCACTGATCTCCAGTAGTATATTGGGCACCTACTGACCTAGGGAGTTCCTCTTTCAGTATCCTATCATTTTGCCTTTTCATACTGTTCATGGGGTTCTCAAGGCAAAAATACTGAAGTGGTTTGCCATTCCCTTCTCCAGCGGACCACATTCTGTCAGACCTCTCCACCATGACCTGCCCGTCTTGGGTTGCCCCTCGGGCATGGCTTGGTTTCATTGAGTTAGACAAGGCTGTGGTCCTAGTGTGATTAGATTGACTAGTTTTCTGTGAGTATGGTTTCAGTGTCTGCCCTCTGATGCTCTCTTGCAACACCTACCATCTTACTTGGGTGGAATTTAGAAAGATGGTAATGATAACCCTGTATGCAAGACAGCAAAAGAGACACAGATGTATAGAACAGACTTTTGGACTCTGTAGGAGAGCGAGAGGGTGGGATGATTTGGGAGAATGGCATTGAAACATGTATAATATCATGTAAGAAATGAATCGCCAGTCTAGGTTCAATGCAGGATAGAGGAAGCTTGGGGCTGGTGCACTGGGATGACCCAGAGAGATGGTATGGGGAGGGACGTGGGAAGGCGGTTCAGGATTGGGAACTCATGTACACCCGTGGCAGATTCATGTTGATGTATGGCAAAACCAATACAGTATTGTAAAGTAAAATAAAGTAAATTTTTAAAAAATTAAAAATTAAAAAAAAGAAACATAGAAGAATAGAAGAAATAGAAAGCATAAAGGGAGGCAGCAGATTTAGGTGCAAATATATTCATTAAGTATATTAAGTATAACTGGAATTAAGTATCAGTTAACAAAGATCATCAGACTAGATTTTCCAAAAAGATGCCATTTATAATTGCTATATATAAAACCTAAGGATGCAGAAAGTTTTAAAGTAAAAGGATGCAAAAAGCATGGCATGAAAATACTAATCAAAAGAAGCTGATGCATCTGTATTAATTTCAGAGAAACAAGACTTGACATGAAAAGGTCTTGCTCGGTATAAAGAAGCAGTTTCATAATGATAAAAGACTGAATTCACCAAAATACAAAAAAATCTTCATTTTATGCCTCTATAAACATGGCTTCAAAATATATAAAGCAAAAATAAAACAAGAAGAGCAGGCAATTCTATAATTAAAAGTGGGAGTTAAGCAATTTTCTTAGTATTAGTTTGTTAAAAGCTGAATTAATTTAGAAATGAATAGCAGGTCTGCCTACCACAAACAATAAACCTGGCCTTTTGGACTTTGCAGAATGTTGCTTCCATTGCTGACTACACCTCTTAAAGACACAAAAGGATTTATAAAACTCAACCACATATTGGGCCTAAAGTAAGTCTTGGCTGTAATCAAAGGATTTTTATAAATACCAAACATATCCTCTAATTATAGTGCAATGAAGATAGAAATTGATAGTGAATGTGTTAGAAAGTCTTCTTAAAAGCAGCACGTGAAACAGTCATCCCTCAGTATACGCGGGTTAACCCCAGAATCCCCCATGAATACCAAAATCCATGTATGCTTGAGCCCCTTATGTTTAACAATTGCACACAACCTACACACATCCTCTTGTATACTTTAAATCATCTCTAGGTTACTTATAATACCTACTGCAATGTAAATGACTCAATGGACATGAGTTTGAGCAAACTCTTGGAGACAGTGAAGTAGAGGGAAGCCTGGTGTGCTGCAGTCCATGGGGTTGCAGAGAGTTGGACACAACTGAGAGACTGAACAACAAATGCAGCAAGTACAAGTTCTGATGTTTGAAACTTTCTGGAATTTTTGACCCAAGGGTATGGAGGGTGGAGAGGGGAGAAAACAATTCTATTTTATTCTTACAAACCCACTTACCTAAACCAGGGTAGACAGATAGGGCTTGGTGGTGACTGCTTTTCATAGAGACATAATTCATATACCATAAAACTCATCCTATTATAGGGCACAACTGCATAGGTGTTATTTATCAAGTGGGGGAACCATCTCCACTAACTCCAGGACATTTCATCACCTCCAGAACAAACCTTATACCCACTAAGGAATCACTTTCCATTGCCCACCCCCTACCCGCTGACCTCAGCTACTTTGTCTCTACAGATTTACCAATCTGGACATGTCCTGTAAATGAAAGCACACCACATACAGCCTTTTGTGTCTGGCTCCTTTCGCTCAGCACAACTTTTTTTTTGTTTTTTGTTTGTTTTCAGGTTACAACATGTTGTAGCACGTCAGTCCTTATTTTTTATAGCTAAGAAATATCCATTATATGGATACATTTACCCATTCATCAGTTGATAAACATTCGAATGGGTTCCACACTTTGACTTGTGAACAACCTTACGAACATTTGTGTGTGAGCTCGTGTGGCCACATTTTCAGTTCCCTCAGGAATATGCCTTGCAGTGGAATTGGCTTGGTAATGTTTTCCAAAGCGGGGTCCAGCATTTTACATCCTCATCAGCAGTATGAGGATTCCAGTACCTCCACATCCTCACCAAACACCTGTTATCATCTGCAATAATGCAAGTGATTTTCATGTTGATCCTGTATCCTGCCCACCTTGCTAAACATGGTTGCTGCTGTGCTGTGCTCTGTCGTGTTTGACTCTCTGTGGTCCCATGGACTGTAGCCTGCCAGGCTCCTCTGCCTGTGGAATTTTTCAGGCAAGAATACTGGAGTGGGTTGCCACTTCCTTCTCCAGGGGAATCTGGCTACCCAGGTCAAACCTGCATCTCTTAAATCTTCTGCATTGGTAGGTGGATTCTTTACCACTAGCACCACCTGGGAAGCCCAAACAGTGGTGTTTTGTTTTTTTTTTCCTTAGTTGACTTGTTAGGATTTCTTATGTATAAGATCATGTCACCTGCAAAATTCTACTTCTTCCTTTCCAATCTGTAAGCCTTTGCTTTTCCTTGACTAAATATTCTGGCTAGAATTTCCAGTATGGTCTGCAGAAGTGGCAAGAATGTTTTATTCCTGAGTATTGTTAACTGTGGGGTTTTGGAGATGCCTTTTATCAGTTTAAAGAGGTTCCCTTCTAGTCCTAGTTTGAGTGTTTTTAATCACAAAAGGGGTTAGGTTTTGCCAAATGTTTTTTCTGCATCAGTTGAGATGATCATGTGGTTCTCTCTGCATTTTATTCTGATATGGTGTATTACATTTACTTTCTTGACATTAAACTAACCTTTAATGTTTGAAATAAATTATATTTGGTCATGGTATACAATTCTTTTTATATGCTGCTGAATTCAGGCTGTCAGCATTTTTGCATCTATGTTTCTAAGAGATAAATGCTCTGTAGATTTCATTTTGGTGTTTTCGCCTGGCTTTAGGTATCAGGGCAATGTTGGCCTCAAAGTAAGCTGGGAAGTGCTTCCTCCTCTTCTGTTTTTGGAAGAGTTTGAGAACTGGTTATTAATTTTGCAAGTGTTTTGGTAGATCTCAGTGAAGCCATCGGGGCCTGTGCGTCTCTTTGTGGATGCTTTTTATCATTGATTCAATATATTCCATGTATTCCAAGCACAAGGACATTTCTGCTGTACTTTCTATTCCACAGAAAAGGGATAATAGTCTACACAGCAGTCCAAGTCAGCTTTTGTCAGTAGAGTAGTTCAGGTCAGATCAGGTTCTGCCCCCAGTGATTCATATGAAAGAATTTCTACAATGCGCATCACGGTTCCCGCAGCGCTGAGCCAGCCACGGCCCGCTAGGCCTCACCTAACTTGTAGGGCCAGCTTCCGTCTTTGGCTGCGCTGAAGAGGATCTTAAACTACCAGAGGAAATTGAGGCATTTGCTTTCCTCTGGGAGGTTTGTGGCGTTCTGGTGTGGTCGCTCTGTAAGAGCCCACATCACACACCCTACACACTCTGGGGCTGTTCTTCCATCTGGAAGACACAGCTGGACAGGGGCGGACTGATGACAGGCGTGTGCTGAGACTGGATATTCTGATGAGAACCAAGGACAGGAGAGACAGGCCTTCCTTCCGGCTGCTCTTTGTGTAATTTCTTGTGGTTTGGAAAGGGGAAGTGGCATCAAGTCCACTTCCTCGATCCCTCTGCCCTCTGCCCTCGACCACTGCCCAGCTGAGGTCTTCATCTTCCAGGACCATCATCCCAGCCTCTTCCCTGGCTCCGGGCTTTGTTGACCCTGGAAAGATCTCCCCAAGTCTTACTGGCCCCCGTCCCTCAGGGACAAGTTCAAGACCCCCCACCCTGCTACTTAGAGGCTCCTCAGGATCTGACCCCTATGTACTTACTCCTCCACGCTCGCTGCGCCACTCGGTCTCACTTTCCCACTCTGCACACCGAATTACTTGTTCCCCTGACGAGTGACGAGGAAAGAAGGCTCTCCAAGTAGAGGTTCACGTTACAGGCAAGACTGAGATGCTGAAGCATGTGTGGGTTTGCAGGAACCAAGAACGTTTCCCAGGCAGTAGTGGGTGCTGAGACTGGAAGATCTCAATCCTGGGTGCCAAGGTGACTGCATCCTTCCCTTTACTCCCCTAATCCAGGCGTCACCAAGTCCCAATCTGCCTCCTTGGGAATCTTCCTCGTCACCCTCATTACCTGCCACCTCCCTCACTGCACCTGCTCCAGCTCACTTAGACCAGAATTCTCTCAGGTTTCTTAGCCTCAACCTGCCCTTCAATTCGGATGCTGTCACTACTTTGCCAAAACGCCCTGCGGTTTCTTCTGCCTTCCAGGGTAAAGCGTCCATCTTCAGCTCTTTCCAAAATACATGCCCTGGAGTCAGCCTCATCTCCTTCCGCTCTCGATGCCTCTGCTCACCAGCAGTGGAGCTCAGCTATCTCTGGACCACACGTGAGGACCGTTACATCCACAGTTTGCAATGGACCAGCACTCACATCTTGAGCGGCCCCTCCCACACTGACTTGGGCTTGGCCATGTGACTTGACTTGGCCTGTGATGCTAGCAGAGGCTTAAAAGGCACTTGGAAACTGGGATTTGTTCTCTTGGAAACTGCTCTGGAGCCGTTAGCCATCAGATAAAGACATCCAGCCACCATGGAGCAGCCAAATGATGGGAGAAGATACAGCAGGCCTTGGCTGAGGGCCAGACGCGGGAATGAAGAAGTCACCTTGAAGGCTGCAGCCCCAGTAGACACGACATGAAGCAGAACCTTCCCTACGAGCCAAGCCCACACTGCAGAATCACGAGGGATGATACGTTTCACTGTTTTAAGTCACTAAGTTTTGGGGGATGGGTTGAAAGGCAGGAAAATATAAGTGGGACACCATGGATCATTATTGGTAGGCTGCTGGCTACGCCAGAACATTCAACATCTTGCTGCAAGTGATTACACTACCCTCGTCCCCACGCCACAAACTCTTCACTCACTCAGTCCTTCAAGTATGTATATTTAGGAAGGCACATGTGTGTGGGTGAGGCAGGGGGGTGCGGAGAGCAATGGGCTGAGTTTAACCCACAGGCCCTGTCCTTAGGAAATGAATGGCAGCTAGCACAGTGAGGAAGAGGGTCTCCTTCGCCCTCATCCCCCAGGGTTTGATCTGCTCTAACAAAGAGCAGGGACTCAGTAACATGAGAGCTCGCTGGTGAAAACAACCTGTCACCAAAGGCCAAGGTCCCTGCCACCCTGCAAGGCCAGATTTCACTCGGGTGTCACGTCCTCTGTGAAACTTGACACACACCATCTGCGTCATCTGTTGCTCCTCTCTGCAGGGCTCTTCGGCCCCGGCATCAGTTAGGATCTGGGTGACTTGCCAAGTGATCAAACCCCAAAGTCACTTATACGTTTAACTCCGCCAGGTGACGGGTAGCCCGTGTGGGCCTCGACAGCATCAGGAACCCTGGGCCCCGCCTGTCGTGCGCTGCTGCCTCGCTGGGCCTGCACTTCTGGGCTCACGTCCTGGCCTGGGATGGCCATCAGGCCATCAGGCCACATTCCGGGGCTCAGCAGGGAGGCGGAGGCATTATTTCCCCGCTTAGGAACGCTTTCTAGAAGTTGCCCGTGCCACTTCTGTTCACATATTACTGGCCCGAATTTAGCTGCAATGCCACACCAAATTTCAAGAGACCCTGTGAAAATGCCTTGAATCCAGGCAGCCATGTGCCCAACTGAAAATACAGGTGTCTAATCAGTACTAAAGAAACAGAAGAAAAGACACTGAGAGAGAACCAGTGGTTCTGTCTAGCCACAGTCCCCAGCCTGCTCTGCCGCGGCCCTGATGATCCTGAGAGCTCCTGGCCCACTCTTCTCACGCGTCAATCACTGCCCACGCTGTGTGTATTACCTCGTTTAGTCTTCATTCCTGCCCCGCTCAATCTAGAGTCTGTTACCCCATTTTACAGTCCTGCAATCTGAGACTGGGCACCTACTCAAGGCCACACAGCTATTAATGGAAGGACAAGGATCTGGACGCAGGCAGTCTGGCACCAAGGCACCTGCTCTAACCACCACACACTCAGCCAGCCTCTGTGAAACCTAAGTGCACCTCAGGACTCCGCTGGCCCCTGGGGCCAGGGGCACTCCCATCGGCTTCCCAGGGAATCCTCCTCACTCGCAAGGACAGGGATGCGGCAAGTCCAGTCAGTCCTCGCCAGACAGAAGCGCAAGGCTGGGGCCCTGAGGTGGTGCCCCCTTCTCCATCTAGTGACTAAGACCAGAGGACCAGCTATTTCTAGACCTTTATTTCTCTGTGAAAAGGGGGGCAAGGGAATAAAATAAAAACAGCACAATTGACACAAAAAACCCACCGAGAGGAAGGGAGGGAGGTGGAGATGGGGGAGGGGTCCCCATACAGCAGCAGGAGCCGGCGACCTGGGATGCTCCCGCCTCACCCCAAAGGGCGGGAGTGGCCCCTTCCTCCCAGGGTCTCTGCTCTGTCCCACCTTGTGCGCCCCCAGCCCCGTGGGGGGGTGGATGTCCCAGGCTGAGGGAGGAACCGTGCCGGGGAAGGGACCTGGGGTCAGACCATGCACAGGGAGTGACAGCCAAAGGCCCCCACTGTCCCCCCAGGGAGGAGCCTGGAGGGGGAGGGCGGACACCGGAGGCTGGCGGTGGCTCCTCTTCCAGCATCAGGCAAGAGACAGAACTGGGGGAACAGGAAGAGACGGGAGTCAGAAGGCAGCCAGCCCGCTGCCCACAGCCGCTCCCAGGCCAAGCATCGCCCTCGCAGACCCCCACCCGCTCCTGCCAGCGTCTCGGATTCCTGACGCCTCACCAGTCAGAGCCTCCTGGGCAAAGTACTTGACGTCCACGTCCTGGTCCTGGGTCAGCTTCTCGAGGACGGGCTTGACCTCACTCTGCAGCGTGCTGGGAAGAGAGGGGAAAGGCGAGGGGTCAGAAAGGTGGGGCTGCTGGGTGTCTGCACAGACGCAGACACACAGGTGCACGAGAGCTCTCAGGGCCAGAGCAACCAGTACTTGGAAGGCTGAAAGTCTCACAAACCAGGACAGAGGCCTCGGGGGCCCAGAATAGGTATAGGGAGGTGAGGTGGTGTGGAAAGGTGGGGCAGAAAACCCAGAACCCTCAAGTCTCTGAGCCTCGGCCACGTGACGCCTTGTATTTGTGTAACATTATATACCGAGGCCTACTGCCCATCAGGTGTGGACACAGTGGAAAACCCAACCCTCCTGACTCTCACCCACACGGAGCCCAGACTGGGAGAAGGCAGATCAAATTGCTGACAAGTAACAGGAGAGGCGAGCACCTGAGGGAGGGACTCGGCCCTACAGGGGCCCAGGGAGGTAAGGGCCGAGGGAAATGCTTCTGCAGCGGCAGTCAGCTGTTTGGGGGACGAAGGCGGTCTTCAGAGAGAAGCTAAGGGGTGAAGCTGTGTCCTGGACAGACAGGTGCAGGCGTCCCAAGGCCCTTCCCCCAAAATAACCACCATTCTCACTTCCATCGCCTGCGTCCCCCTTGATCCATTTTTGAAGTTGATACAAATGCAATCGTGTGTGGAGGAGGGGCAGGCCTCACCTGTTGTCCAGGATGGGCCCGATCTTCTGCAGGGACTTGGCCACGTTGAAGCGGACATTGGCGACAGGGTCCCCGGCCATGCGCAGCACGGTGGGCAACATGTGCTTGGTGGTGATGTCCTGCCCGCAGACCTCGGACAGCACCTGCAGGCCAGGGAGCAGCAGAGGGTGACTCCCCAGAGTCCTCGCTCCCTCTGACCGGGACACTTAGTGGCCATCGGGCTTGGGGATAAAACTAGCTGAGCATCAGGGGGACTCTGAGCTCAGACTCGCCCAGCCTGAGGGCCTTGATTCTCCACAAGTTCCCAGGTTCCCTAACACCCTCTTCACTCCACCATCTCCCTGCCCTGAAAACCCCCAGCCCACACTGTCCCACCCCAGCTCCCTTCCTCAGAGTCTCCCTCATCCTCTGGGGATGGGACTGGATTCCTGACCCTGGGATCCCTTCCTTAGTGCTGTGGTCTCCAGAGTGATGCACAGGAAGGGATTACCGGAACAATTTTATGCTAACTTTTAAATCTCATTCTTTAATTTGTAGTTATGTGGTTTAAGTGGTTTTAAGTTTATTTAAGTGTATGGTTTATTTACGTGACTACATACAAGTACTTTCTACTGTATTTATCTATCAGTACTTTCTACTGTATTTATTTATCACACATTTACATATCACACACACAGCATACATATCACACACACAGCATACATATCACACACACAGCATACATATGCATCACATACACACCATACATTACATACCACACACACACAGCATACATATCACACACACACCATATATACACACAGCATACGTTACGTGTCACACACACACACCCCATACGTTATGTATTACATACACACTATACATATGCATATTACATACACACCATACATTACATATGAACCACTGTTCTAAGCTGTATAACCAGATCAATGTCACAGCCTCGGGAGTCTGGGGCTGTGATTGTTGGTATGAACCCTTTACAGGTGAGAAAACTGAGGCACTAAGTAATTTTCTCAAGGTGCACAGTCAATATGTGGCAGAGCTAGAATTAAACAGTAGGTCTGATTCTAGAAACTGTGCTTTAACCGTTGTATCATAAATATCACTTATTTTGTGAGGAAGGAGGGGGTGCTCAGACAGACCTGGCCATCACTGTTCTGTTGGCCAAATTTCCCCAGTCACCCCCACGCAGGTCCCCACCTGCAAAGGCCCTATACTCTGACCAGGGAGCCCCAAGTTCCAGCCTGCAGTTCCCCAAGGACTAACCCCTACGGCCCCAGATCCCATCACTTTCCTACTCCCAAGCCAGCTTTCCCCCGAGGACCTTCTCCATTCCTCCTCTCCCGTCTACTTCCCCTCCCCCAGGGAGAGGTGGGGGCCGGTGGGCGCTCACATTGATACAGAAGAGTGTGGTCATGCGGTGCAGGTAGTTGGGGTCCCCAGACATGGCCAAGACCTTGGGGATGATAGTTGCGTGGGCCCACTCCTTCCCGAACTTCTCCACCAGCTTCTTCAGGTTGCTGGTGGCCGCCTCGCGGATGGCATAGACTGTGGGAGGAGGAGGGGAGAGGGAGACTCAGGAGGTGAAGGACTGACGCAGGTGGGGACTCAGTCACACTTGCTCCCGCCTGCAGAGCAGCCCCAGGTACCAGGCCACACGAGAACCCATAAACTCGCAGAGAAAAAGAGAGGGCTGTGCGCTAGATGTAGGGTTTTCTTTTCACGTAGCACATTCTCAACAGCTCCAAGGCACAGACGGGCAGACTGAGGCTCTGAATTTGCCCAAGTGAATGACTTAGTACGTGGAATGGAGCCTGTTACAGACAAATGCTAACTTTTATTTTTGCCACTCCTAGTGAAAACAATGAGCAATTCTCACAATGGCCTTCAAAGACTGGGATGAAACACCCTATGTTTCACAGAGTGTCGGCTCAAAGGTGGCAAGTGACATGTTTAAAGTTCGACAGCCAGGAAGTGGGATTCAAACTCGGGCTGTCTGCCAGGTGGCCCTCAGACTCCCCACTAGACCTGGCATCCCTGGGTGACCTGATACATCCACCTCCCACTGACCTCCTGTGGGAATCCAGAACGCAAGGGAGGTGGTCCATGTACCTGGCAGCAGTGGGGTGACACCCAGCCCCCACCTGCCCCAAGCAATCCGCCCCTGCACCCTTCTGGAGCCCCAGTCTCCTCCCAGAGGTCCTGGGGAGGTGCTCACCATGATCCACAAGCCAGGCCATGCACAAGGAGTTGAGTTTCTCATCAAAGAACTCCACCCCCTGCAGGAGACGAGATAATAGATCAGGGTTGAGACTGCGCAGATCTGGCGAAGCCCAGGGAAACCACCCCCAACCCCCGCAAAGAGCCAGGCACTGTTCCACTTCACCCGAGGGGCTCTCTTCCTTTTCCTCCCCTTGACTCCCACGACAGCCCTCACACCTTCCGCTGGGCCCTCACGGCCCCCAGGGCCCCGGCATGGCCCCCAGGCCTGGCTGCACCACCCACCTCCCCGGGCAGCAGGCCTGGCCCAGGCCTGCACTCTCACCAGCTGTCCCGCCAGCAGAGGCATATACTCGATGATGGCCAGCCGCACCCGCCACTTGGCATCCTCCGCCAGCTCCACGATGGCAGGGAGCAGGGACTGCGACAGCTGCCGGATGCCGATCACCTCGTTCACGCAGTCCAGGTTAGAGATGATGTTCAGCCGCACCTCCGGGCACTGAGGAGAGGACAGGAGCGTTCTGAGAAGGTGCACTGCACACAGAGCCCAGGGCAAGGCTCGGACTTACACTACATGCATGTATGGGCTTCCCTGGTGGCTCCAACAGTAAAGAATCCGCCTGCAATGCAGGAGACCCAGGTTTGATCCCTGGGTTGGGAAGATCCCCTGGAGAAGGGAACGGTACCCACTCCAGTATTCCTGCCTGGAGAATTCCATGGACAAAGGAGACTGGTGGGCTTACCCCTGGGGTTGCAAAGTCGAACACGACTGGGTGACTAACACACACACAAACACACATGCGCATGTACACAGGTAGCCCCCGTTTATCCAGTTAATTTCACACCACTATGAGACTTCCATGGGTTCCTGCTTTCACTAAAAGAAACCCAAAGACGATTTGTGCTTTAGCAAAGGAAGAAACAGCTGCTTCACTCTACGCCATTTCAACCTAAGACAGGCTTATCAAAACGCTCTATCTTAGCACAGAGGGGAACCTATATCCCCATCTGCTTCCAAAAATCTCTGAAACAACTTCTAAGAAATGGCACACAAATATAATTAATTCCTTGTCCAACATCATATATTCCTGGAGGGCAGACACTAGTTTTTCCTGCATCTCCCTCTGGGAGCTGTGGGGTGAATAGGCATGCGGTGAAATCAATCAATGAACCAAATAATCAAGTGTGCAGTAAAGGGTTATTAACTGGACCGCACTAGGCTGTTCAAACTTGGCACATTCCAAACAGAGGACTGGCCCCCCACCAGCTTCTGGGAGATGATCTCTCAGTATCTGAAATAAAAAAGGGCCCTGGGCCATGTCAAAAAGATCATGCTAACATTGTGACTTATGGTGAGGCCCTTGGGCCATGTGGCATCAAGAGACCTGTAACCTAAGGTCAGCCATCAGCAGACAGGATGGGCACCCTCTCTGGGGTTTGACTGAGAGGACTGGCCTGCTGCTGGTCGGTGCCCTCTCCCTTCACGCCAGCTGAGACGGAACAAATCAGGGCAGCCACCTCAGACCCACAGGGTGCTGGGGTCAGCCAGAACAACGCCCTCAGTGTAGGTCCCCTCTGCCCCTGGATTCCTGTGAGAGAAACCATTCTCCACCTTATTTAATCCACAGCACTTCAGGGTCTCTAGTAAGCACCTTAGCCTGAACTTGGATAGACATGAACCTGTCACAGCACCTGTATGATCAGGGAGTCAAGGGACCGCCCATCTGTCCCTCTCCACTGCCAGTCTCTGCAGGTCCTGGAGGATCAAAAGGATCTTGTTCCTTTTTTTCTCAGTATCCCTAATGCCCAGGAAAAAGACTCGTACAGAATAAAGGCACATGAAACAAACGCCAAACAAGCGAATGAGCTAACGTGCAGCCCATCAGGCCCACAGACACTCAACTCCCTGGCAACCTGGGCGTTTGCCACAGGTGCTGGCGACCCTGGGGAGCAGCTTCCCCGCCCACCACAGTCAGCGCGCAGAGCCCCACAGCGCCCGCACCTCGTCCTTCAGCTGGGCCAGGAAGAGGGGCAGGAGGTGCTCGATGGTGCTGTCTTTGCCCAGGATCGGGGACAGGCCCATGATGACGGAGGCCAGCGCCGACTTGACGTGCTGGTTGGCGTCAGACACCAGCTCCTGGGAGGTAGAAGGAGGATGGGAGCCACAGGGTCAGTGGCTGCGGAAACTCAAGTCCTACGAACCCTGAGACACTGCCTGCTTTTGTCCTCTCGATCCAGGCTGAGTGCACGAGGGGAACTGGAGCGCCTGCCTTACACATTCGGCGTGCCTGGAGTTCAATGACCCCTGCCCCTCCCCGGGAGCCTCTGCCCCAAACTCGAAGCTCTGTGGATGAGGAGACGCTGTGAGCTCTGAGGAGGAAGCACCCCACCACCACGCTCAGCCCCGAGCCTCAGATTCCGCCTGCCCTCAGGCTTCCTGACTGCTCTAAACCCAACACTGCCTGGTCCGAGGAGGCTGGGAACTCAGTCTGCATCGGGCTGCCCCTCACGCCCTATCTCCACCTTCCTTCCAGAAGGTTCAGGCATGCTCTACTCCTCCCACCAAACTCCCTGTTACCTTGATGCAGGGCAAGATCTGGGTCATGATCACATTCTCCCGACAGTCGGCGGAGAGATTTTCACAGAATTCTGTGGGCAGCGAGAGGGAGGTGACGGGAGGTGAGACCCGAGGTGCCCGTTCTGCCTGCAGTCCCTCGGACACCCAGCCCACCACCCACACGCCCGCTTGCTGTGTTCTGGTCACCAGCACCAACCTTTGACCTTGTGGGAGGCGGCGGCCCTCACCTCGGCCTCACAGTCTTTCATCAGGTTCTGGAAGGCAGGGACCAGGTCCGTCTTGGTGATCTCAGGCCCCACCGCTTTCTGGAGCTGCAGGAAGTGAAGGAAGGGCAGGGGGAGTGAGAGGGCTTGCCGGGCACCTTTGGTGAATGAGAACAAAATCAAAGTTACAGGCACCAGGACTGAGGCAAAAGCAGCCCTTGGCGTCACCGCTGAGATGTAACGCGGGTGCCGCAGGGGCGACCTCAGCCAGGTCTCAGAGCCTCTCTGAGCCTCGGTTTCCCTGTTGTGCAGTGATGACATGTGTATGGTGCTGAGGGGCTGGGCAGGGCAGTGGTCACAAGCGTGGCCCTGGAGTCCAACTCCCTGGCTCAAGTTCTTACTCTTGCTTATCATCTGTGTGACCCTGGATGAGTGCCTGCACCTCTCTGAGCCTCAGCTTCCTCAACCCCGAGGGTACCTACTGCAAAGTGCCGCTGTCTGCATTAAAAGTAACAACAGACTGCCTTACTGTTCAGGTTACTCGGGTTGGGTTTTCTGTCCCTGATGCCAAAAGACTAACGATGTATGATCACTGCCACTTTCTCATTTGTATTATTTCTGTGTTATGACTATTTACCAGAACCGATATTACTTTTGTAATTAAAATAAAACAGTACAGGTTAGGGTCCCCCCCTCAGGAAGCCAGGCAAGGAGAATGCACAGGTTCTGCCGTGAAGCTGCTTCGTGAGGGCCTGGGGGAACAGGGTGGTTCCTGACTGCGAGGAGAGGAGCCTGCTGCCCGCCTCTCCAGCGTCCTCTCCCCTGAGAGCCACTGCCCGACGTTCTTGCCTGTGCTCTGCTCACCACCCAGGCCCGCTGCACACACGGGACAGCTCCTGCCCCGGCCCTCTCTCGTCCTCCAGAAGCTGCTGCAGCACCTCATCTCGGCACTTCCACGCCCACCGGCCAGCCCTGCGCCTGTCGCGCTGTCTCACTGCATTCCCTGTCTCAGCTGACCTTCCCCCTTCAGGCTGCCTGTTCCTTGAAGCCCAGGAATGTGCTGAATTCACTGGATCCCCAACACCCAGCCACGAGCTGGAGCTCGACAAACATGTCTGTGCGATGAGCCATTGAGACTCCATGGAAAAAGCACTGTCCTCAGAGATGCGGCATCTGTTCTGCCTGCTTGACAGCATCACTCTGACCATTCAAACATTTGGGCCATGTTTTGCGGCTCGACTGTATCCCCTGAAATTCATACACTGACGCCCTAACTCCCCACTCCAGTACCTCAGAATGTGACTGTACTTGGCCACAGGGTCTTTAAAGAGCTAACAGGTTAAAATACGGTCATTAAGGTGAGCTCTAAGCCAAAACATCTAAAGCGCTTATAAGAAGAGGAGATGAGAACACAACCCACAGGTAACATGCAGGGAGAAGGAAGCCGCCTATGGCCGAGCAAAGACGCCTCCGGGAAAGGAGATAAGGTTCGTAGGTCGGGAACACACACATGCTACCCTTCTCTGCTCCTGTGGTTCCCCCACAGAACCTTAAGTTGGCCTCAGAAATCTCAAGGAAGCACTTCAAGCTGCCGCTATCAACCAACCAGAGTTGTCAGGTGAGCTAACCAAATGACAAGAGAGCTTCCTGCTTTGATGCCTGGATGACCCACTGGGCTTCACTAAACCCCGGCTCCACGTGGCCCCGCTCCTTCCTGAGGCCTCCATCTTCCCGTCCGTGAGACGCTGTCTACAGCCCCTGCACGCACCTCCGTGAACTTGTCGGCCACCATGTAACGGACGCGCCAGGACTTGTCCTCAGCAGCCTGGCGCAGGGTGGGCATCACCAGGGCCTCCAGGTCCTCCTGGGGCAGGAGCTGGGCGATGTTCACGCACGCCTCCACCGCTAGCAGCCGCACCGAGTCCTGGGGAGAGGGTGGGAACAAGGAGGGGGAGCAGAAGCCCCATCAGCTCCGGGCCAACTCCCCAGACTCGGGGTCCGCCGCGGGGAGAAGCAGGAGAGGGGTGGGCAGGCGGCCCCACCTGCTCGTCAGAGGCCAGGTTGGAGAACATGGGGATGATCTCGCTCTTGACGTTGTCCAGCTCCAGCACCTTGGCGAACTCCCCCAGCTTAGAGGCTGCGGCCCGCCGCACCATGGGGGTGTCATCTGAGCACAGGTTCCGGAAGTACCTGGGCAGGTAGAGGGGGCTCAGGAGGAGGAAACCCTGGAATCCCAGGCAGCCCTGCAGCTCCTGGCTTTGCCCAAGTGATCCTGATTCAAGTGAGAGCCTCTGAGTCTCCCCAGACCTACACGAAGGAACTGATAACAGAACCCACCCCACTGGGCCGCTGAGGTTTAAACAAGACGCCGTGTGAGAGACACCCAGCCATCTCTCTGTGCGCAGGTCTACAGCAAGCCGCAGCTGCTGATTCTATCTATAACTGTGACCACATAAAACTGCTTAGCTAAGAGGCTGCACTGAAGCTTCTCAGAGCGTTTCCTTTCCAGCACCGACTGCTTCCAGTTAAAGAAACGCAAGGGGCCCAGAACAGCCCTCCAAGCGCCTGCGAGCAGCTGCATGCTGCTGTCCTGGCCGGAGTGATGGCTCAGGGGCTGGGCGTGCTGCCCACGGTTCAGGACAATGGAGGAAGGACAGGACCCCAGGAGAGGAGGAAACACACATTAATGGGAGATTTTAATCCAATTAAAAATACTGGTTCTTCCACAGGCCAAATCTCAAGTGCAAGCAATTTCCTGGGGTTCAGCCAAGAGGGAGGGAGGTGGTGGAGGCGGCAGCCTCCCATCTGCCACACCGAGACAGGCCTACGACTGCACCGCACGTCACTGGCTGGGCACCTGCCATGTACCAGTCTTTCCTAAGCGTTTTATACACAGTAATTCACTTAAATAACCAATGGGAGGAAGAACCATCATTGTCTCCATTTCCTAAATGAGCAGGAGGCAGTGCCTGGACTGACACCCTGCCGCATCCACACACCAGCTCTCTGAGGGCTGGCAGAGCTCAGGGGCTTCTGGGAGCTGGATGGGCCTAACAGAGCCTGAGGCTTGAGAGAAGGGGACCAAACAGAAGCGGGAGGTGGGGTCTCGCCAGGGCCCAGCAGCCGGGGGACTCACTGTCGAAGCTCCGCCTTGACGGCACTGGACACGCGGGGGTAGCAGACGGAGAAGAGGCCGCAGGCTGAGGTGCGGGAGGTGAACCAGTCGCCGCCCGCCAGCCGCTTCACCAGGGGCACAAAGTGGGCCTCGAGGTCGGAGGGGGAGTGCTCGTGCGAGATGGCCCGCAGGGACTCCACTGCCTTATCCCGCACCACCGTCTCCTCCACCGTGGCCAGCGACTCCAAGGGCGGCTGTGGGGCAGAACAGGTCAGTGCACAGCTCCCCCCCAGCCCCCCCGAGCTCCCGGCTGCACCCCTTCAGGGACTCAGCTCCTCCGACAGGCTTTCCCTGATGACCAGAGGCCCGCGTGCACCCTATGTCTCCTCCCTGAAGAATCACAACAGAGAACCTCACGCACAGGTCCTTGAAGGTGCTTCAGTGGGGTGTACAAACCCCCAAGCTATACATGTCACCTTCTGAGAGGGCCACAGCTGTCCCTGGCATCTCCAACTGCAGTAATAATGACTCATGTTGACGGCAGTGTCTATTTACTACATGTTCACAGCAGGGCCACAGCTCCAGCGGTGCTGGTTCTATCTCACCTGAGTCCTATGAAGCAGGTCCTGTTACTGTCTCCATTCTAAACTAACAGGAAACTGAGGCACAGCCAGGCTAAGTAACTTGCCCGAGATGTAAGGGACAAGCTAGGATCTAAACCGGGCCAGCTGGCTCCAGAACCTCCAAAGGGCTGAAGGGCAGAGCTGTGTGGACAGGCAACCACACCAGGATCTCACGATACTGGGGAACCTGGGGCTCGAGACTCTTGTTACTGCGAGGCCTGGAGTGATCGTGTTCCTTTAGGGACATGTGACTGGCTGACCATGGGGTCACCTGGAGCCCAGCAGACCTCCTAGCACAGAGCAGGAATGCAGGAATTACTCACTTAAAGAAGGGAGACTCAATTTTTATCCTAATCTGTTCAAATAAACATGTGGGTGGAGACTTGTGGTCTGAAGTCCAACCTGCCTGACAGGGACAGAAAGCAGAAAGAAATAACTGGAGATGTCTCCAGGACGCAGGCAGGTGACTGACTGCAGCAACGGGCAAAGGTGACAGGCGGGCACAGCAGGGGCGGAGACTGGCTGGAGGGCGTCCAATCCAGGGAGCAGAGCTGCTTCCAGCTTCCAGCTCCGCCAACTGTCCCAGGGGGACATGGCCGGGGAAAGCAAATCTCGGGGTTTCCAAAAGCAGCCAAAAGGGCCAGGCTCTCACATGTGAAAAAGAAATCTCATTTGACACAAGCTTCAATGTGGATGAACTCCTTGAAGACGTTATACTAAATGCAATAAGGCTTTCACAAAAGACTACATAATGTATGCTTCCTTACGTGAGGTGCCACGTTTTACAAACTGAAGGTGTGTGGCAACCTTGCATCCATCAAGCCTATCAACATCAACTTTTCCAACAGCATTTGCTCACTTTGAGTCTGTGTCACACTTCAATAATTCTCAAAATACTTCAAACATTTTCATTATTAATGTATTTATTATGATGATCTGTGATCAGTGATCTTTGATGTTACTACTACAAAAAGACTGCCACTGCTGAAGGCTTAGATGATGGTTAGTGTTTTTTGGTGAGAAAGTATTTTTTAACTAAGATATGTATCTTTTTTTTTGACAGAACGTTACTGCACATTTAATAGACAACAGTAAAGTGTAATCATAACCTTTATATGCACTAGGGAACAAAAAAATTCACGTGACTCATTTTATTGCAACATTCACTTTCTTTATTATGGTAGTGTGGAACTAAACCCACAATTTCTGAGGTGTGTCTGTAGGCAGACTCAGAGAGACAGCCAGTGGAAAGGTGGCTGGGGGTGGGTGCGAGGAGCTCGGGAGCTACTGCTTGATGAGTACAGTTTCTTTGGGGAAGATGGAAAGTTCTGGAGATGAACAGTAGCGATGGCTGCACCACAGTATGCATGTACTTAATGTCATGGGAAAAGAGTGGTGAAAACAATCACTGCTTCTTAATAATAGTAACTATTTATCACCATTATTCCTAATAATGGTACTATTAATTCCTAATAATGGTCACTAATTACTACTAACTCAGCATGAAAAAAAATTTAAAAATCGAGAACAAATTTTTTACAATCTCATTAAAAATGCGGCAGACTAAAAGAAAGCCTGCAGAGTAACTACAAAACGCCATCAAGAGCAGATGCCAAAATATGAAGCTGTGTCTTCAGGGATCACGAAAGACAGAATTACAGGGTGGTTCTGAGGAACAGCAAAAACCGAGCAACCTCCAAGGTTCTTTAAACCCAGGCCACAGGACTGGAGCGCCTCCTCCCTTCCCTTCTCCCAAACAGCAGTTACTCTCAGTATCTGACCATCTCTAACCTCTACCATCACCCAACACAGGGTCACATGGACAGGAACTCAGGAAAAGTCACAGGGACAACCCTGGAATCCCAGCTCTGCCACTCACTAGCAGTGTGACTGCCTTCCCATCCAAGTACTAACCAGGACCAACCTCTGCTTAGCTTTCGAGATAGATGAGATCGGGCGCGTCCAGGGTGGTACGGCCGTAGGCAGTATGACTGTCTCTACCTCAAAGCATGGACAGGATGACAACGGAGCTGACATCTCTGAGTGCTTACTACATGCCGAGTACTGCACTAAGGCTTCTTGAGGTGGTCCTCAACATAAGTTCTAAGGACTCCCTTTCTACAGATGAGGAAAGGATAGCAGAGAAGTCAGGTGACTTACAAGTCACCCAGCAAGTAAGTGGAGCCTGACTCCCAACTGAAAACCTCACACGCAGAGGGCTAGGTGGGGCCTGGCACTGCTCACACATGCCCAGTCAACAGTGAGGAAGACACGTGCATTTTCGTTCAAATATAATAAAAGCCTGCTGACCTGCTGGGTTAAAGTGAATGATCAAGGCCCCTCTGTCCAGAGAAGATGATCCTGGCCTGGCCTGCACTCTCCCCTCCCTGCGAGGATCCTGGTTCTGACCCCCCAGGGGCGGGCAGGACCCGCCCCCCCCCAGCTTCCAGACTCACCAGCAGGCAGTGCACATACTCGGGGCCTCCGACCAGAGTGGTGAAGGTGCCCAGCTGCTCCGCCAGGGCCAAGAGGACCTCATCCTCATCATAGATGGTATCTGCGGGACAAGACAGACTGGGTTACAGTCCCGCCCCACAGCTGACTTTCCCTGGGGAACAAGCGTGCTCCAGTCCGCTTCCTCAACCTGGCAGCCACCCTCTACCTGGGCGGGCAGAGATGGCAGGGGGTGGGGCGGGGGGTGGGACTGAGTGATCAGGTGTGCGATGCTAGGGAAGAGAGACCACCAATACTGTCAAGTTCAGAGCCAGCGTGACTTGATAGATATCCTGAGTCACTTCCTAACTACATGACCAATTAAGTCACTTCATCTCTCCATACTTCAGTTTCCTCATCTATAAAATGAGGGCAGTAGTCTTACCTGCCTTAAGAAGTTACTGTGAGATAATCTTGACAACGATGGTGGCATAGAGCACAAGCTCTGTGAACAAACTTAGTTCTCACGAGAAAGGGTTTAGAACACTTTCTGGCATATCATCAGTTTATAGTAAGTAGTAGCTATTATTACTATTATTATCGTTTAATGTTTACATCAACGCTATAGCACATGATGACCATGCCTGTTTCATACATAAAAACTCTACGGAACAGAGGAGTAATTTGCCTAAAGTCACCAGCTTCTAACTTCAAACCAGGCTCCATCTGTCTTCAGACCCCTTCCATCAGCCCCTGCGCCAGCGCCCAGCACACGGCACTTAAATACTATCTGTTAAACTCACAGAGAGGTTTCTCTCCTATCTGGCAGGAACCACCCCCAGAAGCCCCAACTCAACGTGGGCCCCAGGACTCCACTGTACCTGTAAGGAAGGGCAGAAGCTCACTGCGGGTCCTTTCAACCCCGAGGGCCAAGGCAATGGTGGACAGCTTCTTGATGCTGTTAAGGCGAAGCTAATGAGAAGAAGAAAATGAAGGGAGAATGTTAGCAAGCCCACACTTAAGGTGATAGTTTTGGACCCAGTCGGCCACTGGAAGCCTCGCTAAGCACGTGTAGGGTGCTGAGTAATGCAGGCCTACCAAGCGACTGTGTGACCTTGAGCTGTTAAATTACAGCAGCAGCCTCAGCCACAGTATCCAACGGGTCTCACTGAGCCAACACCCCCTTCAGCACTTTCCAGGATCACTCTGTCTGATGCTGTGCCTGCATGCCCAAGTTCCCCACCCTCCTACCTGTGCCCACTCTCTGGCTCAACACCACTAACATACTCCACCTTGTGCTCTTAACAGCAGCAGCTACGGTCCCAGCTTACTGTGCTGGGCCCAGTCCCAGGCAGAGTACTCAGCTGCATGTCTCATTTATCTCTCACGACAAGCTGAGGACAGAGGGTTACAGGCCCTACCCCAGGAGAGCAAACAGGGTCACAGAGCTCTGCGGCAGGGAGCGGGGACTGTAACCCAGCGATGGGTTAGATGGTAGATGGTGGTTAACAGTAGTGATAACAGAACAAACAATATTATAATGACACTGCTATAAAAACAAGACCAACATTAGCAGTAGTGATTCCACTAACACAGTGAGTTGAACAGTGACTGCAAAAAGGTATGTCCCAGTCCTAACCCTCAGTAGTGGTAGATGTGAAATATGCAAATGTGACTAAGCATCTCGAGACTGTCCTGAATTTGGGGCCGGGGTGCTGGCGGTGCTGTGCAACATTAGAAAAGCGTGTGTCTATCCCTAGTTCCTGGCTCCTAAACCCCTGCAGCTTTCTAAGAGACAGGAACACAAGGAGCATCTCTTGTTCTGATGTTTGATTTTCGATGCTGGTTCCTGATACTGAGCCCCAAAATTCCTTGGAATTTCCTGGATGATGGGAATGTCTCTTGTTCTAATGAGGTGACTCTGGCTGGGCTCCTGGATGGGGCTGGTCACCACAGAGAGCAAGCCATGCTCAGAAGCTGGGAGCTTTGAGCCCCAAGCCCCATTCCCCCAAGAGGGGCACTGACCGGATGATCAGTCACGTCCATGTGATGAAGCCTCTGTAAGAAACCTCAGAGTATGGGGCTTGGGGTGCACCCCCACATACTGCGAGGGTGATGCACCCCAACTTCAGGGGACAGAAGTTCCCTTGACCTCGCCCTCTGCATCCCTTCACGTGGCTGTTCATCTAGACTCTTTATTGCATCCTTTATTACATAACAAACTGGTAAATGCCAGTGAATCCTCACGGTCTGTAAGCTGTTCTAACAAATAATCAAAGCCACGGAGGGGGCCTGCTTTGATGCTAATTGTAGGACATCCAGCAGGTGTTGCCAAGAACTGCTTGATCAGGAAGTGGGGAAAGCCATCTGGTGTCAGAAGTGCTAAGTGTAAGAGGGGTGTGAGAGGAAAGGAAAGACACGAGCCCGAAATCCAACAGCAGTGACTTACAAGAGACAGAAGAAAAGACAAAGAGACACAGAAGGGAAGGCTGTGTGAAGACAGAGAGGGAGCTGGGGCTGTGTCCACAAGCCAAGGAATCTGTCAAGAATGGCTGGCATACCCTTGAAGCTGGGGAGAGGTGCGGAGCCTCCTGAAAGAAGCAATACAGCTAACACCGTGATCTCAGACTTCTTGAACCTCCCGAAAGAACCAATATGGTTAACACCATGATCTCAGACTTCTTGAACCTCCTCAAAGAACCAATACAGCTAACACTGTGATCTTGGATTTCTTGAACCTCTTGAAAGAATCAACAAAGCTAACACCTTGATCTCGGACTTGAACCTCCTGAAAGAACCAATACAGCCAACACTGTGATCTCGGACTTCTTGAACCTCCTGAAAGAACCAACACAGCTAGCACCTGATCTCAGACCTCTGGCCTCCAGGCGCTGAGAGAGAACCCTTTCTGTTGTTTGCAGCCACCTAAGTTGCAGTGCTTTGTCGTGGCCACCCCTGAAATCACACCCTCTGCTAACACAAGGCAGGCCTCAGGCTCAGAATGTTAGTGTCAGGACCTCATCTGATGCCCTCATCCCAGGGAACACGACGAATGCCTCCTTTCCACCAGCAGGGAGGCAGACTCGGGGGTGTAGACTGCTGCCTGAATGAGCACTGAGTGGGCCAGGACCCAACCCCAACTGCTCAGGTGGCCTGGCCACCTGGGAATCTCCCTTCCAATGTCTCCAGCCTGACAGCGGGGCTGCAGCCATGAGCTCCTGTGCAGAAAGGGCAAGGCGACGCCCCAGTGGTGGGTAGGCCCATCAGCTTCACCAGCCCAAGCACAAGCTGGACTCCTCCCCAGAGGAAAAGCAGAAAAAAGGGAGTATGGCGAAGGGGGAGCAGCAACGGCTCCCTTGGCCTGCTCTTCCCCAGGCCATGAGACTCTGAAGAGGGCGCAAAGTGCCTGGGACCCTGCACCCCCTCCGGTTGAAGGCGCTAAGACTCTCTTTGGCAACCACAGTGATGACAGCTTGAAGAAATGCTATGGTGGCCTCTCCTCAGAAAAACACCCCACTTTTCATACAGTGTCACTGGGTCTTTGGACCACCTGGGCTTGAAGTGGTCCACTCGCTCACCTGCCTGGCAGCAAAGGGGCCTCCAGATTAAGTATCACAAGCCCTGCATCTTTTCAGCTGAAGATTAAATGTATATAGAGACAAACATACAGAAACATATAAACAACTAAATACGGTGAATGTGAACCGCCAGTGAAATCTGAGTAGGAAGCACACAGGCACTCCCTGATGTTATCTTCCTCATCCAGTATCATGGACATGCCCTGAATGCCAGATGGACCCCAGGTTAAGAGCTCCTGCACTGGGCTATACTGCCGCTTAGGACCTCTGGTTTCCATCTGTGCATGTGAGTCCCTGCAAAGATATTTTAAAATCACTTTTGCATTTGGATGTGACCATGAGACTAATGTCTGGCCAGTGAAATCCAAGTGGGAACGGTGGGTGTGACTTCTAGAAGTGCTCTTATGGGGAGATGGGGGTCACATTCTTCATCCTTCCTTCCCTGTCTGGAATGGGCCTATGATAGCTGGGGCTTCAGCAACCATCTTGGGGTCTTGAGGTAACCTGGGACTGGGGAGGGCGGGATGGAGGACACAGAACAACATGTACGAGCCTGGGATTCTAACACTTAATGTCACACCAGCTTGGACTACCGCCAGACTTATTGATGTGAGTCATTTAAGTATCATTTATTCAGAGTCTTCCTATTACTTATAGCCAACCTTGGCTTCCCTGGTGGCTCAGACGGTAAAGCGTCTGCCTACAATGCAGGAGACCCGGGTTCGATCCGTGGGTAGGGAAGATCCTCTGGAGAAGGAAATGGCAACCCACTCCAGTACTCCTGCCTGGAAAATCCCATGGACAGAGGAGCCTGGTAGGCTACAGTCTATGGGGTTGCGAAGAGTCAGACACGACTGAGCGACTTCACTTTCACTTCGCTTCCCTGGTGGCTCAAATGGTAAAGAATCTGCCAACAATGTGGGAGACCCAGGTTCAATCCCTAGGTCAGGAAGATTCCCTAGAGAAGGGAATGGCTACCCACTCCACTATGCTTGCCTGGAGAATCCTATGGACAGAGGAGCCTGGCGGGTTATAGTCCATGGGGTCGCAGAGGGTCAGACACGACTGAGTGACACAGGCAGTGGATCCTTAAGCAACACGGACGGGGCTGGGGCGCCCACCACCTGCTCACTTGAAAACCTGAGTATAACTCACAGTGGGCCCTCCTCTCAAGTTCCACATCTATGGGTTCAACCAACAGCAGACCATGTAGCACCACAGTATTTACTACTGAAATAATCTGCAGGCCAACCTTAATCCTAACTAGCCCAGTCAATGATGGAGTTCTTTTTGGACAGAAAGATATAAGGACAAGCTGGCCAAGGAACATCCAGGAAAGATTTTCCTCTTTGATGAGAGGGAGGAGGATGAGAACCTCTCTGCTCACACCCATGGTTCCACGACCACACGTATCACCATGAGCCAGGGCTGTTTTTGTCCCCAGCAGCCCTCAGCCTACTACACGAGACATAATAAATAAAAACTCCCTTCTCACCACTACATCCACACAAACGCTACCACTTTTTAAAATCCACGTCACATTCAACCCACAGAGCTTCCCCGATATGACCACATAGAGTACGGTCCCACATGTAGCATATCTTCGCTTCATGCTGAGTGACACCCGAAGGCTCTCCTGTGGACTATGAGGCCCAACGCGACTGGCTCCTGTGTACAGGTTCATCCTCACTTCCCATGCCCTCTTTGCTCCCTGGATTCCTGTCAGAGTAGCTCCCTCAACAGCTACTAAAACACAAACATTACGGTCAGGTCTTCTTACTTGCTGACATGCTGTTTCCTCAGCTTTCCCTGAGACACAACAGGGCTCCCCTCACTGCATTCAGGCCTCTGCTCAGGCCTCACCAACGCCTGCCCCGGATACACCAGCACGGCCTCATCACCCTACACATCTTAACTCTCATCATCTCTAACACAGGCAGCGGATCCTTGAGCAACACGGACGGGGCTGGGGCGCCCGCCACCTGCTCACTTGAAAACCTGAGTATAACTCACAGTGGGCCCTCCTCTCAAGTTCCACATCTATGGGTTCAACCAACAGCAGACCATGTAGCACCACGGTATTTACTACTGAAATAATCTGCATGTAAGTGGACCCACACAGTTCAAACCTGTGCTGTTCAAGGGTCAACTCCACTTCTCTGTTCACTGTTTCTCCTTCCCCACTAGAATGTGGGCTTCACAAGGGCAGGGATTCTGTCTTCTGCACTCTGTGCCTCCAAATCCCAGGGCACGGCCTGGCAAACAAGAAGAGTCCAATAAATGCTGGATTAATTTTTTAAAATCAAGGCTACACATCTATTTCTACAGGCAGAGAAGGAAAGAACCTGGGGGAACATGCTCCCAACTGTTACAGTTTGGTAGAGCCGGCAGCTGGGAATGAGCAGGGTGGCAGGCGCTGCAAGGTGGCTGCTTTAATAACAAGCCTCAGCCCTGGAAACGCCTAGTGAGTGACACAAGTGCCTCTTCAACTTCTACAAAATCCTAACATCCTTCCACCTCATTTCACAAAGAATCGTGTTTTTAAATGAATATAATGTGTGTGGGTGTGTGCAGGCAGATGGGTGTGAAAAGTTCTGCATCACCAGAGAGTGAAATGAGGACCACAATCTCTATTTCTGGAGCATTTGATTTTTTTTTTAAAAGTGAAGAATGAACAAGTATGCACTCTGGCTTCACCAATTAGCTAAGGTCCCCAGGTAAATCCCGGCTACCTCAGAGCTTCAGTTTCCTCACTGTAAGATGGTTATCACAACAATGCCTGTTTCACAGGATTGCTGGGATAATCAAATAGAGGACATAGAGCCTGGCATGAAGCAAGCACACAAGTGTAACCATTATTCTTCTCACTATTTCTCATGTATTTTTATTTCTTGAGCAGGGAAGAAATAGTTAACCTGAAATAGAAAGGAAAAAAGTAATCTCCCCACCTCCTTGGAAATCGCAGCACAAACGAGTCCTTCCCTAGCAGTTTACCTGGCCTTATAATTATGGAGGTCCCTGCTCCCCCATTTGGAAGGTGACTTGTCTCTGGGATGAGGAAGGAGCATGACTGTTACCAGCTGGTGATTCCTGAACCGAGTACAGGGCTGGACACGTCAAAAACAGCAAGCATAAATATTTTTCAAGTCTTTAAAAATACACGTCATCCAGAGAAGGCACAGCAGATCTTGAACCCACTTTCTTCACCACCACCCTACACCAACTAAAATCTCAGAGCAACCTGATTCCTGAGTTCTGCTTCAAACCCCCATATATTCTATGTGTTCCAGAAAAGAAGCCAGAGCCTGAGACATCGTATTTCTAAGGTGTGGGCACCCAAAATGTCTTAGAGCATGCAAGAACCTGCTGTCTTTACACAGTTTATCTCATTTAATCCTCACAGCAGCCCTGCCGGGTGTATCTCCCACCCTTTTTCTCACTTAACAAGAAAATCAAGGCCCAGAAGAGTTGAGTAACTCATAACGTTGCCAGACCAGACTTGAAACCCTGGTCTGCCTCCACCCATGGCATTGCCACCTGTGTCACCTCCGGGCCTGTGTCACCTCCGGGCCTACTCTGTCTCCACAGGGCCCAGCCTGGTGGTGAAAAGTGTTGCCCTGAAACCCAATGCTTTTGGCTAAGTCCTATATCAGTATTTACTGGGTTGTGTGACAATGACCAAACATTCAGAATGAAGATTCAGAATCTGATTTAAAGGAGCCAATTGTAAAAGGACACTTCTGGAACAATCAGGAAAATCTGATTATGTGTATGAATCAATTGTTAGATGACATCAAATATCACTGTAAAAACTTTGTCATGTATGATGTTTTTGAACTGTGGTGCTGGAGAAGACTCTTGAGAGTCCTCTGGACTGCAAGGAGATCAAACCAGTCAATCCTAAAGGAGATCAATCCTGAATATTCATTGGGAGGACTGATGCTGAAACGCTGAAGCTCCAATACTTTGGCCACCTGATGCGAAGAACTGACTCATTTGAAAAGACCCTGATGCTGGGAAAGATTGAAGGCAGAAGGGGATGACAGAAGATGAGATGGTTGGATGTCATCACTGACTCAATGGACATGAGTTTGACTAAACTCCAGGAGTTGGTGATAGACAGGGAGGCCTAGCATGCTGCAATCCATGGGGTTGCAAAGAGTAGGACACGACTGAGCAACTGAACTGAACTGATGTATGATAATGTCATTGTGGTTATTAAAATGCCCATTGTTTTAGGACTTCCTTGGTGGTCCAGGGGTTAAGACTCCATGCTTCCAATGCAGGGGGCACTAGTCTGATCCCTTGTTGGGGAACAAAGATACCACATGCTGCACTGCACAGCCAAATAAAAAAAGTCCATGGTTTTAGAGGTGCATAATGAAGTATGTAGGAGAAAGTATCTGGGGTATGGGATTTATTTTTAAAATACTTCAGCCAAAAAAAAAAAGTGTGTGGGGAGGAGGATGAGAAACAGGTGAAAAAATATGATAAATTTTTTTTTTTAAACTGCTGAATCTGGATTCGGTACTATTTTCTCTGTGGCTTGAGATCTGACAATCAAAAATCATTTACTGGAAAAAAAACCCAGCACCTATCTCAGATTTCTTTTGTGAGGACTCAACAAACACACACAAAGCACTTAGCAGGCTGGCAGACAGCAGGGTTTCTCAGCCTTGGCACAACTGACCTCTGGGGCTGGACCATCCCTTGTGAAGGGACGGCCTGGGCAGTGCAGGATGCTGGGGAGCATGCCTAGCTACTGCTTGCAGCTCTCCCCCCACCAGTCGTGACAACCTGTTAAGACCCACTGCTCTACAGTAACCATTAAGAGAACAGTTTTTAAATTCCTGAAGCATCTCACCTTTGAGAGATGAAGCCCTCATCTTACCACAAGCGGCAGACTAAATTTAATGAAAACTTAAAACATGTCGTGCATTGTTCTAAGCATTTTCCTTGTACTAACGTATTTAATCCTTGAAACATGCCTATGAAATGCTAAGTATTACTTTGGGGTGGGGGGAGGTATCCACTGCACGGCTTGCGGGACCCTAGTTCCCCAACCACAGACTGAAGTCTGAGCCCAATGCAGTGAGCCCAATGCAGTGAAAGTGCCGAGTTCCAGACACTGGACCACCAGGGAATTCCCTATTCCCACTTCATAGATGAGAAAACTGAAGCACACAGTGTAAGTAACACAGAAACCTGTTCTCTCCACCAGTGAACCACATTTTAAGAAACGTGGTGCCCCAAATACCCCTGAGACAATGCAACCCAGTCACTGCTTCTTACTGGATAAGGAAGCAATTTCTTTGAAGTTCACTCTCCAAATATAAAACCATAAACTGCTATGACAACTGAATGAGGTCATCACTGAATGCCTTCTTAAGGGGTCAATTCCACTGCAACTGCCCAACCAGGCAGATGCTGCTTCCTCACTCATCATTATTCCTTACAGATGAGGAATCTGGACCCAGAACAGGCAAGGCACTGACTGGTCCAGCGCACACAGGGAGGGCACCGGTAGTGCTGGCATTCAAATCTCAGTCATCTTGACTCCTCCATCACTCACCACACTGCATCCAAACCACCAGCAAATCCCAACAACCCTCCTTTTCAAGATACCCCCAATCCTGCCAATGCTGGTGCTGCTTTGCAGTGGCATCCAGAAAGGTCTCTCTGCTCCTGCCTGGTCTCTATTCGACAGCAAAAACTCAGGAGCATGTCATTCCTCTACGCAAAGCCTGGCACTGGCTCCTCCACCTCACTAAAGGCTTTGCCTTGCTGGTCCACAGGCCTCACTTGATCTAGCTCTGGATTAATCCTCATCTGCCACCACTTCGACACTCACTGTGCAGCCACCACGCTGGCCTTGCTGTTCTGACTCCCGAACTACGGTCATAGGAGCCCAAACCACAGAGGCTGGGCCAGTGTAGCCCGCACAATTTTATAAATGGGGAAACTAAGGCCCAAAGGGAGTATAGAAACTCTTCGATCACCACTCCCCACAATTACAGCTAACATTTATTGGGCCCTTACAACAGACCGGGCGCCGTTCTATATGACTCGTATTATTAACTCGTTCAGCCCCTTACAACCTCCCATTGACACCAGGACTATTATTAGACCATAGTTTATGGAAAACAAAGGCCCAGATCGGTGAACTAATCGGCCCAAGGTCACTCGGGTGAGAGGCAGGGCTGGGATAGGCAAACCCTAACCCTACCTCCTCTCAATACTTCGCCTGCTGGGCTCACATATCTGAACCTCCCGCTCCTACACATTAGAAATGTTAGCCCGTTTAGTGCACTGCCCACCCTCCACTCAACGGGAGGATCCTGGAAGGGGGGCGAGTTTCCACCTCGTAATTCGTACCTGAATTTGGCCAGTTCCCACTTTGGGAGTGAGCTTTTCGCCCCCCCTCCCCTTCGGGGGTCTACACCAAAACTGGAGAGTGGGAGGGCAGGAACTGTAAAGTCAGTGTTCACGTCTCAGTCTCCATTTGGAAAGTTTAACCCACAGCGCAGAGCCTTAGCCGCTGAAGCCGTGAAGGGTGAAAACTACCCGGACCCCCACCAATCAGGCGGCCCCTCCCCCACTCGGAGCAAGTCACGCGCCCACAGCATCCCCAAGGCGCCATTCAAGGGCTGCTGCCGCCAATCACCAAGCCGTTCCTTCGCCTCTCCCCAACCCAATCGGTCGACTCTCTCCAGAGCCGCGGCCTCGTAGGCCCGGGGCCCCGCGCGCACTTGGCAGGCCCGGGACCCTCCAAGGTGGCCTTCGCTCCCGCCCTCCGCTGGGCCGACACCCAATCACGGGCGCCGTCTCATCGAGTCCGGGGACCCTAACATATGAAAACGGAATGCTGATTGGCCGCCGCCCCTTCCGCCACTCCCAGCGAACACTGAACCTTGTCCGCGAGGGACGCCCGTGCCCCCAGGTCCCCTTTCCCTTCTTCCTCAAGTCCCCGTTGCTTCCGGACCTGAACATCCTCGTTGCGGAGCTCGTCTATGAGCACCGCGATGGGGTAGAGCGAGTCGTCGCCATCGGCCGCCGCCATCTTGGGCCCGTCCCGTTCCTGTCAAGACTGCGGCCAGCGCCGTGCTAAAACCGGGATAGGGAGGGGTTGGGCTGGGAGGAGGAAAGAAAGGCGTGGGGACGCCCGAGCCACTTTACAGGGGCTACCCCACATTCATTGGCCGCGATATCCCGGCTGAGCCTGCGTTTCTTTGGTCCGAACAAATAAGGTCCCGCCTACCGCCCATTTGCCATTGGCCGAAGTGACGAGATTAAGTTTGCCGTAGGAGAGGGGGAGGAGGAAACGGAAGTACGTCGTATCTTAGCGACCAAGATTGGGCCCGCCTACGTCGCCGCTAATAGCGGCCTAGACGAGCAGTTGCTTCTAGCCAATGAGGAGGAAGATTGGGAGGTGGCTAAGCCAGCTCGCCTCCGAGTTCTTCTGCGCCTGCGTCGCTAGGAATGCATGACGTCACTGGCGGGGCAACGAGAACTATCCGCAGGTTTTGGTTTGGGAGACAGTGGTTCCTCTTGCTGGCAAGTGGACTCCTGAACCTTTGCGCGAGAGGAGGAGAGAGTGTGTCTTTGATTTATGCTTTATTTTGCTGAGGCCCCGAGAAACGTGGCGACTTGCCTTACTCTGGGTAAAACCCAACGCTCCTCATGCGTGGATCTGATTCCTGAACGCCTGTCTCCCACCTCCCCTTTTTACTCTTCAGCAGTTCTGGAAAATTAATTGCTTGAGCACATCATGCTTTTTCATGCCAACAAGCCTTTGCCCAAACTGTACGTTCTATTTGGAAAGCAGTTCCTATTAAATCGTCGGATCTCTACGTATCTCCTCTTCCCTTCCTCTCTTCAGTCCTGGCCAAGCTCCCAGAGCCACGTAATCAGTCAATCTCAATTTCTCTCCCTCCCTCCCTCTCTCAAAATTTGTATCCCTTAGCTGAGTCTTCGCTAAAGACCCACTCCAGTTAGGAAACTGCTCCTTATAAAAGGGAGCGGGGGTTGAGCGGAGAAGACGTTGCATATTTCAGTCTTTTCCTCCTTATTCCCAGGATCTTCCCCCAACCCCAACTCTGCCAACTCACGGAGGCTATAAACCTCCTTAGCTAAGGATGCGCTCTAAATATCTTATAATTTTGTCAGTTACACCTCAAAGCGCCCCCCCCCCCCCAAGAGTCCCAAGTGTGCCATGCAGAGACAGCCTCTGCAGCTCATAGATGCAGTCAGCAGCTTGATTCTGGTCAGACTCCACAGAAAAGACCCTGACCAAGAGTATTTCAACCAATGACCCAAAGAGTTCTCTCAGCACAACAGTTTGTTTCCACAGTTCACATCCTAAAAGAGTGATGTCCAAGGCACACTAAAGGCTTGTGTGCCACTTGGACACACTGGCAATCGTCCAGGTGTCTGACCACATCTGTTTTCTATTCCTGCACAGCTGGCACTAAGACTGCACAGCCACAGCGGCCCAGGGAGCAACATTAGGTTTCAACTTGCCTAAACCTTCCGCGTCGGTCAGACCATGCATTTAGGAAGGTCTCAGAGGACAGGGTTACTAGTGCCAGTGGCTTTGGCTATAGTGTAGAGCTGAAAATTCCCCCAGAGGGATAGATACCACTTATTCCTATAAAGCCAGGATGCTGCTGGAGCCAGTCTCGAATAAGTGATTCCTATAAGATGCAGGACTTCGGGGGCCCTTCGTACCTTGGTGGCAGTGGAGTCCAAATTGATTCATCCCCAAATTTGGAACATCAAGCAGGAGAATTGCAAGGCTTCTACAGATCAGACTTCAGTTTTGAGGTGCATTTGCTGCTGCTGCTGCTAAGTCACTTCAGTCGTATCTGACCCCATAGATGGCAGCCCACCTGAGGTGCATTTATTGGCAAGCTAATTACTGCTGTTTATAAGCAGTGCACCTGTTGGTAGTGTCAGAGTGGCCCTGAGTTCATAAAGCAGTGGGGACTTTTAACTGGAGGCTGCATCCCTTTGCCAGAGGTATTAACTAACAAAATCATTAGGACATTGTCTCCCATGTCCCAGGAGTGTAGTGAGTGTTGGGCCTCCTTTGGCTAATGGGGAGTCCAAGAGACAATAGTTTTTCTTTCACTGATGGAAGGATTGAGCATGGTAATCTGCCCAAAGAATCCCATTAAACTTTCACTGGAAAATAGGACTTGAATTTGGTCAGGTTATATCAGCTACCCCAACTGGCCGAGATGTGATGACAAGTTAGACAAGGCTATGGAGGCTGGGGCCTCTAACTTGCCAACAAAGAGAATATAATTTATATAATGAAAACTTTGTACATCAGACGTTAGTGGCGCTTGACCAAAATCCTTACCACTTGCCAGAAGCAAGTAAAAAGGTAATATGTCTCATTAAGACTTGTCTACCTGCATCTCCCCTTACTGGAACAGTCGCCTCTGTGGGATGTGGAAACACAAGCATATCACACAGCAATTTCTGATATGTTCTGATGCAGGATGCTGAATTTTTCCAAAGGATCCTGCTATGGTCTCTTTGTGTGTGCTCAAAATTCATATATTAAAACTCAACTCCCAAGGTTATCGTATTAAGAGATGGAGCTTTGGAAAGAGATTAGGTCATGAATGGGATTATAATGACCTTTCAAAAGAGGGCTGAAAGAGCTCTCTTGCCTTCTTTTGTCTTGTAAAGATACAACCAGAAGTCTGCAACCCATAAGAGGGCCCTCACCTGACCATGCTGCCACCCAGATCTCAAACTTTCAGCCTTGTGAACTGAGAGAAATAAATTGATGTTTATGAACTACCCACTCTCTGGAATTTCATTACAGCAACCTGAACAGACTGAGATAGGCCCCCAGCTACCTCATCTATTTAGCTTCCCTCTGCTTTTGTGATAATACATGAAGGCTCTTTGTTATGTTGGTTCAGTCACTACCCCATCCTCATTTCCAAGATTGTCAAGAAAGGTAAAGGGTGTAAGATTTTTACCCCATTTGCAAACCAAGTTACCTTGCCAGTTTCATGGATGCTGGCATAAGATGTGAGATGCCTAGGACTGAGACAGAAGCCATTATTATGTGTGGCACAACAGGCAGCAAGAGCTCCAAGTTCACACCTGGTTCCTTTTGTTCCCACAAGCCCCACAGGGGTTGTGCAAAGAAGTCCAGGGGGATGCCACACCCACAGTGGGGTCTGTGTCACAGATGGAGAACATTATGCTTAAGAAATCCTAATATTCCAGTGTGGATTGTAAGTACATCTATCAACCTTTGCTTCTGAGGAAGACATTTTATTTATTATATTAGTTAAATAATGAATCTGCCCTTGTCCCCAAGACAGACACTACTGCCATATTTCTCGGAGGTTATATAAAAATCCTTTCAAAGTAATCCAGAACAGAAGCTGATATAAGACATGAAAACGTGAAATGAGAGGGTCATGGAGAACTGTCTCCTAATAAGGTACACCTTTCCCTTCAACTTTTGGGAGTAACTGAGCAAAAAGATTCATTGAAGATTTCTAATACCCAAACTGACCTTGATTGCGTGGTGCTGCTGCGCTAAGTTGCTTCAGTCATGTCTGACTCTCTGACCCCATGGACTTAGCTCACCAGGCTCCTCCGTCCATGGGATTCTCCAGGCAAGAACACTGGAGTGGGTTGTGATTCCCTCCTCCAGGGGATCAAACCTACATCTCTTTTGTCTCCCGCGTTAGCAGGTGGATTCTTACCACTAGCACCACCTGTGTGGTGCTGTGTGACTGTTAAAAGGCTAGAGGAGACAGAAGGAGACAGATTTAACAGGAGACTTCATGGGTGAGGTGGTATTAACCTGGATGAGCAGTGAGAGGTGAGAACAGATGAAAAGAAAGAATAATGTCACATATCTGAATAAATTGAAATTTTTTAACTTATCAGAAAAATATGTAATTGAGTATCCACACATACAACGAGTCAATTCTGGTAGATTGCTAATCTAAATATTAAAGCTAAATAAAAATTTAAAAATAAAACAAAGGCAAACATTTCTAGTCTTAGAATGGGAAATTTTATTAAGCAGACTAATAAAGGTTATTGAGAAGTAAATATTTTTACATTAAAATTAACACTTCCTCCTCATTGACACACACACACACACACGCACGCACACAGAGGAAGAAAGAGACAGACAGCATGAGATAAAGGACAGAGGAAGACAGAGACAGAGAGCATGAGATAAAGGAAACCAAGAATGACATCATGTCCAGCAGGTATATAGAACTACTATAAATCAATTTAAAAAAGCAATAAATAGAAAAATGGATAAAATAAATTAATACATACTTCAGAAATAGGTTTCCCAATAGATAAATATGTGAAAACATGCTTCATTTTCATCATAACCATCATACACCAATTAGAAGTCCAAAATGAAAAAAAAAAAACCAGAAAGTGTCGACAAGGATGTTGGTAAGCCAAGAGTATCTCCTACACTGCTGTGACTGTGGAAATTGGCCCAAACATTTTCCAGACCTCTTTGGCACTGCCCTGAAAAGGTAAAGATGCAGGGGCTTCCCTGGTGGTCCGGTGGGTAGGACTTAGCCTTACAATGCAGGGATTACATGTTCGGTCCCTGGTCGGGGAGCTGAGATCCCACATGCCTCACAGCCAAAAAACCAAAACATAAAACAGGAGTGATATTATAATGAATTCAGTAAAGACTTTAAAAATAGTCCACATCAAAAACAACCTTTAAAAACAATAAGAATGTAAATCTGTCACCCAACAACTCCATTATTAAATATACAG
This sequence comes from Ovis aries, assembly GCF_016772045.2. NCBI lineage: Eukaryota > Metazoa > Chordata > Mammalia > Artiodactyla > Bovidae > Ovis > Ovis aries. The sequence continues at coordinate 58,149,926 of NC_056067.1, read as the reverse complement.
CCAACAGAAACTAGTATGTGTCTCATCGAAACAGGTTCTCGATTTACATACCACGCACTACTCCTAATAGTCCCAAACTGAAAACAATCCATATGCCAACTAACAGAGGAATGATTAACTGTTTTCTATTCATATGATAGAACCCTACACAGCAATGCAAACAAATGATCAATGACAACACCCAGCAATAAACTCACAAACAACATGAGAAATGACAAAAGCCAAATACAAGAATAGTTTACTTACTTTATATAAAATTCAAACTGACTAAAGTGATTTATGTTGCTGGATGTCAAGGCAGTGGGTGCCCTGAGGAGCAACAGATGAGAAGGAACAGATCGTGGGGGCCTGGCAATATTCCATTTACTGATCTAGGTACAGACTACAGAAATGTATTCATTCTGTGAATTTCTGTTGAGCTCTGACTGTAAAAACTGCATGTATCTTTAATATTTTAAAATACATATCACCAATCAAAAAGTTGGGATACGCTATGAGAATGACCATCATCAAAGACCACTCCTGGGTACATATCTGAAGAAAATGAAAACACTAATCCAGAATGATATGTGCACCTCAATGTTCATGGCAGCATTATTTACAATAACCAAGATATGAAAGCAAATTGCGTTACCAACAGATGAATGGATTAAGAATATGTGATACATATAGATGGAATATATCTATACCAAACAAAATGGAATACTGCTGCTGCTGCTGCTAAGTCGCTTCAGTCGTGTCCGACTCTGTGCAGTCCCATAGATGGCAGCCCTCCAGGCTCCCCCGTCCCTGGGATTCTCCAGGCAAGAACACTGGAGTGGGTTGCCATTTCCTTCTCCAATGCATGAAAGTGAAAATGAAGTCGCTCAGTCACGTCCGACTCTTAGCGACCCCATGGACTGCAGCCCACCAGGCTCCTCCATCCATGGGAATTTCCAGGCAAGAGTATTGGAGTGGGGTGCCATTGCCTTCTCCAATAGAATACTAGTTAGCAATAAAAAATAATGAAATTCTGCCACTTGCAACAACACAGATGGATTTAGAGGGTATTATGCTTTTGTAAATATGTCAGAGAAAGACAAACACTATATAATATATTTATTTGTGGAATCTAAAGTATTGAACAAACTACTGAATATAACAAAAAGAACAGACTTGAAGATATAGAAAACAAACTAGAGGCTACCAAAAGGAGGCAGAGGGTAGGGGGATAAGAGCTGCAAACGACTGTGTATGAAATAAATAAAGTACAGGGAAATATCATACAGCACAGGATATACAGCTAATCTTTTATAGTAAGTGGAGTATAAACTTTAAATATTGTGAACCACTACTGTAAAGCTGAAACTTACATAATATTGTAAACAAAATATACCTCAATCTTCAAAAATTAAATTTTAAAAAATAAAAAGCGGAAACAAAGGTAAATAATTAAATCAGCAAGTAAATAAATAAAGGTTTCTTTGGAGCGTTCTGGGAAAAAAAAAAGATGGGATACAGAAAACAGATTACTGTTGCAATGTCCTCATATTATAAAGGTGGTGTTTAACAGTATTAGGTACAATGACACTGTGATTACCTTTGGAAAATATGCTATAATTTCTGGGCAAAAGCTAATAAATACATAGCATACAACTTTTCAAAGAAAATATATAAATTATACTATAGAATTATATTTAGAAAATAATAGAAAAGAAGCTAACATAGACAAAATAAGAAAATACTCTAACAGCAAATGTATCAATTATTACATTAAATTTATAAAGACTAATTTCTTAATTGAAAATTTTTTCCCTTATTCATGAATGGGTTTGCAGGAGATAGGGCCACATAATAGAATTAAAGTAGGAAAATGAAAAAAACATTTCATGGAGTTTTAAGAAGCAGCTAACATGGCAACGTACTCCTTAGACAACATGCACTTTGAGTTTTGTTATTGTAATTAGTGGTATTTTCAATTTTTCTTACTATATAACTTTCCAATGTACTGACTGATGGATAACAAACGTGATAGACTTTATGCATGTATACACATATGTAGGTTTTTCTTTCATTTTTTTCCTTCTTTCGTTGTTATCCAGTTTCTGGTAAATACTTAAGTGTCTCATGTGAGAAAGAAATAGTGGTTTCTATTTGGGATACAAGGTTCAATCTATATATCAATTGTTTGAAAATAATTTTTTTGTTTTTCAAACTGTTGAATTGTCAATACTTTCACTGATTTCAGAACATCAATACAGAGAAAACCACGTAAAAATCTCTCCTAAATTTGAGGCAATATCCACAGTGCTCACTGAAAATCTGGGAGCTCCAGGGAATTCCTTGACAGTCTTGTGATTAGGACTCCGAGCATCTGCTGAAGGAGGTTCCATCCCTGCTTCCATCCAGGTTCCATCCCTGGTCAGGGACTAAGATCCCAGGAACTGAGCAGCTCGATGAGAAAAAAAAAAAATCAAGGAACCCCAAATTCCAAACTCTGTAGACACAAAATGGATCTTTTTGTATCTTTCATGTCTTTTCCTTTCAAATGGATCTTCATGTGATGCTCTGAATGACTTTGCTAAAGCCCTTTACTTTGTGGATTACAACAACCTGTGGAAAATTCTTGAAGAGATGGGAATACCAGACAACCTTACCTGTCTCCTAAGAAATCTGTATGCAGGTCAAGAAGCAAAAGTTAGAAGCAGACATGGACTAGTTCAAAATTGGGAAGGGAGTACATCAAAGCTGAGTATTATCACCCTGCTTACTTAACTTATATGCAGAGTACATCATATGAAATTCTGGGCTGAATGAATCACAAGTTGGAATCAATATTGCCAGGAGAAATATCAACAACCTCAGATATACAGATGATATCACTCTAATGGCAGAAAGTGAAGAGGAACTAAAGAGCCTCTTGATGAGGATGAAAGAGGAGAGTGAAAAAGCAGGCTTAAAACTCAAATTCAAAAAGTGAAGATCGTGGCATCTGGCCCCATCACTTCATGGCATCTGGCCCCATCACTTCATGGCAAATAGATGGGAAAACAATGAAAACAGTAACAGATTTTTATTTTCTTGGGCTCCAAAATCACTGTGGACAGTGACTGCAGCCATGAAATTAAAAAACGCTTGCTCCTTGGAAGAAAAGTTATGACCAACCTAGATAGCATATTCTAAAGCAGAGACATCACTTTGCCAAAAAATGTCCATATAGTCAAAGTTATGGTTTTTCCCGTAGTCATGTACAATGTGAGAGCTGGGTCATAAAGAAGGCTCAGCATAGAAGAATCGATACTTTCAAATGTGATGCTGGAGAAGACTCTTGAGTGTCTCTCGGAGAGCAAGGAAATCAAACCAGTCAATCCTAAAGGAAATCAACCCTGAATATTCAGTGGAAGGACTGATGCTGAAGCTGAAGCTCCAATACTTTGCAGAGAATTGCAAAGAGCCAATTCATTGGAAAAGACCCTGATCTTGGGAAAGACTGTGGGCAGGAGGAGAGGGGATGACAGAAAATGAAATGGTTGGATGGCATCATTGATTCAATGGATATGAGTTTGAACAAATTCCAGGAGATAGGGAAGGATAGGGAAGCCTGGCGTGCTGCAGTCCACAGGGTCGCAAGGAGTCGGAGATGACTTACTGACTGAGCAACAACAGTAGAAATAAACGTCATCACTTTAGGGACATGAGCAATACCTCCAAATGTCTTTCTTGACAACTTGCCCAAGTCATCATCACAAAAGACAGAAATGTGCCTTTGCAAACCCCAATTTCATGCAATTCACATCTTTTTCAATTTTCACATCATGAGATATTGTTTCAAACTATGGTAAAATGTCATTTTATGCACTCATTTGCCCCACTCCAGTTCAATTTGGACATTTCTAACTGAAAATGTTAAAACCTGCACATCTCCCTATGAGGCATCACATTTCAAGTACATAACTGGCATCTCTCTAGTGACACAATGGACAAACCTCATGAATGGTTCGAAAAGCTTTTTTTTAAAATTTAGATTTATTTATTTTTAATTGGAGGCTAATTACTTTATAATATTGTGCTGGTTTTGCCATACATCAACATGAATCCGCCACGGGTATACACGTGTTCCCAATCCTGAACCCCCCTCCCATCTCCCTCCCCATACCATCCCTCTCAATTTCCCCTCCAGAACTATTATCTTCAGTTTCAGTCATGGCCTGCTGCATTCTCTTCCATTTCCATGGACCTTTTCTTAATATTCCAGGTCAACTTCATTTTTCAGAAATATACTGTGACACATTTAAATTACACGCTCATACAATTCTCCATAGTATCCAGATTGTTTAGGACCTGATGTTTATTAGTGCATAAATTCTGAACTCCTCCAATGCAAGCACTAGTGAATTTTCCAGTACATAAGTACTTATATATCTTCAATTACAATTACCATTATAACTGCATTTACTTGGAGAAGATGCTCACCATGTCTTGCTGACCTACTATTTCTGCTCAGCCACTCATAATCTTAGTTAGGACTCTGGGGGAAGTGACTATGAAATGAAATGAAATGAACATAGTCCAAATACATCCATTTTACATTTTTCTCACGGGATTACAGGATGTTTTATTACTTATGCTAGCAAAACAGATCCTGGATATTCTGGAGTCACATCTCATGAGCAGAGCTGAGAGTTGCAAAATATGCAATGATTATTACAGACGTTTTCACAAACAAAAAAATATCAATACTGTTTGTTTTTGTTTAAAGCCAAAGTAATATGACTGATGAAGAAAAAGGTGTTGAAATAGATAAAGGTGCTCACCAGGAGGATGGTTTTGGTGGCTCTGGACTCAAGGGAGGATGTGGAGGAGACATTGATCCTATGACTGTTTTGGACCCACAGTGCAAATATATACCATTTACATCTTTCTCATAAGAGCAGGGGAGTTTGTATTCCTTTTCCCAGCAAAGCAGAGCCTAGATATTCTGGAGTCAAGACTCATGAGCAGAAAGGGGCTGACAGCTGGAAAACATGCAGTGATTATGGCGGAGATGTTCATAATGAACAAATCAGGATCTTTCAAAACACTCAAAACAATATAATAGATGGAGAAAAGGGTGTTAAAACAGACAAAGGTGCTCACCACAAGAAGGACAGTTTTGGTGGCTCTGGACTCAGGAGAGGATATGGAGGAGACTTTGTTCCTGTGAAAGTTTTTGAGCCTCTGCTTGTGCCTGTATAGGATAAAACCCGTGGAGCCACTGGCCAAGATTGTGACCACAAAACATAAGACATCAGAGAATGATATCAATGCTGCATATAATGAGTCTCTGATTTGGTCATGATGAACAGAAAAACAGTGTCCAAAACGTTTTCTGTCTGTGAAGTTTTTGTTGCTCAAATTTCCAGTCATATACATAGGATAAACAACATTTCCCAGCATGTTCACGATCCAGCACAGGATAATTGAAGGGAAAACCAACTGCAGAGCTTTCACTTTAAGCTCTTCCCACCTGGAGGTCTGGGGACAGATGGTGATGGCCTGGAAGACACTCAAGAGGAAAGTGGTGCCAATGGGCACACCTCTGCTCACTCCACGAGCATATGGGAAAAATCTGCATGTAAAGTCACTGTCCATGTGGTGCCACCCATAATTTGTCATTGTATAGTGGCATCCATTAGAGAACAGAACCAAGATGTTGGGGACAATCAGATTCTTGACAATCAAATCTATGGTCCTCAGCCTACACCCAGTGCAATAAAGGAAGAGATAATGGTAAAGAAGAGAGACATTCCCCAGGACTCCAAACAGAGTCTGTGATAAGAAGACTGTTCTTATTTCCGAATCACCAGCAGCCATGCTGCCAGGTCTCAGTGACTGATGGGTGTCTTCTGAGCTAGAGGGTCCTGAATGGGAACATGAGATGCAGAACACAGGTACCATGTAAACTGAAAGGCAACATTCTGTACTTACAAATACTTCCTGTGGTTTAGTAGCTAAGTCACGTCTGACTCTTGTGACCCCATGGACTGTAGCCTGCCAGGCTCTTCAGTCCATGGGATTCTCCTGGCAAGAATACTGGAGTGGGTTGCCATTTCCTTCTCCAAGGGATCTTCCTGACCCAGGAATTGAACCTGGGTTTCCTGCATTGCAGGCAGATTCTTTACTGACTGAGCTACAAGGGAAGACCTTACAAATACTTCTACTGAGAAATAATTAGTTAAAAATTTCCTGTCAGGTCAAGGCTTCCAAGGGTTGAAAGTGTAATCATTAAAAAAACACTTGAAATGTATGAATCACTGTGATGAGAGACACACGTGCGTTAATGTCTTTGTCCCTCACAAATTCATGAGGCAGACACTATTATCTTCCTTATAAAAATGAGGCAAACGTCCACACAGAGAAATGAAGCATTTGGTTTAAATTCACTCACTGTTTGGGGGCAGATGGCTAGTGGGGATTTGACCCTGACTCAGCTAATAACATGGAGAAGGAAATGGCAACCCACTCCAGTATTCTTGCCTGGAGAATCCCAGGGATAGGGGAATCCTGGTGGGCTGCCGTCTATGGGGTTGCACAGAGTCAGACACGACTGAAGCGACTTAGCAGCAGCAGCAGCTAATAACAACAATGGTGCATTTAATCCAGAACATACTCAAATACCAGTCGCCTTTGTCCTTCAAATAAAACACATCTAAATTTAGTTTGGTTTTGCACCTTGTCATTTCAATTTAGGTGGCTTGTATTTCATTTCAAAATTTAGGTACTAACAAATTTCCATTTACACAAATATAAATTTCCACTTACACAATTACAAAATTTGAATAAAGCTTTAGAGATCTTAATTATATGTAGTTGCCCTTAGGACTTCCCGGGCAATCCAGGGGTTTGGACTCCTGCTTTCATGGCACAGGATGAGGTTGATCCCTGGTTAGGGAACTAAGATCTCACATGCCACTAGAAGCAGCCAAAAAAAAAAAAAAAATGTTTTTTAATGTAAATACACTGTCTGCAATATAAAACTGCAGACACCTGTACCATGACATGGTGGGTTGAATATATACAAGAACAGCTCAATATTAGGATGGAAACAGAAAGACTCATTTACTCTCATTCCAGGACAAAAGTGCAATGGCCAGATCTCAGGACATATGGGACAGGGAACACTGCTGCCTGATTAATAGTGCATTGTAGAAACAAAATTAGTACTATTTTCACACCATCTACCTATTTTTTAATACCTGAGTCAAATACAAGTATTACCAGTAAAGCAAGATTTGCAAAAGATATGAAAATATAAGGCACATGTAAATGGAATGTTAAGGTGAGTAATTTGTGTACTGTACAAAGCACATACTCTGTTGGATCAGTATTAAGATATTTGAAAGTGGCAGAAATAATAGAAGATAAACTGGAGCCTAAAAAATAGTATCTGAAATGTATAAAGTTCTATTTTTCTTAAATGCTGCTTCCCTAACATTAAGTGGGAAGACTCTCTCCATAATCAATAGAGTCACAATAATTAAATCTTCTCAACACTTCACACACCCACAGTTAGAGGAAACATTTCTACTCCAGCAATGGCTGCCAGACACACTGGAGCAGATTCCTCCAGACTCATCACACTCTTTGTTACAGATTGGACTTTTATGTACCCACTTCTGAACCCTGAAATTTATGCCTGTAATTCCTGGAAAGTAGGCTGAACATCATATTAACTTGGGAAATACAGTCCTTAAGTACATAAAATATCACACTGGCATTAAACCACAACAATCTCACATGACAGGCATCAGGAATTGGTGAAAGGTCTAGGACCCCATCTCCCTTTTCTATCTCAGTTCAGACTCAGGATTTATCCCGCCCTCCCGCAGGGCTTTGGTGCTGGACCAGGTTCACACAAGGGAGAATCCCTTTGCCCAATATGTTCACTTACCGGATTGCTGATATAAATCTATCCCTTGCAGATTCTACTTCTCATGTGAATACAGAGAAAACCATTGACTTTTTCCTGCTACCTGAATGGTGGGCTCAGTGTGAAGGTCGAAGCAATTAGTAAGTGTGCAGGAGGGCTAGCTGGACCCTGAGATATGAATTTGTGAACCTGTGACCTCACCTCCCCTCAGAAATGCAATTTTCATGTCACCTGTAGCAGCGTGGGCAGGAACAGACTTGGGAGCTCGGATTGTTTTTGAAAATATTCTGCAAGTTCCTAATTGCCAAAGATAATTATAAGTTCCCAGTTAATATGTCTTAAGAGGCTATTAGAGTGTTCATGACAGATGCTTACTTTTTCATGATCCCTGGAGGCAGACAGGGCTCACATGCAGGGAGCAGGAAGAAATTAGGATTGACATGTAAGGCACTGGCTGCACATATATATCTCAATGGAGGTTCTGCCTCACTGAGAAATGCTACCCAGGAAACCTCTTTCCTAATTTCATACACTGAGCTGGACCATCAGTAAAAGAAACAGAATTTCTCCAAACATCTGAGGTTTTCAAAACAGATACAAGTAACAAGAAGGACATGATTTCAACAATCTACATTAGACATTGTGGTACTCATATATACTCAATATCAATGAATATGTAAATTGTTAGGAAAATAAACTTTACTGATATGGACCTTCTGTAGTTTTAGAAGCAGAAGTATGTACTATCCATAGAAGAAAGAGAGAAGGCTCTAAAAGAGACCCATGCAAATAAAAGAACCAGGATCAGACGGCTTACAAGGGAGACTCTACTATTTCTGCAACAGTCAGATAAGCCAGTGCTAGTGATTAATTCAAGACCACAGTGAGGTCAACAGAGTACTCTACACAGTTTTGTGGAAATTTTTCATTAAGGAATTGTGATTGCATTTTAAATTAAGAAACATTTTCAATGGGTCAAGAAAAATACTTATATATTATTAATTGAATTTAATTTTACAGGTTTCCCTTACAAATTAACTCTTTAATTCAGGTTCATTCTGCATCCACTCCTAGTTTTCAAGTCTGTTGTTAGAGCCACAACCCATCGTACACACACAAACACCCAAGCTCATTTACACACACACGCAGGAACATTCACACTCAAATATATACTTGCACACATTCACATACTTGTACACATACACAATCACTCATGTCCTCATACAATTTCAACTGCACACTCACAACCATGAATGCACACACTGAACACATGAAAATTCCCTCTTGAATATGAAAATACTCATTAATATAAACACGCAGACAAACTCACAATTACACTGTTTCATGAAAGTACAGTCACTATGCATGTACATCAATGACATGATTGTACAGAGTAGAATGGCTGTATCTCCAAACTTCTGGATGCCTCCAAATAGGAGCCTTCCTACACTTTCCAGTCCTTCCAACCCTGTGACAGTCACAAAGACAATATTTACCATAATGCACAGCACCTACAATGTGTGGTGAATATTGCTACCTGGTGTTAATATACACTCTGGAACTTGGAGTGTTTTGGTAAGTGACAGTGTGCAGGTATGATAGAGTGGAGTAGGGATAGGCCACAGAGGAAAGGAGCCATAAGGATAAGATGGTGGTGGAGTGAGCCTGGGGGCCTGGGGTTATAGAGAGGGCAGAGACAGAAAAGGCAGAGGGATTTTGTGTGCAGGCAGGCTAAGTCAGTTCAGTTGTGTGCAACTCCTTGTGACCCCACGACTATAGCCTGCCAGGCTCCTCTGTCCATGGGATTTTTCCCAGAAAGAATACTGGAGTGGGTTGCCATTTCCTCCTCCAGGGGATCTTTCCAAAGCACAGATCAAACCCGTATTTCATGTGTCTCTTGCATTGCAGATGGATTCTTTACCGCTGAGCCACAGCTACCAATAAAAATTACGAATGGACAGTTCAATGTGATGTACTTTAACAACCCACGAAGTGTGTGATAGCTGAAATTCAACACTCTAAAGGTATAAACAGGGAGTGTTTTGATAAAGATGACTCACTGATATTCTCCACTGAATAAATTGTTGTGTTTGGCGGAACATGGTAAAGCTATTTCTACTGACATAAAAATATCTTCTTCATAAACAACCTGATTGAGGTAAGCAACTTGAGAAAAATTAACAACAGTCTGACAATATTTTTGTAAACACTGAAGCAAAACAACATATTACAAAATGCATTTTTCGCCAATTATAATATCAGGTATACTTTTTTAAAACCACATTTTAAAAAGAATAGATGAAAAACAAAAAAAATGTTATGCTTGAATATCACAATGGCATCAGTTGTAAAGAATAAATGAGAATTTTACTTTATTTTATTTTTCCTTTATTATTCTCTTTCCATTTTTTCTGTAAAAAACTTCCATGAAATATAGCACCTGAAACAACACTCATTCATTTTTTGATAGCTCAGTCAAGTCAGGGCCAGAATCAAGAAGTCTGCTCACCTGGGCTCTTAACTAGAGCCTCTGGGGGAGAATTATTTGCAGGCTGATTCATGTCTTTGCGCCCCCGCCCCCCCCCCCCCCCACCTCCCCTACTTGATGAAAGTGAAAGAGGAGAGTGAAAAAGTTGGCCTAAAGCTCAACATTCAGAAAACGAAGATCATGGCATCCGGTCCCATCACTTCATGGGAAATAGATGGGGAAACAGTGGAAACAGTGTCAGACTTTATTTTTTTGGGCTCCAGAATCACTGCAGATAGTGACTGCAGCCATGAAATTAAAAGACGTTTACTCCTTGGAAGAAAAGTTATGACCAACCTAGATAGCATATTCAGAAGCAGAGACATTACTTTGCCGACTAAGGTCCGTCTAGTCAAGGCTATGGTTTTTCCAGTAGTCATGTATGGATGTGAGAGTTGGACTGTGAAGAAGGCTGAGCGCTGAAGAATTGATGCTTTTGAACTGTGGTGTTGGAGAAGACTCTTGAGAGTCCCTTGGACTGCAAGGAGATCCAACCAGTCTATTCTGAAGGAGATCAACCCTGGGTGTTTGGAAGGAAAGATGCTAAAGCTGAAACTCCAGTACTTTGGCCACCTCATGCAAAGAGTTGACTCATTGGAAAAGACTCTGATGCTGGGAGGGATTGGGGGCAGGAGGAAAAGGGGACGACAGAGGATGAGATGGCTGGATGGCATCACAGACTCGATGGACGTGAGTCTGAGTGAAATTTCGGAGTTGGTGATGGACAGGGAGCCCCAGCGTGCTGTGATTCAGGGAGTCACAAGGAGTCAGACATGACTGAGCAACTGAACTGAACTGAATACTCCATTGTGTATATGTACCACAGCTTTCTTATCGATTCATCTGCTGATGGACATCCAGGTCTTCAAATTAAGAAGCACATTGGGAATGGGTCAACAAAAAAGGTTTATACATTGAGTTGAATTATCTAGGTTTTCCCTGAAAATCAAAAGTGAAAGTCACTCAGTTGTGTCCTACTCTTTGAGACCCAGGCCAGAATATTGGAGTGGGTAGCCTTTCCTTTCTTCAAGAGATCTTCCCAACCCAGGGATTGAACCCAGGTCTCCCACATTGCAGGTGGATTCTTTACCAGCTGAGCCACCAGGGAAGCCCAACAATACTGGAGTGGGTAGTCCAACCCTTCTCCAGCGGATCTGCCTGACTGAGGAATCAAACCGAGGTCTCCTGCATTGCAGGCAGATTCTTTACCAACTGAGTTATCAGGGGACCCCACTCACAAACAAATCTTTGACCCGGGTTCACTATAAATTCACTCTCAATTGTCAAGTCAGTTGTTAGAGCCATGATGGAGGACCACCCATTCTACACACACAGACATAAACACACACAAAGTCATTACACAGACATGCAAGCATACACACATGGACATTCACATACTCAAACATATAGTCACACACATTCACATATTTATGCATATACACACCCACATCCTCATATAATCTCAATGGACATTCACAGCATTAGCACACATACTGAACACATGAAAATTCCCATGCATATATACTAATACTCATAGATAAACAAACTCAGAATACCCCTCCTTCTTAAAAACACAGTCACCATGCACATGTCTGTCTCAGTGACATGATCTTCCATAGAAAAACAGTTCTATCTGCAAACTTCTGGCTGCCTCATAATGGGAGCCTTCCTACACTTTCCAGTCCATCCAACCCGGCAACAATCAAAATCACAATATTTAGTACAAAACACAGCACCTAAAGTGTGACCTGCCTCTTGAGAAACCTGTATGCAGGTCAGGAAGCAACAGTTAGAACTGGACATGGAACAACAGACTGGTTCCAAATAGGAAAAAAAAAAGTATATCAAGGCTGTATATTGTCACCCTGCTTATTTAACTTATATGCAGAGTACATCATGAGAAACGCAGGGCTGGAAGAAGCACAAGCTGGAATCAAAATTGCCGGGAAAAATATCAATAACCTCAGATATGCAGATGACACCATCCTTATGGCAGAGAGTGAAGACGAACTAAAGAACCTCCTGATGAAAGTGAAAGTAAAAAAATTGGCTTAAAGCTCAACATTCAGAAAATGAAAATTATGGCATCTGGTCCCATCACTTCATGGCAAATAGATGGGGAAACAGTGGCTGACTTTATTTTGGGGGGCTCCAAAATCACTGCAGATGGTGATTGCAGCCATGAAATTAAAAGATGCTTACTCCTGGTGTCTCAGAGGTTAAAGCATCTGCCTGCAATGCAGGAGACCTGGGTTCGATCCCTGGGTTGGGAAGATCCCATGGAGAAGGAAATGGCAGCCCACTCCAGTGTTCTTGCCTGGAGAATCCCATGGGTGGAGGAGCCGGGTGGGCTACAGTCCACGGGGTCGCAAAGAGTCAGACATGACTGAGCGACTTCACTTCACTCACTTCACTTTACTCCTTAGAAGGAAAGTTATGACCAACCTAGATAGCATATTAAAAAGCAGAGACATGATTTTGTCAACAAAGGTCCATCTAGTCAAGGCTATGGTTTTTCAAGTAGTCATGTATGGATGTGAAAGTTGGACTATAAAGAAAGCTGAGTGCTAAAGAATTGATGCTTTTGAACTGTGGTTATGGAGAAGACTCTTGAGAGTCCCTTGGACTGCAAGGAGATCCAAGCAGTCCATCCTAAAGGAGATCCGTCCTGGGTGTTCATTGGAATGACTGATGTTGAAGCTGAAACTCCAATACTTTGGCCACCCGATGTGAAGAGCTGACTCATTTGAAAAGACCCTGATGCTGGGAAAGATTGAGGGCAGGAAGAGAAGGGGATGACAGAAGATGAGATGGTTGGATGGCATCACAGACTCAATGGACATGAGTTTGGGTAAATTTTGGGAGTTGGTGATGGACACAGAGGCCTGGCATGCTGCGGTTCACAGGGTCGCAAAGAGTTGGACATGAATGAGTGACTGAACTGAAGTATGTGTTAACTTTTACCTAGAAATTTAGCATCCTTTTTTTCCCTTGAATCCACAATATATCTTCTGGGATCTTAGTTCTTTGACCAGGGATTGAAGCTATACTCTCAGTACTTCAAGGGTGGAGTCTTCTCCATTGGACCACCAAGGAAGTCCTTTAGTACACATTAAAAGCCTAGAGATATGTGTATATGTAACTGATTCACTTTGCTGGACACTCAAAACTAGCACAAGATTGTAAATCAACTATACTTCAATTTGAAAAAAAAAAAAAAGAGTCCAGGGGAGCAGACACTGACTTTGACTTCTGACTTACTGACCTGTGAGAAAATTAATGAATGTTGTTTTAGGCAGCTGATATCGTGGCAGTTTGTTACAGAAGCAATAGAAATCTGATTCCCATGGAAACACAATCATATACAAACAATAAAATTAAGTAAGGTTCTCACTTATCATCCCACAGCTAATGGCATTTTGATATTGATGCGTGATCATTTTCTTTAGTTTTAGACATACTCTATTTTTATATTGTGGTTTCATATTGTACCTGATATTTTACCTGAAATGGCATAAAAATGAATTCCTTAATATTCTATTTTGCTTATATTTTTACACAAATATGTCATAGTGGACTTACTTTCTAATCAAATTGCTTTCCTCTGTCAGGGGTCTATATTTAGTCCAATAAAATTAGATCTACAATTTTATCTGAATCATCACTATTTATTCATTGGAGATTATTTTTCAATTTAATTTAATTTTTAAAGTATAGGTGACTCATTGTGTTATTTTCACAGCAAAGTGATTTAGTTATATATATATATTTCCTATTATTTTGCATTGTCAGTTATTATAAGTTATGGCATATTTCTCCTGTGCCATACAGTAAATCCTTGTATCCCAGTTGCTAACTGTCAAGAGCAATAAGAAGTTTCCAGCTAATATGTCGTAAGAGACTATTAGAATGTTTGTGATCAAGTCTCACTTTTCCATGATCCCAGGAGGCAAACAGGCTCACCTCAGGGAGCAAGCAGGAAGAACTTAGGACTGACATGTAAGGGGCTGGTTGCAAGGACGAATCTCAAAGGAGGTTCCATCTCACTGAAAAACTGTACTCAGGACAATTCTTTCCGAATTTCATATATTGAGCTGGATCATCAATTAAGTTAAGAACAAAGAAGTAGAATTTGTCCAAATATCTGAGGCTTTCAAAGCAGATCAAAGTAACAAGAAGGACATGGTGCCAATAATCCACATTAGATATCAGTGCACCCATTTGTACAACTCAATATCAATAAATATTAGGAATTGTTAGGAAACTAAACTTTACTGATATTGACCCTAATTAGGGTGATAGGAGGGTTTCCATGGTAGCTCAGCTGGTAAAGAATCCGCCTGCAATGCAGGAGATCTGAGTTTGATCCCTGAGTTGGGAACATCCCCTGGAGTAGGGCATGGCAACTCACTGCAGTATTCTTGCCTGGAGAATCCCCATAGACAAAGGAGCCAAATATCCTACAGTCCACTGGGCTACAGTCCATCAGGTCGCAATGAGTTGGAATGACTGAGTAATAAGCACAGGGTGATAGGAAGCAGAAGCAGACTAATATTCATAGAAAAGGGAAGGTTCTAAAAAGTCCCTCAAAAATAGAAGAACCAGGAGCAGATAGTTCAAGAAGGAGATTCTACTATTCTTGTAACTGTCAGATAAGCCAGTGCTACTCACTCAATTCAAGACCAATGGGAATTCCCTGGTGGTCTAGTGTTTATTTAGGACTTGGTGATTCCACTATTGAGGCTTTTGATAACAGACTATGGAAATTTGTCTTTAAGTGATTCATACTTGCTTTTAAAATCTTGTTACTTTGATAAAATAAATGAGTGTTATTTCACAACGATCTGTGGAGACTATGGCACACATAGACAAAGCTCATTCTGCTTCTACAAAATTAACCCCTCATAAGAAAATTTAAAATGGATAAATAATGGCTATTAACCAAACATCAGGGCTATGGGAAGCCCAAGACAGCTGTTCGGCTTCTCCCAGCTCCCTGACAAACCTCACTTTTATTTGACAGCATAAAGCGTTTCCTGGTTGCAGGGTTAATATATCACAAGGGGGGAAATGGTTAAAATCATTTTCTGTGATCTCTAGTGATCAGGGCACCTACTTTGCTGGGCAGATTGTGTGGATACTGGCAAAAACGTCATGAGCTTCTTAGACACTATCACTTTCACTGACGTCCTTTGTTGTCAGGCAAGGACCACAAAGCAAAGGGATTGGTTACATGAGATTGAACAGACTGCTAAGTATGACTAAAATTTTCATGACTTTTTGTCTGACATATTACTGGCTTCTAATCTTTATTTTCAGATATAAAAAGGTTATTCCCCTTAAGTCATTGATGGTTTAAAACAATTTAGTGATTTACACCTGTGGGTAAAATGAAAACATTTTTCTTTTCTCTCTGCCTTGTCAATCCAGAAATTGGAGACATTTGAGTTCTAAACAGCCTTATCAAGGTAAAAAAGACTGTCTCCAGACATATACAAAAATCTCATCGTATACTGGGGAGCTCTAAAAGAAATATCCACACAACTGATGTCAGGCCTATGACATCTAATATGTTTCACTGAATAGTAAGTCCTAGTTTTATTAATTAAGGCCTGTATTTACTATGACTCACTTCTAATATAGCTCCTTGTGGTTATGTTACACTGCTAACAGGCTTCACTAAGTTAAATTAAAAAGGATATTTATTAAATTTAAAAGGTGCTTCATTAAAAAGGACACTCTAAGTTTGTTTCTAAAGTTTATCTCAGTAACCAGTCTTTAAATAAAGATCAAATGCTCCAGGATCTGCAACCAGGAAATTAACAACAAGCTACAGTCATTTAACAATCTAAGTCAGATGACTTAAAGATGTCTCTGGGCTCTACCTTATGAAAGTTCTTGACTTAAATTCTTACTTATGATTTTACTATTATTGCTAACTATATTATTTTCTATATTGCCTGTTTCAAGAAATGTCATCCCTTACATTATCAAATGTATGACTGAGCCACTGATATAATGATGGTATATAGTTCCATATGAAATCCACAGCTATAATGGATGTAACTCATATATCTTCCTTTGGTAAGCTCTCTTATGTACATGTGACTATTGATACTTTCTCTCAATTTATATAGGGCTCCCCTGGTGGCTCAGTTGGTAAAGAGTCTGCCTGCAGTGCCAGAGACCTGGGTTTGATCCCTGGGTAGGGAAGATCCCCTGGAGAAGGAAACAGCAACCCACTCCAGTGTTCTTGCCTGGAAAATCCCATGGGGCGAGGAGCCTAGCAGGCTACAGTCCATGGGGTTGCAAAGAGTCGGACATGACTGAGCGACTTCACTCAATTTATGTGGGTCACTGCTCACTCCAGTGAGACTACAAAACAAACACATTTATATGCTTGTTTTGCTGTTATAAAACTACCAAAAACTATTAAAACTAATAATGGCCCTGCTTATACCGGTAGAGCATTCCAACAATTTCTTAAAATTTGGTCTATAAAACATTCTGCTGGCATTCCCTATAACCCACAAGGACAGGCTATAATGGAGAGGGCTAATCAATCACTTATACACATCATACAAAAACAAAAATGCTATAGGACAGTAAACAATATTGAATAAAGCTTTTTTACTTTTGATATTTTGAATATCTCGGCACAAACTATGGAAACTGCAGCTGAGCGACATGTTCAGGCTACATCCACAAATAGAGCTAAGCCTGTGGTTTGGTGGCAAGATCCATTAACAAGTGCTTGGTCACCGGGGAAGTTAATTGCATGGGGAAGAGGGTTTGCTTGTATCCACCCAGGAGAAGGTCTAGAACCTGTGTGGATTCCAGCTCATAGAGTAAAACCAAGCAGAAACAATAAGTGATTCCAGGCAACCTGATCATGGTTATGTTTGCCCTGATAACCATCGCAGTGAGTATACCCCTGGCTTCAGCAGAAGCAAAGAATTATATCTATTTGGCCTATGTACCTAATTTCCCATTGCTAAGGCCTGTTAATTGGGGTGAAGGATCTATCCCTGTTTACGTTAATGACTCCTCCTGGATCCCTGATCCAGAAGACAAGTGTTTGCCCATTCATAAAAAGGAAGAGGGGATCCCCTTCCATAGCACTTTGGGTTTTAACACTTGGCTTGTTTGTCTGGGTGCTGATCAGGGCTATCTTAATCTATCAATGAAAGCTTGGCATTCTAACATGTATACTATCATGTAAGAATCGAATCGCCAGTCTATGTCTGACGCAGGATACAGCATGCTTGGGGCTGGTGCATGGGGATGACCCAGAGAGATGTATGGGGAGGGAGGTGGGAGGGGGGTTCATGTTTGGGAACGCATGTAAAAATTAAAGATTTTAAAATTAAAGAAAGAAAGAAAGAAAGAAAGCTTGGCTTTCTGTAAATTCTTTGAACAGAAATCACACTAAGGCTCAGCTGTATTTACTTTCTGGATTGATATTTAGATATCAAGAGACTGATCAAATTAATCTAACCAAGCCAGATAGACCCTGTGTGAGAGCAGACACATACAGGCTCACCGACAAAATCAAATATACTGGGATAATTGTCATAGGATTGAAGGGGTGATCTTACTTAGAGGGTCCAATGGAATTGTCTGGGACTGGTCCCCTAAGGGGTACTCAGTCTCTAATTGCTCACAACTCATCCTGAAATCCTTATAAGAAGTTGCGTTGGTATGTGTCTGTATACAATCATACTAATATTACTGCTCATTCAGAATATCTTATTATCTGGCATGGCAGTGGCATATCTCTGCCACAGCCACAGTTCAAATTAGGTAGGGTTCAAACAGAAATGTGAAAATTGGCCATAAGCCTGAAAAAGTATCAAATTTGGGATGGAAACTATTCTCATTCCATGAATTATACTCTGTCATTCAATACATCAACAAATTGGACAGTTTATGCTCAAGCTTGTGTTAGGGATCCAAATGTGATTATGATTGGCACTATAACTATTAATCAGACAGAAAGAAACCTGACCTGCCAGGATTGCAAACCACATACCTGCTTGAACACTTCATTATTTAACTCGAACCATTCCTGTGTGACTTTGCGTTGACGTTTAGGAGTTTGGCTGCCACTAACTCAAAATAGGCCTTGGGAACTCTCCCCTGATATGCATACTGTGCTCACAGTACTAAATTCTATTTTGAAAAAGATCCAAATGTTTTATTTGGCTCCTTATTGCCACCATAATGGGCATTATTGCCATCACCACCACAGAGGCAGCGGCGGGTATAGCTCTCCATCAGATTGTACAAACCACCATTTTTGTGCAGGAGTGGCATAAAAGTGCCAGTTCCACTTGAGGAGCCCAAGCTCATATACATGAGGACATTAACATCAGGTTGGTGGATTTAGAAAATGCAGTGCTACTCTTAGGAGAAGTACAAAATCTTAAATTCCAAATATACTTAAAGTGTGACTGGCACATTACTACTTTCTGTGTAATCCCCAGGAACATAACTAATCTGAACACTCCTGGGAGAAGGTTAGATGGCACTTGCAGAGTTAAATGGCCAAAAACCTTACTCTAGATATTAGAAAGCTGCAAGCAAAAATCACTGGCACGCAACATGCTTCTCTTAGACTATTACCAGGTACAGATACACTTCAAGGAACAGCAGAGGGCCTTAACTCGCTGAGTCCTGTTGAGTGCATCAAAGGTATCGGAGGTGGTCTTGCTGAAACACTAGCTATGTTTTGCTGTTTCACTATAATCTTCTGTTTAGTCCTCAGATGCATGTGAAAAGCCCTCTGAGAACTAATGAAGAAAGAAGTTGCGAGATCAATGTATCTTCTGCTACAAAAACACAAAGGGGACTATGCAGGGATTAATATTCAGCTGACTGTTACTTTGGCTAAGCCATGAAAAAATCACTACAGGAAAAGAATAAAAGCAAAATGTAGTAATACAGCATAACCCAAATAAAAGTACGTCGGGTTGATTAGCTGGAGTTGTCATGACCTGCTAAGCTAAGGAAAAACATAGTGTTGACCTTGGAACGCCAGGTCAGTACAAGTTCAGAACGCTGCCTGTGTACACACCAAGATGTCTTCCCAAGGCATATGCGGGTCTATGACCTCCAGCTAGGTGATATCACTTGTACAAGAAAATAACAAAGATAATTTAAAGTAATCAGTAAAATGGGAGGCGTGACCAGGGACACAGGGGGCTGACTTCATTGACGCACAACAGATACTTTCTGTTGCCAAGACACTAAATAAAAATGATGTTGCTCCAAGGAAGAGGGCTCTTGATCCAAGAGGTCTGAAGTCCCCCGGTCCCATCCTTAAAAGTTCATTTCTGTCTCTAGTTTCTTTTTCCCAAACTGTGGGTCAACCACTTTTGAGCCCTACCCACTGCTCTGGTCGCAGCATATGACACTGTAAAGTTAAGCTGTACATTCATTTCATACTTTTATGAATTGTAATATAGTCACCATTGGAGTGTTAGCACTTCTGCCAGACCAAATAACCATCACTTCTTTTATGTCGTTAGAACAATCACATTGGCTGCGTATAGCACGGTGCATACATGTAAACATAAACATCATATATGCATATAATACGGGGAATAGCACGAACCTTTTTCACTGTACTATGTTGGATCTCCATGGCCTAACTGTCTACTAGTTTCAAGCAGTTTAGGCAACTTTCCTACTCCTCCACCTCCCTATTTCTGGGAGCCACCATTTTCCTCTGTTTTTATGAGCCTGGCTTCTTTACATTCCATGTATAAGTGCTTTCATACACTGTTTGTCTTTGAATAATCTCACTTAGTGTAGCAACCTCAAGATTCATCCTTATCTCAAATGGTAGGATGTCCTTCCTTCTCATAACTGAATAGAATTCCATTATGTGTATGTATGTGTGTGTATTATCGTTCTTTCATGAACAATTTATTTCCATATCTATGCTGTACTAAACATGAGATTGCAGCTATCTCTTTGAAAACCTGTTCTCATTTCCTATCGTTTCTAATTTCAGTCAGTCACTCAGTTCAGTCGCTCAGTCATGTCCAACTTTTTCCAACCCCATGGACTCCAGTGCGCCAGGTTTCCCTCTCCAATAACAATTCCCAGAGCTTGCTCAAACTCATGTCCATCGAGTCAGTGATGCCATCCAACCATCTCATCCTCTGTCATCCCCTTCTCCTGCCTTCAATCTTTCCCAGCATCAGGGTCTTTTCCAATGAGTCAGTTTTTCTCACCAGGTGGCCAAAGTATTGGAGCTTCAGCATCAGTCTTTCCAATGAATATTCAGGACTGATACTGCACAGGATCAGATGATTCTTATAGTTATCTTACTCTTTGTCACAAGTATGGAGTATCTTGGGCATCCCAGAGACTCAGTGGTAAAGAATTTGCCTGCCAATGCAAGAGACACAGGTTCAATCCCTGGGTCAGGAAGGTCCTCTGGAGAAGGAAGTGGCAACCCACTCCAAGAAAATTCCCATGCATATATAAAAATATTCATAGATACACAAACTCAGAATAACCCCTCTTTCTTCAAAACACAGTCACCATACACGTGTGTGTCTGAGTGACCTGATCTTCCGTAGAAGAACAATTCTATCTGCAAACTTTTGGATGCCTCAAAATGGGAGCCTTCCTACACTTTCCAGTCCTACCAATCCCGTCTAACAATCAAAAGGACAATATTTACTACAATACACAGCACCTAAAATGTGTGGTAAATATTGACACTTGATGTCAAGACACACTCTAGGCAACTTGTAGTGTTTAGGGTCGTGACTGTGTGGGTGTGTGACACAGTGGAGTAGGAATAGGCCACAGGGAAAAGGAACAAAAAGGATAAGATGGTGGTGGAGTGAACCTGGGGCACAGGGTTAAAGAGAGGGCAACGGAAGAAAGAGGGCAGAGAGGAAAAAGGCACAGGGAGTATAATGTTGGTTAAGTGTTCAAGTGCAAGCCTCCTGATGAATATACAAGTGAACAGAGTGGGTAAGAAGTTACCATATCGGGATCTTGGTGATCTGGGGAGATATTGGGTACACAGAGTAATGGGAAGAAAAATTTCAGTGGGAATGAGACATTATGGGCAAACGCGAGCAGAAGTCAGCGGCGGGTAAGTTTATAAAGCATGGTGTGGGGAGAAGGTGACCTCACATGGAGTAGGCAGGTCCTGGTAGAGATGACAGTCCTAGTGAGATAGTGTGTGGAAAGGGGATGGGTTCAGGGGAAATAATGGGCACAGGACACGAGAGACCTGGAGAGGACAGGGGGTATGAGGGAGCCCAAGAGCCCAGGACAAAGGGTCAGGTCTACAGGGCTGAGACCACAGATGCAGAGTGTGGACTGGGACAATATATGGAATCTAAAAACAGTACAAATGAATTTATATATGAAACAGGAAAAGACTCACAGACATAGAAAACAGACTTGTGACTACCAAAGGGTAAAGGGAGAAGAAGAGTAAATTAAAAGTCTGAAATTAGCAAACTACAATGGAAATTAGTAGATACAAAACAGAGAAGCAACAAGGATTTACTGTATGGCATACAGAACTATAATGAATACATTATAATAAAAAAAGAAAAATAATTTGAAAAATATTCATATATGAATAATTAAATCATTTTGCTGTAAACCTGAAACAAATACCTTATTATAAATCAACTATATTTCAATTTTAAAATTAAAATTAAAAATAATCTCCATGGAATAACAGTGATGTTTCAACAATATTCTAAAGGTCTTTATATCTTCATCATAGACCAGTGGTTAAGCAGAGCAGTTTCATTGGAAAGCAAGTCCAGTATGACAGTATTTGTTTAAATACTGAACCAAAAGATAATACATTAAAAATTCATTTTTATGCCATTTCAGGTATACTACTAAAGTACACTCTAAAACCACATTTCAACATAGAATGAACTTAAAACTGAAAAAAATTATGACAGCCAAGAGAAAAATCAGTTGTGGGAGATTAAATGGGAGTTTTACCTAATTTTATTTATTGTTTATCTTATAATTCTGCTTTTATGCCTGCTGTCACAAACTTCCATGAATTTAGCAGCTAAGAAAAACACTTACTCATTTTTTCACAAGTCAGAAAGCCAAAACCAAGTGGTCTCCTCTCTTGGGCTGTTAATGGGAGTTTCCTGGCTGTTTCACATCTTTATAAATTCTTCCTAATCTCTATGTGAATCCCTCTATCTTGAAAGCCAGCGTCAACACACTGAACACCGCCAATCCCATTGCCCACTCCCGTTTTCAATCTCTTCCTCTTCATTTCCTTCTAAGCGGTTTTTCTGTTCTCTAGGATTGTGTAACTACAAACAGCCTCCTCAGATAATACAGGAGAATCTCTTTATGTTAAAGTCAAGTAACTTGTAACCTTAGATGCATCTGCAAAGACCTTTCTGCCTGTAATGTGACATGAACCACCAAGCGATAACACCAGGGGAAGGAGATCTGCCTATAGTGTGGCAATTTTTTTCTTCAATGAAAAACATCTTCAATGTGATCATATCCATAGAACTATTGCCAGTGATTACTTCTTGGGATGGTCTCACACAGAAAGACAAACATTACTTACAGTTTTTTAAATACTGTTTATTTATGTGTTATTTCTTATATAAAGCTTGTACTAAATCTTAAAAATACTAAAGTAAGTAAGGGGAATCTCACCAAATCAGTTAGAGACCTAAAAGTTCTTGAAGACATCGTATTGGGTAAGAGTTGGGTCTCCTGCTGCCAATACTGAGGGCCCCAGACCAAGAGAGATGCTCCATCCAGGCCCACCCTAGTCACTCCCCATGCCCCAAATACCAAAGAGGAGTAAACTAGTGATGGTTTGGTATTCACTCAAACTTCTACCTAGAGACCTAATGAATATAAGAGAGTATCTTTTTTCGGCCATGCCATGTGGCATGTGTGATCTCAGTTCCCAGACCAGGGATGAAATTGGTGCTCTTGACAGTGGAAGTGTGGAGCCCTAGCCACTGAACTTCTAGGGAAGTCCCAAGAGTATCCGATATGAACAGTTTTATCACTTCAAGGTCTGATTGCAAAAAATGGCCTATAAGTGATTTGTGACTCCATTGTAAATGAGGGTACTAATACTGGGGCATGAGTTAGTGATCCCCAAATCTGCCCTAAATAACTCCATCCCCCTTATGTGGCAACCCACTCCAGTATTCTTGCCTGGAAAATCCCATGGACAGAGGAGCCTGGTAGGCTGCAGTCCATGGAGTCACTAGGAGTCGTACACGACTGAGCGACTTCACTTTCACTTTTCACTTTCTTGCATTGGAGAAGGAAATGGTAACTCACTCCAGTGTTCTTGCCTGGAGAATCCCAGGGATGGGGGAGCCTGGTGGGCTGCCGTCTATGGGGTCGCACAGAGTCGGACATGACTAAAGCGACTTAGCAGCTTTATTTCCATACTGGCTTCCCCTTCATCTATATTACCCAACGACCTTCACCCCATGACTCCTTAGGTTTTTCTCTCGCTCTCTCAGTGCTTTAGGCATCACTCTCCAAGCCGATGATCTACATTTTCCCCTCCAACCCCCGCCAGGTCCTTCTATTTCCACACCTCACCTCCACTGTATATACCCCTTTGAATCTTCTTCCTTGACAACACTATACTCCCACTAATCCTAGCACCTCAGCTGGAAAATCCTTGCCCTCCATGGCCTCCCCCTTCCCTGTGGATCTATATTTTGCCCTAGTCTAGTCAGCTCTATCCAATTCCCATTCTCTCTGTACCCCTCCCTCAAGAACTTTTTCTCTTGTGAGTCAGATTTGTAGGGTCTTTCTTGTAAAGAATCAAGCTTTAAATGTAGACAATATATTTTGCAAAAATCATCACATTCATGGCTTTTCACAGTTCTCAGGTTACAGTGCTTCTCTTGGTGCCACTGTACCTGATCAGTAAATTCACAGACATCGTTTAGACAAAAAAGAACAAGGAAAACATCCACTATGGCCATGAACAAAAGGGTAAATTCAGCAAACCTTGGTGCTTAATTCCTGCAAATTTTAAGGAAAGATCTGTCTTCAGAACTGGCTGTCTCCTGGGAGATAACTTGGAATATTCTGGAATATTCCTCAGAGAAGAGTGTTTTGTTTTGTTTTTGCTGATAAATTGTGCTTTATTAATTTTAAGAAACTCTGTTCACAAAATGAAGCCAGAGTGTTTTGATATACTAGAGACATTGGGACATACAAGACCAGTGTGAGCAGAGAAGTTAATCCCAATGATGCCATTTATGATGAAGAGCCATTTGCTCTCAAGGTCTGGGGTCTGAGTAGCAGACATCAGTCACATGAGTCCTCAAAGCTAACTTCTTGACCTGTAGGACAGCCCTGCACCTAGACTCAGCTGAACTTCCTAGGTTGGCAACACTTCATATGTAGCTCTAATACTTTAGCCACCTGATGCAAAGAGCTGACTCATTGGAAAAGACCCTGATACTGGGAAAGACTGAGGGCTGGAGGAGAAGGGGACAACAGAGGATGAGATGGTAGGATGGCATCACCGACTCAATGGATATGAGTTTGAGCAAACTCTGGGAGATAGTGAAGGACAAAGAAGCCTGGTGTGCTGCAGTCCATGGGGTCACAAAGAACCTGACATGACTTTGGGACTGAACAACAACAACACCAACAAGTGTACTGTTACATGTTGTGCAGGGCAAACACATCATCTTCATGTCACTTCCCTCAGAAACACATGGGGAATCTTAAGCCTTATTTCTTGTGAATTTCACCCCATGTACCTTTCCCTTTGCTGATTCTAGTGTGTATCCTTGCACTGCAATAAAGAGTAACCCTGGGTGTAACTCTGGGTGTAATGGAGAAGGAAATGGGAACCCACTCTAGCATTCTTG
Organism: Ovis aries; assembly: GCF_016772045.2. Lineage (NCBI taxonomy): Eukaryota > Metazoa > Chordata > Mammalia > Artiodactyla > Bovidae > Ovis > Ovis aries. The sequence continues at coordinate 58,124,620 of NC_056067.1, read as the reverse complement.
CCTGGGAAACCCCATGGACAGAGGAGCCTGGCAGACTACAGTTCATGGGGTTTTGAAGAGTCAGACAAAACTGAGTGACTGAGCACAGCATATATATGGGGGGGGGGGCGGGTGTAACCAATCCTGAATCTTAGGAGTCCTTCTATGAATCAACCTTGAGGATGGCCTTGGAGACCTCTGACTGAATAAAACAAGGAATTTCCTTGTGGCGCAGTGGTTAGGACTCAGCACTTTGACTGTGAGGGCTTTGGTTTGATCTCTAGTTCGGGAAGTAAGATCCCGCATGCCCCACAGTATGGTCAAAAAAACATTACTACTACTAACAAAACATCTTCAGAAATGTTATCTTGCTGTAATAAGCTCTGTTACCAAGTCTAGGAGCCCAGGCTAAGAAAATCCAACAGTGAATATATCCTACCCCAAAGGGGCTTTAAAAATACACACACACATACACAAACATAGAAGACACACACACAGTTACATTTAAGATAGACTGGACCCTTGAGACATGGCTTTATTTAGGGGCGCTTGTCAATATAAACAATGTAAAATGTCCAAAACTGTCAGCACCAATCTGCAAGTGAACTTGGTCAGTAACAATTTCATGTGACTCTGAGAAATAAGTACTGTTCCTATCAAGTCCTTGGGAGGGATCTGCCTGTCAGGCATCCTCCCAGAACCAGGTCTGTTCCAAGGCCCTGCTGGAGCTCCTGAACATGGGCTCAAGGCCCTGCATGAGGAAGGATGAACACGTAAAGACTCAGCAAGTGCCCCCTAGGGGAGAATCGGGGACATGGACATCACCACCTAGACACAACTGCTGGCCCTGCCTGTCTCACATCTCAAAAGACAGTAAAAATTTTCAAAGTGGGTGTTTTCAAAAACATAACTTATGCAGGATGCGGTATGGATTTAAAGGATCCAGTTCCAACAGCACTACTGGTTTCAAGGAAGGTTCTTCATGATACAGGAGACGTGGAGAATCTCAAGTCCAGGGAGAGTCATCTTGCTGAGGTCTAAGGCCGGTATTTGCACACACACAAAAGTTACAATGTAAAAAAATAAACTTTCAGCATGAAAGCTGTGACACAGTAAGCTGTGACATTTGGACTTTGTCCCTGGTTTACGACACAGAACTGATAAAACCCTTAGAAATGTTTGAGTGGTACAGGTGAAAGAAGTATTTTATTGTTTTTCATAACAAGCCACTTTTAATCATATCTGAATACTTTGTTAATGAGGTGACCTTTATGGGCCACTAAGGGGTTTCAGGATGGCAACTGGTTGCCAGAAACCCAACCATGTGACTAGACAGTTAGTTGGAACTTTCAGATTGACACCCTGAGCTCCAGAGACAGGACAGGGGTTGGAGATTGAGCTTACTCACCAACTCCGAATGACAATCAATGATGAAACCTCCACAAAACCCCCGTGAGCAATAGTGCACAGAGACCCTCAGACTTGGACAACACATCCACCTGCAGGGAAGGTGGCAACGCCCAACTCCATGCTCCTGTGCTTGGGCTCCATCCAGAACTCACCCAATGTACTCCATCTGGCCAAATGATTCCCAAAGTTCTGTGAGTAATACAGCATATTCTTCATTTTGAAGTATGGGGTGAGTGTAGGAACTCCTGATGTTATAGCCACATCATCAGAAATGGACACAACCTTGGCCTCCAACACTTGATTCTTGCATTTAACTGAGGACAGTCTTTTGGAGTCTGAACTAGGTAGTTAGTGTCATTGCTGGAGTGACAGAGTTGAACAATTGCTTTACAGAGTGTGGAAAAACTTACTCACATTTGGTATCAGAACTGTTGGGAACAAAAGCACTTCATTGAAACAGTGGTAGGAAAATAAGAACAACAAATAGACTGATATTTACAAAGATGACCTGAGAAATGGAGAGAGAAGGTGAAAGAAATAGAAAGTACATTATCGTGACACAAAGAAGGTAGGAAGAGCCTCAACAAGCAATGAACAAATTAATCCATTCCACTGGTAAAATAAACTGAACATACTTTTACCTGGAACATCAAGCACTTGGCTAGCACTGGAGATAAAAATTTACATGGGCTTCCTTGGTGGTGCTACTATAAAAGAACCCACCTGCCAAGGCAGGTTAGAGGGAAGAGATACCGGTTCGATCGCTGGATCTGGGTCGAGAAGATCCCCTGGAGAAGGGCATGGCAATCCACTCCAGTATTCTTGCCTGGAGAATCCCATGGACAGAGGAGCCTTGAGGGTCTTTGGGGTCACACAGAGTTGGACACAACTGAAGTGACTTACCACACATAAGGATAGGAGATTTTGAGTGCCTTATCCCAGCAAAGCAGAGGCTGGATATCCTGGAGTCTCGGCTCATGAGCAGAAAGGGGCTGAACGTTGGGAAACATGCAACGATTATTGAAGACGTTTTCACAAAGAAAACATCAATACTGTCAAAAATAGCCAAAATAATATTACATAAAAAGGTAAGGATGTTGAAAAAGATAAAGGTGAACACCAGCAGAAGGATGGTTTTGGTAGCTCTGGACTCAGGGGAGGATATGGAAGCGATGTTGGTCCTATGAAAGTTTTGAACCCTCTGCTTGTGCCTGTACAGGATGAAAACTGTGAAGCCACTGGCCAAGATCATGAGCACAAAACATAAGGCATCAGGAAAGGAGAGTAATACTGCATATAATGAGTCTTTGGGTTGGCCATGACTGACAGCACTACACTGTCCGAGATCTTTTCTGTTCGTGACGCTTCTGTTTCTCAGTGTTCCGCTCATATACATAGGATAAATGACATTTATCAGCATGTTCAGGGTCCAGCACAGGATAACTGAAGGAACCATGCATTTGAGAGCTTTCACTTTAAGTTCTGCCCATTTGGCAGTCGTGGGGCAGATGGTGATGGCCTGGAAGACACTCAAGAGGAAGGTGGTGCCAATGGACACGCCCCTGCCAACTACACGAATGTATGGGAAAAATCTGCATATAAAATTACTGTCCATGAAATGCCACTCAAAATTTTTCAATGAATCTTGAAATATACTAGCAGACAGAACCAAGATGTTGGCTACAATAAGGTTCTTGATAATAAAATCTATAGTTCTCAGCCTTTGCCCAGTGCAATAAAGGAAGAAATAATGGTAAAGGACAGAGAAATTCCCCAGGATTCCAAATACAATCTGTGATAAGAAGATTGCTGAAACTGCCAAATCCCTGGCAGCCATGCTGTCAGGTCTCAGTGACTGATGGTTTTCTTCTCAGCTAGAGGATCCTGAATGGGAACACAAGGCATTGAACACAAGTACAATGTTAACTAAAACCCAACATTCTCCACTTACCAATAGTTCCTACTTTGAAAGGATGGCTTACTTCAAGTATTCCTGGCAGGTAAGTGCTTCCAAGAGTTGAATATATAACCATTAAAGAACACTTTCAATGTATGAATCAGTGCTATGAAAGCCACATTTGCACGAATGTCTTTAATCCTCACAAATTCATGAGGCAGACACTGTTATTGTCTATATAAATTTGAGGCAAATATCAGCACAGAGAAATTAAGCGTTTGGTCTAAATTCACTCATTAGGGACAGATGGCTAATGAGATGTGACCCTGGATCGGCTTGTAATAAGAATGGTGCATATAATTGAGAATACTAGTCACCTAGTCACCTCTGTTCTTCAAATAAACCAGGTCTAAATTTGGTTTTGCTTTTGTATTTTGTCATTACATTTAGGTTGGTGGTATTAATATTTTATTTTCATATTTAAGTAGTAACAATATTCCACTTAGCCCTAAAGACTCATTTTACAGGCAAATATAAACTTTGAATAAAGCTGTAGAAATTGTAACTAAATGTAGATACACTGCCTCACAGCATAAAACTGCAGGTACTTTCCCCATGACAAAGTGGATTTAATGAATACAAGAATGGCTCAGTGTAAGGAAGGAAATTGAAAGATTCATTTACTTTCATTCCTGGACAAAAGTTCAATGGAACAAATCATAGAAACCGTAGGACAGCAAATACTGATGCCTGATTAATGCTGTATGGTAGATTTTATTACTAAATCCAAATCATATATACATACATATATATATATATATATATATATATATATAAATACCTGAGTCAAATAAAAGTATTAACAGTAGGCAAGCTTTGTGAAAGATATGAAAATACAAGATGTGTGCAAAATCAAATGTTAAGGTGAGCAATTTGTGTACTGTATAATGACATACATTTTTTCAATGGGTGATACAATATTTAAAAGAAGCAGAAATAATGTGAGCCAAAATGGTATCTGAAACATGTAAATTTCTATTTTTATTACATGCTGCTTCTCTACCTTTAAGTGATCAGAGTTTCTCTACATTCTATAAAGGTACAGTTATTAAATGTATTAAGCACTTCATATATACCCAGAGTTAGAGAAAACACTTCTACTCCAGCAGCAGCTGCTAGACACACTGTTTTGGCACAGGATCAGATGATTCCCTGGTTCATCCTACTCCTTCTTACAGTATGGACCACCCTGGCCACACTTATCAACCTAAAAATTATGTCTATGATTCCTGAAAAGTACTCTGATCATCAAATTGGCTTAGGAACTACAGCCCTTTACCATATGAAAAATCAGATTCCATTATCACTTGCTTTAAACCACAACAATCTCTGTCAGTGAAACATACATACATCACACTAGGAGCCATCAGGGATTGGTGAAAGGTCTAGGACCCCATCTCCCTTTTCCATCTCAGTTCACACTCAGGATTTATCCCACCCTCCCGCAGGGCTTTGGTGCTGACCAGGTTCATACACAGGAGATTCCCTTCGTCCAGTATCTTCACTTACCAGATTCCTGACGCAAATCCTTCCTTTATAGATTCTACTTCACAGATGAACGTAGAGAAAGCCACTGTTTCTTCCTGCTGCCTGGATGGTGAGGTCAACACTAAGGTCAAAGCAATCAGCCTGTGTGCAAGAGGGGTAGGTCGACCCTGAGATATGAGCTTGTGATCCTGTGACCTCACCTCCCCTCAGAACTGCAATTATCATGTCACCTGTAACAGTGCGGGCAGGAACAGGCTTGGGAGCTGGGATTATTTTGAAAACAGTCTCCCAGTTGCTAATTACCAGGGACAATTATAAGTTTCAGATTATTATGTCTAAGAGACTATTGGAGTGCGTTTGTGACAGATGCTTGGTTTTTCATGATCCCTGGAGGCAGGCATGGCTCACACACAGGGAGCTGGAAGTACTTAGGTTTGACACGTAAAGGGACTGGCTGCAAGTGTGTGTCTCGATGGAGGTTCTGCCTCGCTGAGAAATTCTACATAGAACAGTTCTTTCCTCATTTCATACGCTGAGCTGAACCAGCAATTAAGGTAAAGGTAAAGAAATGGAATTGGTTCAAATATGACTGTTTCAAAAGATGCACAGGTAAAAGGAAGGACATGATTCCAAGGATCTGCATTAGATGTCACTTCACTCATTTGCACAACTCAATACCAATGAATATGTAAACTTTTAGGAATACAAACTTTACTATTGACCCTCACTAGTGACAGGAAGCAGAACCAACTATTATCTTTAGAAGAAAGAAAGAAGGTTCCTAAAAGTTCTTGAGAAATAGAAGTGAGAAATAGATTTAAGGGCCTAGATCTGATAGATAGAGTGCCTGATGAACTATGGAATGAGGTTTATGACATTGTTCAGGAGATAGGGATCAAGACCATCCCCATGGAAAAGAAATGCAAAAAAGCAAAATGGCTGTCTGGGGAGGCCTTACAAAATAGCTGTGAAAAGAAGAGAAGTGAAAAGCAAAGGAGAAAAGGAAAGATATAAACATCTGAATGCAGAGTTCCAAAGAATAGCAAGAAAAGAAAGCCTTCTTCAGCGATCAATGCAAAGAAATAGAGGAAAACAACAGAATGGGAAAGACTAGAGATCTCTTCAAGAAAATTAGAGCTACTAAGGGAATATTTCATGCAAAGATGGGCTCAATAAAGGACAGAAATGGTATGGACCTAACAGAAGCAGAAGATATTAAGAAGAGCTGGCAAGAATACACAGAAGAAGTGTACAAAAAAGATCTTCACGACCCGGATAATCACGATGGTGTGATCACTCATCTAGAGCCAGACATCCTGGAATGTGAAGTCAAGTGGGCCTTAGAAAGCATCACTACGAACAAAGCTAGTAGAGGTGATGGAATTCCAGTTGAGCTATTTCAAATCCTGAAAGATGATGCTGTGAAAGTGCTGCACTCAATATGCCAGCAAATTTGGAAAACTCAGCAGTGGCCACAGGACTGGAAAAGGTCAGTTTTCATTCCAATCCCAAAGAAAGGCAATGCCAAAGAATGCTCAAAGTACTGCACCATTGCACTCATCTCACATGCTAGTAAAGTAATGCTCAAAATTCTCCAAGCCAGGCTTCAGCAATACATGAACCATGAACTTCCTGATGTTCAAGCTAGTTTTAGAAAAGGCAGAGGAACCAGAGATCAAATTGCCAACATCCGCTTGATCATCGAAAAAGCAAGAGAGTTCCAGAAAAACATCTATTTCTGCTTTCTTGACTATGTCAAAGCCTTTGACTGTGTGGATCACAATAAGCTGTGGAAAATTCTGAAAGAGATGGGAATACAGACCACCTGACCTGCCTCTTGAGAAATCTGTATGCAGGTCAGGAAGCAACAGTTAGAACTGGACATGGAACAACAGACTGGTTCCAAATAGGAAAAGGAGTACATCAAGGCTGTATATTGTCACCCTGCTTATTTAATTTCTATGCAGAGTACATCATGAGGAACGCTGGGCTGGAAGAAACACAAGCTGGAATCAAGATTGCCAGGAGAAATATCAATAACCTCAGATATGCAGATGACACCACCCTTATGGCAGAAAGTGAAGAGGAACTAAAAAGCCTCTTGATGAAAGTAAAAGAGGAGAGTGAAAAAGTTGGCTTGAAGCTCAACATTCAGAAAGCGAAGATCATGGCATCTGGTCCCATCACTTCATGGGAAATAGATGGGGAAACAGTGGAAACAGTGTCAGATTTTATTTTGGGGGGCTCCAAAATCACTGCAGATGGTGACTGCAGCCATGAAATTAAAAGACGCTTACTCCTTGGAAGAAAAGTTATGACCAACCTAGATAGTATATTCAAAAGCAGAGACATTATTTGCCGACTAAGGTCTGTCTAGTCAAGGCTATGGTTTTTCCTGTGGTCATGTATGGATGTGAGAGTTGGACTGTGAAGAAGGCTGAGCGCCAAAGCATTGATGCTTTTGAACTGTGGTGTTGGAGAAGACTCTTGAGAGTCCCTTGGACTGCAAGGAGATCCAACCAGTCCATTCTGAAGGGGATCAGCCCTGGGATTTCTTTGGAAGGAATGATGCGAAAGCTGAAACTCCAGTACTTTCGCCACCTCATGTGAAGAGTTGACTCATTGAAAAAGACTCTGATGCTGGGAGGGATAGAGGGCAGGAGGAGAAGGGGACGACAGAGGATGAGATACCTGGATGGCATCACTGACTCAATGGACGTGAGTCTGAGTGAACTCTGGGAGTTGGTGATGGACAGGGAGGGCTGGCGTGCTGCGGTTCATGGGGTCGCCAAGAGTCAGACACGACTGAGCGACTGAACTGAACTGAACTGAAAAGTTCTTGAAAATAATAGAACCAAGATCAGATAGTTTAAGAGGGAGATTCTACTATTCATGTAACTGTCAGATAAGCTAATGCTACTTAATCAACTCAAGACCAACAAACGGGGAATTCCCTGCTGGTCCAGTCCTGAAGACTCAGTGCTTTTACTTGCAGGTCAGGGCTTCAATCCCTGGTCAGGGAACTAAGATCCCGCAAGCCACTGGGTGTGGCCCCCCAAAAGAGAGCAACAAATGATCCACAGAATCCTCCACACATATTTTTGTGGAAAATTTTGAGTAAGGAACCATGATTGTTTTTAAATTAAGAAACATTTATTTATATGAAACTATTCTGTATATATAAAACATTGAATTCCATTCTTACTGTTCCTACACACAAATCAACTCTTTGAACTAGGTTCATGATGGAATGACTGCAATTTCAACTCAGTTTCTACAGCAATTAAGATAGCCAACCCAACCTACACTGAAACACCCACACATACACACGCCAACTCACCTACACAAAGGTGCAAGCAGGCATGTGTGCACACTCATACATTCAAACATGTATTTATATACATTAACATATAACATGTACATACACAATCACTCTTCCTCTAGTAGTTTTAACTGAATCAATACACACTCAAAAGCATCAATACACACACTGAACACATCAAAACTGTCTTATATATTTATAGGGCAGCAGTGGAGAAGTAGACATATAGAATAGACTTGCGGACATGGGGAGAGGGGAGAGAGGGTGAGATGTATGGAAAGAGCAACATGGAAACTTACATTCAGTCCATTTCAGTCGCTCAGTCGTGTCCGACTCTTTGCGACCCCTAGAATTGCAGCATGCCAGGCCTCCCTGTCCATCACCAACTCCCGGAGTTCACTCAGACTCATGTCCATCAAGTTAGTGATGCCATCCAGCCATCTCATCCTCTGTCATCCCCTTCTCCTCCTGCCCCCAGAGAGAGCCAACAGGAACTTGCTGTATGGCTAAGAAAACTCAAACAGGGGCTCTGGATCAACCTAGAGGGTTGGGATGGGGAGGGAGATGGGAGAGAGTTTCACAACGGAGGGGACATTTTTATACCTATGGCTGATTCATGTTGAGGTTTGACAGAAAACAGCAAAATTCTGTAAAGCAATTATCCTCCCATAAAAACATAAATTTAAAAATTGTCTTATATGAAATTTATGAAAATTTTCATATCATAAATATACACAGTCATAGGAACTCAGAATTACACTGTTTCATAAAATCACAATCATCATGCAAGTGTGTGTCTCAGTAACATGATCTTAGGCAGAACAGCTGCATTTATAGACTTCTGACAGTCTGAAAATGGGAGTCTTCCTACACTTTCCAACCCTTCCAACCCTGCGAAAATCACGAGGACAATATTTACTACAATACACAGCATCTAAAATGTGCAGTCAACACTGCCACCTGATGTTAACACACGCTCTTGGAAGCCTGGCGTATTTGGGGGAAAGACAGTGTGTGGTGTGTCATAGAGTGGAGTAGGAATAGGCCACAGGGAAAAGGAGCCTTAATAAGGATAAGAGGGTGATGGGGTGAAACTGGGGGCATGGAGTTGTAGGGTGGGCAGGGAAGAGAAACGGCAGAGAGAGAAAAGGGAGCGGGAGTTTAATGTTGGTCAAGTACTAACACATAATGCCAGACATCAAAGCGCAAATGGGAAAAGTGGGCAAGGGAGATACTACATAGAGGACTTGGGGATCTGGGTTGGTAAGGGGGGTGCAGGGAGTCATAAGAACCAAAGTTCCAATGCGTAGAGAAGTCCATGGGCAAAAGTGAGCAAAGGGCAGTGGCTGGTGGGTTTATAAAACACGGTGTAGGAGAAGGAAGGTGACTGCACATGGAGTAGGCAGGTCCTGATAGAGTTAGCAGTCCTAGTGAGATAGTGTGCAGGGAAGGAGATGGAGCCCGGGGGAGATAATGGGCAAAGGACACAATGGGCATGAGGGAGCCCAAGAGCCCAGGAAAAGGGATCAGTACTACAGGGCTGAAGACCATGGATGGAGCGTGTGTCTGGGTCCATGGGGGCAATGATGAGAGTTGTGCTGTGCTTAGTCGATCAGACGTGTCCACTCTTTGGGACCCCATAGACTGAAGCCCGTCAATCTCCTCTGTCCATCGGGAGTCTCCAGGCAAGAATACTGGAGTGGGTTGCCATGCCCTCCTCCAGGGCATCTTCCCAACCCCAGCGATCAAACACAGGTCTCCCTCACTCCAGGCAGATTCTTTACTGTCTGAGCGATGGGCCAGGGAAAATGAGAGTGCAAGGTCGCCGAGAGCACAGGGCATGGGATGAGGTCTCTGAATTGGGGGCAGATGGTCGGCCAGATGAAAGCAGTCATAGACGATGGATTTTGCAGCGGTGAGGAGAGCTGAGGAGGGTTAGACTCCAGAGTAATGGCCCCAGAGGGGTGGACGTCAAAATAGTCGTAGAATAGCAGCAGAGAGTTCAAAACCGAAACCTAAAGGAGCTGGATGGAAGCTGGTAGAGTTTTAGTGGAGGTCTAAATGTCACAGGGTGGAGATGAAGGATATGGCGGGGGAAGAGAGGCAGAATGAGAGCATGGATGGGTCCAGAAGTGATGTCAGTGGCAGAGGGAGACTGGAGGCCTCAGATTCTGCCTCCCATCTATTCCCACATTTGTGATCCAATCACAACACTCACGTATGGTTCCTTTTCCTAGTGAACTGTATTTGACATATAACATTGTGTAAAGTTAAGTCACATAACATGTTTATTTCATGTTTTTATAAATTTTAATATAATCACCCTTGCAGCGACAGTATCGTTCCAGATCACATGATGATCAGTTTCTTGTCATTAGAATAATTTTGATGACTATTATTCACTATTATTGTCTACATTCACCATACTGGGGGTTATATCTCTAAGACCTAGGAGTCTACTAGTTTCAAATTTATCCCGTTAAACAACCTCTGTCCTATCCCACACCTCTAGGCTCACAGTAATCACCAATTCACTCTGTTTTTTCCAGCTTGGCCAGTAAGATTCTACATATAAACAATATCACACAGTCTTTGCCTTTCTCTATCTGACTTATCTCACTTAGCATGTCCTGAAGATCCATATATGCTGTCTCAGATAGAAGGATTTCCTTCTTTCTCATGACTAATATTCCTTTGCATGTGTATCCACACACACACATATATATATGCTTTATGCAGTCATTCATTGTCAGACACTTAGGTTGTTTCCATGCCTTGGCTGGTGTAAATAATGCTGCAATAAACATGGGACTGCAAACGCCTTTTTGTTTCTAATTTCAGCTCAGGAGCAAAAATTGTGCTCAGCTGAAAATGCCCCTCAATAGCCTTCAGTTGAAACTATCAGCAAAGTAAAATTTTGGATGAATAAGACTTAACAATATTTTATCTCTTCTTACAGGGTACTACTGTGTATAGGATCTAACACGGTGGGTCTGACAGGACAGGACAGCCAGGGTGAAGGAGGACATAGGGCTGTGATAATTCCAGGGAATTAAATTTCTGCTTGAGGTGATAATAACATTCTCGAATGAGACAGTGGTGATGGTTACAAAATACTGTCAATTTACTCAAGGTCACTGCATTGTACCCTTGAACTGCATGTTATTTATATTTTTAACTCAATAATTTTGACCAAAAAACCTGATGGCATATACCCAGGCTGAAGAATTTCCCAATGGAAAAACTGGGGAAAATTTGAGGACCAAAAAGGAAAATTATACTAACAACATATCACTGCACATGAAAAGGAATCCTTGAATCCACTGTCAAAAGATAAGGGGAAAAACTCTTCTTTATGGAAGAATGGCAATTAACACCCTTATGAGATAGGAAAATGTGGATTTCCAACCATCATCGGAGGATTGGTTCATAGGAAATATCTACAGTGGATGCCAGAATAATTTGGTCAAAGTATTTAATTAAGCTCTTCAGGCAACTTTGAGGTTTCACCCCAAGAATTATTTTATTAATTACACTGGAGAAAATTCACTTCAAAAAGGAGTAAATCTACTATGCAATCATAACCAAATAATGAAACTCATCACCAATAACAGAAAATATCCCTAATTTGTACCTCTGATGTGATGCAATAAGAAGGTTCCATAGTCATCTGGGTGTAGCAGTTCTGCTCAAATGTTAAACCTGAGTCTCAGGATGAGGCATAGGATCAGGGAAATCTACACTGAAGGATGTTGTGCAAAACAGTGAGTGTGTATTCTTCAAAAATGTATCACTGAAGGAAAAAAGAAGAGCTGCAAGTGTTCTAAATTAAAGAAATGAAAGAATCAAGACAATGGAATGCAATTCTCTTACCATGATTAGATCCTAGATTTATGAAAATAGATAGAAAAGACATCATTGTCTTACTGGGAGAAATCTGTGTATGGACTAGCTATTCAATCATGGTGTCACATTAGCATTGATTTGTTAGTAAGATAATAGTTATTGATTGATAAGTAAAATGCCTCTATTGTGTTAGATTAGAGAATGCCCTTGAAAGAAGGAAGCAAATATTCAGGTATCAAGGGGCAGATTGTCCAAATGTCTACAATTTATTCTTACATGAAACAGCAAACACAAAAACAGATGAAAAATAATTTGTGATAAAACAGTAATGTTTGAAAAAAATAGTACTGTCTGGTGAATCTAGATGAAAAGGAAGCTGTAGGTTCAAGTTTTTGCAGATCTATATTCCCTGCTGTATTTTTGCATTTCCGTATGTTTAAATTTTTCAAAATGAAAAGTGACCATTAAATGAAAGGTGGGAATATGTGAGTACACTGATGGCGGGATATTATCACACCTTACAGCCAGGTGTAAGAGCAGTTTAGCAATTATGCACCCACAGTGAGACTGCGCGGTCGTGGCGGTGAAGCAGTCCCATCCCTCAGAACCACTGAGACAGTCCATGTGTGCACAAGGCACCATGGCCAACGAGCCACATCCCATGATGCGACAGCTGACATTTGACTCTTTAAAGTATAAACAGGAAGTGCTCTGACATAGAGGTCTCATTAATAATCTCTACTGAGAAAAGAGAAAGCTCCTACACTATTAGTGGGAATATAAATTGGTGCAGCCACCGCAAAAAAACAGTATGGATGAGCCTTAAAAACTAAAAAACAGACTTACTATATGATCTAGCAATTCCACACCTGGGTATATATATATTTAAAAACAGGCAACAAACACACTAATCCAAAAAGTAACACGTGCCTCAGTGTTCACAGCAATATTTTTTATAATAACCAAGATAACGACTCAGACTGAGTTACCAACAGATGATCAGAAAAGAAAGTGATGGTATACACACAATGGAATACCGCTCAGCCATTAAACAGAATGAAAATTTGCCATTATAACCACATGGATGGATTTTAAAATTCCATGCTTAGGAATTATTATGCTTATAAATCACAGAAAAGCCAATACTATATGATATTACTGTTATGTGGAATCTAAAAACTGGAACAAACTAGTGAACATAACAAAAAGAAAGAGAAAACAAACTAGCTACCAGTGGGGAGAGGCGAGGGGGTAAGGGCAACACAGGAATATGGGGTCAAGACATACAAACTACTATCCATAAAATGAATTAGATACAAGGATTTATTGTACAGCACAGGAAACATAGCCAGTATATTATATTGACTATAAGTGAAATGCAAAATTTAAAAACTGTGAATCACTATGTTTTATGCAAACATACTGCAAATCAACTATACTTCAGTTTTTTAAATTAAACTAAAAATATTAATATTGAAGCATAAAATTAACAAATAAGTGAACAAATAAATTCCTCTCTGGAGCTTTCCGGAAAACATAAAGATGAGATACAGTGAATAGATCATTGTCTCAATGTCCTTATAAAGGCGGGGTAATAGGCTTACATAAAATGACACTGTGATTCCATTTTAAATGTATCCTAATTTCTAGGTTAATTTCTAGAACAAATTGCCAACATGCGCTGGATCATCGAAAAAGCAAGAGAGTTCCAGAAAAACATCTATTTCTGCTTTATTGACTATGCCAAAACCTTTGACTGTGTGGATCACAAGAAACTGTGGAAAATTCTGAAAGAGATGGGCATATCAACCACCTGACCTGCCTCTTGAGAAACCTATATGCAGGTCAGGAAGCAACAGTTAGAACTGGACATGGAACAACAGACTGGTTCCAAAAAGGAAAAGGAGTATGTCAAGGCTGTATATTGTCACCCTGCTTATTTAACTTCTATGCAAAGTACATCATGAGAAACGTTGGGCTGGAAGAAGCACAAGCTGGAATCAAGATTGCCAGGAGAAATATCAATAACCTCAGATATGCAGATGACACCACCCTTATGGCAGAAAGTGAGAGGAACTAAAAAGCCTCTTGATGAAAGTGAAAGAGGAGAGTGAAAAAGTTGGCTTATAGCTCAACATTCAGAAAATGAAGATCATGGCATCCGGTCCCATCACTTCATGGGAAATAGATGGGGAAACAGTGTCAGACTTTATTTTTTGGGGCTCCAAAATCACTGCAGATGGTGACTGCAGCCATGAAATTAAAAGATGCTTACTCCTTGGAAGAAAAGTTATGACCAACCTAGATAGCATATTCAAAAGCATAGACATTACTTTGCCAACAGAGGTCTGTCTAGTCAAGGCTATGGTTTTTCCAGTGGTCATGTATGGATGTGAGAGTTGGACTGTGAAGAAAGCTGAGCACCGAGGAACTGATGCTTTTGAACTGTGGTGTTGGAGAAGACTCTTGTGAGTCCCTTGGACTGCAAGGAGATCCAACCAGTCCATCCTGAAGGAGATCAGTCCTGGGTGTTCATTGGAAGGACTGATGCTGAAGCTGAAACTCTAAAACTTTGGGTACCTGATGTAAAGAGTTGACTCATTAGAAAAGGCCCTGATGCTGGGAGGGATTGGCGGCAGGAGGAGAAGGGGACGACAGAGGATGAGATGGCTGGATGGCATCACTGACTCAATGGACATGAGTTTGGGTGAACTCCAGGAGCTGGTGATGGACAGGGAGGCCTGGCGTGCTGTGATTCATGGTGTTGCAAAGAGTCGGGCACGACTGAGCTACTGAGCTGAACTGAACTGAACTGACTGAATTTCTAGGTTAAAGCTAACACAAAATATGTACACCACTTTCAAAGAAAAGATTATGAGGTAAAATTATATTTAAAAACTAATGGAAAAGAAATTAATATAGACAAGACAGAAAATATAGTCTGCTGATAGACAAATATATCTATTATATTCAATGTAAGTAGGCTAAGGTCTTCCTCAAACTTTGGCTACTATATTCAATAAACGGTTTTTCAGGAGATAAAGTCAAATAATAGGATTAAGGTAGCAAAATGAAAAATACACTATATGGAATTTTAAAAAAAATAGCATGGCAATATATGTTTCAGATAACACATACTTTAAGATGTATCACTATTGTAGTTGGTGCTATCTTAAACTTTTATTAAATACAAATTTCCAATATGTTATTGAGAAATACAAACATGACTGACTTTATACATATGTGTATATACACTTATACACGCAAATATACACAAAGATCACAAACAGACATATATACACATTCTGTAGATGAGTGTGTCTGTATTCTCTTCTTCTTCCTATGTGATCTACTCTGTGGTAAATCATTAAATGTCTCATGAGCTAAAAATAGTATTTTTCTGTGGGGTGCAAGGTTCAATCTATATGTATATATCCATTCATTCAAAACAATTATTTTGTTTTCCAAACTGCTGAATTCTCATTACTTCCATTACTTCTCATTACATTCCATTACTTCAGAATGTCAATAGAGAGACAATCACAGACAAATCTCTTCTGTACCTGAGGCAATCTGCATTTTGCTCCATGAAAACTGAGGAGCCGCAAACTCAACATACCCAAAGTGGAGCCATGTCTTTCCCTTTCAATTGGCTCTTCCCCCGATGCTCTGAATTTAATGGAAGTCTCCACCACAAACTACTTCATGACTTTGGAGACATAAGGGTGCACTTGAAAACCTCTTTCTTGCCAATATGTCCAAGTCACCTTCACAAAAGAGAAAATTCTGCCTTCTACACATCCGAGTCCCATGCAACTCACACCTTTTTCAACTGTCACGATCACTTGATGTTTAAAAGCATGATAAAATGTAATTTTATACTCTAATTTGCACTGCTTCAGCTCAGTCTGGTCATTTCTACCTAAAATATTCGAACATGCTCACCACCTCACAAAACACCATATTTGAAATAAATGTCGTCTAGGGGGCACTAAGAGTCGGACATGACTGAGCGACTTCACTTTCACTTTTCACTTTCATGCATTGGAGAAGGAAATGGCAACCTGCTCCAGTGTTCTTGCTTGGAGGATCCCAGGGACGGTGGAGCCTGATAGGCTGCCATCTATGGGGTCGCACAGAGTCGGACACGACTGAAGTGACTTAGCAGCAGCAGCAGCAGCAGCAAGGGTAAAAAAGGGACAAAACTCCACAGCGGCTGCCAAAAGGTTTATTTAAGGACTGAAATTCCCCTTCAGCACTATTGTCATCAGTATCAGTAATCACCTTTCTTTCACACACTATTCAATTCTCACACACCTTTTCTTAATATTCCATGCTTACTTCATTTCTAGGAAATTTACAGTGATATATTTAAGTAACACAGTTGTACACTTTTTCATAACATCCAGATTGTTTGAGGACCTAGTGTTTATTAATGCATAAATTCTAAACTCCTCTACATAAGCATTAGTAGAAGATCCATTAAATAAATATTTGCATGATAATTACATAATACTTCACTACAATTATTACCATGACATTGCTTAATCTGAAGCAGATCCTCATTGTATTTTGTTTACAATCCTCTGGCAAGCAACTCATAATTTTACCTAGGACTCTGATGGAAGTAAGTGAATAAGGAAACAAAGTCCAAATACATACCATTTACATCTTTCTCCTAGGGGTAGGGGAGTTTGTATTTCTTTTCTCAGCAAAACAGAGCCTGGATATTCTGGAGTCACGACTCATGATCAGAAAGGGGCTGATAGTTGGGAAGCATGCAGTGACTATGGCAGAGCTGTTCACAAAGAACAAACTAGGACTATTCAAAAGACTCAAAACAATGTTACAGATGGTGGAAAGAGTGTTAAAATTAACAAAGGTGCTCACCACGAGAAGGATGGTTCTGGTGGCTCTGGACTCAGGGGAAGATATGGAGGAGATCTTGATGCTGTGAATGTTTTGGACCCTCTGCTTGTGCCTGTACAGGATGAGAACTGTGGAACCACTGGCCCAGATCATGACCACAAAACAGACCACATCAGGGAAGGACAGCAATGCTGCATGTAATGAGTCTCTGGTTTGGTCATGACGAACAGAAGAACAGTGTCCATAACGCTTTCTGTTTGTGATGCTTTTGTTGCTCAAATCTCCACTCAGAAACATAATATAGATGACATTTACCAGCATGTTCACAATCCAGCACAGGACAATTGAAGGAACAACATACTTGAGAGCTTTCACTTTAAGCCCTGCCCATTTGGAGTTCCTGGGACTGATCGTGATGACCTGGAAGACGCTCAAGAGGCAGGTGGTGCCAATGGACACTCCCCGGCCCACTACACGGACATAAGGGAAAAATCTGCAAGCAAAATCTCTGTCAAGATGACGCCACTGAAAATTGGCCACTATATTGTGGAATCCACAAGACAAAAGAACTAAAATGTTGGCTACAATCAGGTTCTTGACAAGCAAATCTATGCTCTTCAGCCTGATCCCAGTGCAATAAAGGAAAATATAATGGTAAAGAAGAGAGAAATTTCCCAGCATTCCAAATACAGTCTGTAACAATAAGATGAAACCTGCTGTCAAATCACCAGCAGCCATGCTCTCAGGTCTCAAGAACTGATGGTTGTCTTCTGAGCTAGAGGATCCTGAATGGGAACGTGTGAATCACAGGGACAACGTTAACTGAAATCCGGCATTCTCCACTTACCATTTCCTACTTTGAAATAATTAAAGTTTTCCTCTCAAGTCGGGTTTCCAAATGTTGAATGTAAAACAATTAAAGAACACTTGCAAAGTATGAATCATTGATTCATACATATGAAAGACACACATGTGGCGATATCTTTATTGCTCATAATTCATGAGGCAGATAGTATTACCTTCCTTATAAAAATGAGGGAAACGTCAATCAGAGAAATTAAGTGTTTGGTCTAAATTCACTCACTGGTTGGAGGTTTCACCCTGGAACAACAATGGTGCATTTAACCTAGAATGTACTCATATACTAGTTACCTGTATTCTTCAAATAAACCACATCTAAATGGAGTTTTGCTTTTGCATCTTGTCAGTTCAGTTCAGATTAGTGGTATTTTACTTTAAAATTTAGGAAGGGACAAATTTCCACTTATTTTTGATGAGTTATTCTATGCACAATTGCAAACTTCAACAAAAGCTTTTGAAATCTTAATTAAATGTAAATGCACTGACTACTGTATAAAACTGCACGTATCTGCCCCATGACAGGTGGATTTAATGAATACAAGAATTCCTTATTTTAAGGATGCCAACAGAAAGACTCATTTACTTTCATCTAGGAAAAAAGCACAATACCAAGATCCATGGGAATTATGCAGCAGGAAACAATGAAGCCTATAATGGCAAAGAGTAGAAACCAAATTTTAACCTGTTCCAAATGGTGTGCATATCAATTTTTAATACCCGAGATTTTAAAAGTATTAGCAGTAAGCAAAGATTTTTGAAAGATATTAAAACATGACAATACAAAATGAAATCTTAAGGCAAGCAACTTGTGTACTGTATAAATGCCATATATTTTCTAGATTGGTTTTATAATATTTAAAGGTGTCAGCAGTATACATTTGAGCCTAAAAATGTTATCTGAAATGTATAAAGTTCTGTGTTTATTAATGCTACTTCCCTAAATTTAAAGTGCTAAGAGTCTCTCCAAAATCAATTGAGACACAACTATTAAATCTACTACCAGGTGTCCTGCATTGCAGGCAAATTCTTTAGAGTCTGAGCCACCAGGGAAGCCCATGTCATTTACAGGAAACATTTATATTCCAGAAACAACTGACAGACACACTGTTTCTTCATAGGATCAGATGTTTGCCACTTTTTGTTACAAGTATTGAATATGATAAGCCCACCTATGAAACCTGAAATGTACCTCTGTGATTGCTGAAAAGTACACTGAGTATCAAACTGATTTGGAACTATAGTCCTGGATCACATGAAACATCAGTTTTCATTATCATTTGCATTAAACCACAACCATCACTCCCAGTGAGAAATACACACATTAGGAGCCATTAGGAATTGGTGAATGGTCTAGGACCTCATCTTCCTTTTCTATCTCAGTTCAGACTCAGGATTTATCCCAGCCTCCTACAGGGCTTTGGTGCTAGACCTGGTTCATACACAGGAGACTCCCTTTGTGCAGTATGTCCACTTACCAGATTCCTTCCTCAGCATGAAAGTCAGAGCAATCAGCCTGTGTGCAAGAGGGCTAGCTCCACCCTGAGATATGAGTTTGTGATCCTGTGACCTCATCTCCCCTCAGAATTGTAATTATCATGTCAGCGGTAGCAGCACTGGCAGGAACAGGCTTAGGAGCTGGGATTATTTTTGAAAACAGTTTCCCAGTTGCTAATTACCAAGGACAATTATCACTTTCGAGCTAATGTATCTTAAGAGACTATTAGAGTGTTTGTGACAGATGCTCACTTTTCCTTGATCCCTGGAGGTAGACAGGGCTCACAAGCAGGGAGCAGAAGGTACTAACGATTGATATATAAGGGACCGGCTGCAGATATGTGTCACAATAGAGGTTCTGCTTCACTTAGAAATTCTACTCAGGACAGTTCTTTCCTAATTTCATACACTGAGCTACACCATCAATTAAGTTAAGAGAAAGAAATGGAATTTGTACAAGTATCTTACATCTCAAAAGAGATACAAGTAACAAAAGAATATGATGCCAATAATCTATATTAGATATCACTGCTCTCATTTGCACAAACCAATACCAATGAATGTGCAAATTCTTAGGAAAATAAACTTCACCAATATTGAAAATTTTAGGAAGAGATGCAGATCAATACCCACACAGGAAAGACAGAAGTTTCTAAAGAGTCCCTTGAAATTACAAGCCACAGGATAAGATGCCTGAATAGGGAGATTCAACAATTCTGTCAGGTAAGTCAAGGCTATTCACTTAACTCAGTACCATCAAGAGGTCAACACAGTTATCTATACTTACTTTTGGGTAAATTTTTCATTAAGGAATTATGACTGCATTTTGAATTAAGAAATACATTTCCAAAGGATCAGGAAAAAATATTTATATATGATGACTTTAATTCTTCAGGTTTTCCTACACATAAATCAATCTTTGATCTTAGTTCAGTAAGCAATCACTCCAAGCTGTCAAGTCAGTTGTTAGAGTCATAATGGTGGACAAACCATCCTACATACATACACAAAATCATAACACGTGCAAACATACATGCAAAGACATTCACACAGTCAAGCACACAGTGGCACACATTTACACACTTATGCACAAACAGAATAACACCCGTTATTGAAGACAAAGTACTGGGAAGGTCTCAGGCCTGCCCTATGATGTCAACATTGAGTGCCTACAATCAACAAAAAGGTTTTCTTGCCATACCCACCCTAGTCACTCCCTTTGCCTGAAATACAGATAGAACAGTAAAATATTCTTGGTGTGGTGTGTATACAACCTTCTACCTGGGGTGTTACAGTATGTAAAAAAAAAAATTAAGGAGTATTTTGTATGAACAATATTTTCACTTCATGGTCTGACTGTAAAAAAAGACCCATGAGTGACCTATACATGCTAAGTTGCTCTAGCTGTGTCCAACTCTTCCCGATGCTATAGACTGTAGCCTGCCAGGCTCCTCTGTCCATGGGATTCTCCAGTCAAGAAGACTGGAGTGGGTTGCCATACCCTCCTCCAGGGGATCTTCCCAACCCAAGGATGGAACCCATGTCTCTAATGTCTTCTGCATTGGCAGGTGGGTTATTTATGACTAGTGGCACCTGGGAAGCACAAATGACTTGTGACTCCACTGGAAATGATGAAATTAATAATGGCAGATGAATTAGTGACCCTCAAACTGTCCCTGATACCTCCATCACCCTTATTGACATACTGGCTCCCCGTCCACCTATATCTCCCAAAAACCTTCACCCCACAACTCCTTAGGTCTTTATCCATCTCTTAGCACCTATCTAATCACCTTCACCAGGACTTCCCTGGTGGCTTAGAGGGTAAAAGCATATGCCTGCAATGCAGGAGACCCGGGTTCGATCCCTGGGTCAGGAAGATTCCCCTGGAGAAGGAAATGGCAACCCACTCTAGTATTCTTGCCTGGAAAATCCCATGGACAGAGGAGCCTGATAGGCTACAGTCCATGGGGCCACAAAGAGTCAGACACAACTGAGCGACTTCACTTCAATCACCCTTCAAGCCCATGATCTACAATTTCCCCTCCAACCTCCACCTGACCCTTCTAGTTCCACACCGCACCTCCACTCTACATCCCATTGCAATTCTCTCCCTCTGACAATGCCACACCCCACCAGTTCCTACACCACAGCCGACTACTACTTGCCTTCCATGGCCTCACCTTTCTTTGTAGATGCATATTTCCTCCTCTTCTTACTTCAACCCAATTCCTATTCCCTCTGTACCCTTCTCTCTAGAAACCTTCCCTTATGATTCAAATTTGTGGGGCCTTTCTCTTAATGATCAAGCTGTATGTTTAGACAAAATGCATTTCCAACTTCTTCATATTCATGGCAGCTTTCCATATGCACAGGCTATCTTGCTTCTCTTGGTGCCGCTGAACCTGATCAGCAAATTCCCAGAAATGATTTAGAGAAAGAGAACAAGGAAACCAACCACTATGACCATGTAGGAAAGGGCTAATCAGCAAACCTCAGTTGCTCAAACACTGAAACAATTTTTGAAAACCCTGTATTTAGGATTGGTCTTTGACTCACTCCTGGGAGATAATCTCTCAGCCATGGCATATTCTCCTGGATAAGAGTGTTTTGATATACTTGAAGCATTGGGCCATACTGGACCAGTGGGACTAGAGAAGTTTATGCTAACAATACAATTTATGGTGAAGAGCTGTTTTTGCCCTGAAGGGCTGGAGTCTGAGTAGCTGACTTCAGTTCCATGGGGGATGCAGGGCTACATGAATGACCTTCAGTTCAACCCTGCACCAAGGCTCAAGGGAGCTGCCTTGGTCAACACCACTTAACATATATTGTCACATACTTTTCAGGATGAAATAACAACATCTCCAAGTGTCTCCAGTGGGAAGGGGCATGTGGACTATTCTGTATGGTTTCATGTGGATTTTCTCTTATGCACCTTTTCCCTTTGCTGATTCTCACCTGTTCAGTTCAGTTCAGTTCAGTTGCTCAGATGTATCTGACTCTTTGCGACCCCATGGACTGCAGCACACCAGGCCTCCCTGTCCATCACCAACTCCTGGAATTTACTCTAACTCATGTCTACTGAGTTGGTGATCCATCCAACCATCTCTCTTCTGTTGTCCCCTTCTCCTCCCACCTTCAATCTTTCCCAACATTAGGGTCTTTTCAAATAAGTCAGTTCTTCACATCAAGTGGCCAAAGTGTCAGAGTTTCAGCTTCAGCATCAGTCCTTCCAATGAATATTCAGGACTGAGTTCCTTTAGGATGGACTGGTTGGATCTCCTTGCAGTCCAAGGGACTCTCAAGAGTCTTCTCTAACACCACAGTTCAAAAGCATCAGTTCTTCAGTGCTCAGCTTTCTTTACAGTCCAACTCTCACATCCATACATGACTACTGGAAAACCCATAGCTTTGACTAAATGGAAATTTGTTGGCAAAGTAATGTCTCTGCTTTTTAATATACAGCCTAGGTTGGTCATAACTTTCCTTCCAAGGAGTAAGCATCTTTTAATTTCATGGCTGCAGTCACCATTTGGAGCCCAGAACAATGAAGTCTGTCACTGTTTTCACTCACATGTAATGCACTGTAACTTCTCACCTGTAATACACTGTAATTTCTCAGTAATACACTAGTAACCTTCAGTTTAATCAACTCTGAATCTTGGGTGTCCTTCGATATATCCTTAAGCTTGAAGATGGCTATGGAGACCCCTAACCCAATCATATACAACAGTTTCCGAAATACTATCCTGTTGCAATAAGCTCTGTTGCCAAGTCTAGGATCCCAGGCTAAAGAAATCCAACAGTGAATATACTCTACCCCATAAGAGCTTAAAAACACACAAACATAATGAGAGCAATACATTTACGATATACAGGTCCCTGGAGATATGGTTTTCATCGGGACACCTGTCAATATGAACAATGTAAGATGTCCAAAACCAGTGTGTCAGCACCAATCTGCAAGTGAACTTGATCAGGACAAATTTCGTGTGACTCTGAGAAGTGAGTACTGGTCCTACCAAATCAGTGTGAGGGATCAGCCTGTCAGATCAAAACCAGGTCTTCTATGAGGCCCTGCTGGAGCTCCTGAACATGGGCTCCAGCCCCTGCATGGAGGTTGAGCAAGTAGACTCTGTAAGGGCCCCTAGGGGAGAAACAGGGTTGCAGACACCATCACCTAGTCACAACTGCTGGCCTCCTGTCTCAGCCCTCAGAAAGGGACAATAAAACTTTCGAAATTGGTGTTTTTAGTGACCAGGCCTTATGCAGGACCTGCTCTGGATTCAGAGCATCCTGTCCCCACAGCATTTCTGGTTTCAAGGGAGGTTTTCATGATACAGAAAGGGTAGGAGGAGTGAAAAGTCTAAAGTTCAGGGAAAGTCAGCTTGCTGAAGGCTAAGGCTGATACTGCGCACACACACACACAGCTCCCAACATAAAAGAAAAAACAGAAACAAACTTCTCATGGAAGCTGTGACATAGTAAGAAACATACATTTGAACGTTGTCCCTGGTTTCTGACACAGAGCTTCGAAACCCCTGTATTTGAGTGGTACAGGTGAATGAAGTCTCTTGTCAGTCATGAAAAGCCCCTTTCAACCATGTCTGTTTTCTATTAAGGAGGAAACTCTTGGTGGGCCCCTAGAGAGCTTCAAGATGGAAGCTGGTTGCCAGAGGAACCAATCATGTGACTAGAGGGTTGGACTTTCAGGCTTACGCCCCAAGCTCCAGAAAGGGAAGAGTGGCTGGAGAATCAACTTAATCATCAACAGCCAATGATTCAATCAGTGATACTCACATGATAAAACCTCCATAAAAACTCCTGAATAACAGGGTACAGAGATCCTCAGAGTTGGACAGCACATCCACCTGCAAGGAGGGTGGCAATGCCCAACTCCATGGGGACAGAAGCTCCTGTGCTTGGGCTCCTTCCAGAACTCACCCAATGTACTCCTTCATCTGGCCATTCCTATGTGTCCTTTAACTGGTGGCAGTAAGGAAAATGTTTTCCCGAGTTTAACTGAATATTTACTGAAAATATACAGTTTTCTGAATATTCCACCAAATGCTTCAACTTCAAATGGGGGAGGGCTGAGTATGGGGATACCTGACATTATAGTTAAATTAGACAAAAGTATAGATACTCTGCAGTCCCAATATTGGGACTTGCATCTGAACTGAAGACAGTCTTGTGGAACCTGAACTAAGTAGTTAATGTCAGAGTTGACGTGAGTTATAGGACACCCAGCTGGTTTCCAGACAGTTAAACAACTTTGCAGAGTGGAGAAAACCCACTTATGTATCATGTCAAAATTGTTGGGAATAAACACAAGTCACTAAAACAGTGACAGGAAAATAACACCAAAAAAGAGTGTGGTAGTTACAAAGATGACTTGAAAAATAGAGACAGAAAGTGGAAAAGATGGAAAGTATTTTATAGTGGCACAAAGAAGGTAGGTAACAACCCAACATGCATTGGAGGAATTAATCCATTCCTCCCATAAAATATACTGAATATATTTGACCTGCTGTGTCAAGCAGGCAGTGGACAGAACTCCAAGAACAAGGCACATGTTTCCTGCCCTTGTGCAGTTAATATTTTGTGGGCAAAGACAATGGATAATAATGAAAAATAACCTAGAAGACAACATAGGAAGAACATTTTCTGACATTAATTACAGTACATATTTTTTGAATCTGTCTCCTAAGGGAAAGGAAACAAAAACAATGATAAACAAATTGGACACCTATTTAATTTTGAGGGGCTTTCCTGGTAGCTCAGTGGTAAAGAATCCACCTAGGGAAAAAAAAAAATCCACCTTCCAAGCAAGAGAAGCAAGTTCAATCCCTGGTTTGGGAAGATCACCTGTTGAAAGAACTCTTAGTCAACTCCAGTATTCTTGTCTGGGAAATCCAATGGACAGAGGAGGAGGGTACAGTCCATGGGGTCGCTAAAGACTCAGACATGATGTAGTGACTAAACAATAACAGCAATTAAACTTAAAGGCTGTTTCAGAGCAAAGGAAACCACTGACAAAATGAAAATACAACCAATGGAATGGGAAAACAATGTCTGCAAATGATATGACTGATGATGGATTAATATCCAAAAGATATGAACAGCTCATATAACTCAATATCAAAAAACAAATAAACCCCCTGAAAAAACATAGCCAATACATATTAATAACTATACATGAAATAGAACCTTTGAAAACTATGAATGACTACTGTACTCATCAAACATGTAATACTGTAAATCAACTATATTTCAATCTTAATTAAAATAAAAAATTTTAACTTGAAATAAAATAAATTAAAAATTAAGCAAAAAAGTAAATAAATGAAATCCTCTTCAGAGCCTTCTGGAAAAAATATTAGAAAGAGTGAATAGGTTATTATCTCAATGTCTCAATAGTATCAGATAAAATGACATTGTGATTAACTTTTGTTTTTATTAATTTATTTATTTTTTCATTGAAGGATAGTTGCTTTACAGAATTTTGTTGCTTTCTGTCAAAGCTCAACACGAATCAGCCATAGGTATACATACATCCCCTCCCTTATGAACCTCCTTCCCATCTCCCCATCCCACCCCTCTAGATTGATACAGAGCCCCTCTTTGAGTTTCCTGAGACATACAGCAAATTCCTATTGGTTATCTATTTTACATATGGTAATGTAAGTTTCCATGTTACTCTCTCCATACATCTCACCCTCTCCTCCCTTCTTCCCATGTCCATAAGTATTTTCTATGTGTGTTTCTCCGTTGCTGCCCTGCAAATAAATTCTTCAGTATCACTTTTCTAGATCCCATATATATGTGTTAGAGTACAATATTTCTCTTTCTCTTTCTAACTTACTTCATTCTGTACAATAGGTCCTAGGTTCATCCAACTTATTAGAACTGACTGAAAGGTATTCCTTTTTATGTCTGAGTAATACTCCAGGAGTTGGTGACGGACAGGGAGGCCTGGCATGCTGCAATTCATGGGGTCGCAAAGAGTTGGACACGACTGAGTGACTGAACTGAACTGAATATTCCATTCTGTGTATGAACCACAACTTCTTTATCCAATCATTGGTCGATGGACATATAAGTGGCTTCCATGTTCGAGCTACTGTAAATAGTACTGCAACGAACAATGGAATACATGTGTCCTTTTCAGTTTTCATATATCTCAGGGTATATGCCTAGAAGTGGGATTGCTCGGTCATACGGTGGTTTTATATTTAGTTTTTAAAAGGAATCTCCATACCATCTTCCATAGTGGCTGTATAAATTTACATTCTCACCAACAGTGCAAGAGCATTCCCTTTTCTCCACATCTTCACCACATTTATTGTTTGTAGACTTTTTGATGAGGGCCATTCTGACCAGTGTGAGGTGATATCTCATTGTAGTTTTGATTTGCATTTCTCTAATAATGAGCAATGTTGAGCATCTTTTCATCTGTTTGTTAGCCATCTGTATGTCTCCCTTGGAGAAATGTCTGTTTAGGTCTTTTTCCCACTTTTTGATTGGGTTGTTTGTTTTTCTGGTATTGAGTTGTATGAGCTGCTTGTATATTTTGGAAATTAATCCTTTGTCAGTCGCTTCAGTTGCTATTATTTTTTCCCATTCTGAGAGTTGTCTTTTCACCTTGCTTAGTGTTTCCTTTGCTGTGCAAAAGATTTTAAGTTTAATCAGGCCCACTTGTTTACTTTTGTTTTTATTTCCATTCTCTAGGAGGTAGGTCATAGAGGATCTTGCTTTGTTTTATGTCATTGACTATTCTGCCTATGTTCTCCTCTAAGAGTTTTATAGTTTCTGGTCTTACATTCAGGTCTTTAATCCATTTTTGAGTTTATCTTTGTGTATGGTGTTCAGAAGTGTCTAATTTCATTCTTTTACATGTAGCTGTCGTTTTACCAGCACCATTTATTGAAGAGGCTGTCTTTGCCCCATTGTATATTCTTGCCTCCTTTGTCAAAAATAAGGTACCCATAGGTGCACGGGTTTATTGCTAGGATTTCGATCTTGTTCCATTGGTCTATATTTCTGTTTTTGTGTCAGTACCATACTGTCTT
Source organism: Ovis aries (assembly GCF_016772045.2). NCBI lineage: Eukaryota > Metazoa > Chordata > Mammalia > Artiodactyla > Bovidae > Ovis > Ovis aries. The sequence continues at coordinate 58,097,319 of NC_056067.1, read as the reverse complement.
GATAACTGTAGCTTTGTAGTATAATCTGAAGTCAGGAAGGTTGATTCCTCCAGCTCCATTCTTCTTTCCAAAGACTGCTTTGGCTATTTGGAGTCTTTTGTGTTTCCATATGAATTGTGAAATTTTTTGTTCTAGTTCTGTGAAAAATGCCATTGATTTGATAGGCATCACACTGAATTGTAGATTGCATTTTGTAGTATAGTCATTTTCACAACATTGATTCTTCCTACCCAGGAACGTGGAATATCTCTCTGCTTAAGTCATTTTTTATTTCTTTCATCAGTGTCTTGTAATTTTCTGTGTACAGTTCTTTTGTCTCCTTAGGTAAAGTTATTCCTAGATATTTTATTCTTTTTGTTGCAATGGTGAATGGGATTGATTCCTTAATTTCTCTTTCTGATTTTTCATTGTTAGCATATAGATATGCAAGTGATTTTTGTGTATTGATTTTGTATCCTGCGACTTTGCTAAATTCACTGATTAGCTCTAGTAATTTTCTGATATTATCTTTAGGGTTTTCTATGTATAGTATCATGTCATCTGCAAACAGTGAGAGATTTATTTCTTCTTTCCTAATCTGGATTCCTTTTATTTCTTTTTCTTCTCTGATTACTGTAGCTAGGACTTCCAGAACTATGTTGAACAATAGTGGTGAAAGTGGACACCCTTGTCTTATTCCTGATCTTAGGGGGAATGCTTTCAGTTTTTCACTATTGAGAATAATGCTTGCTGTAGGCTTATCATATATAGCGAAAGTGAAAGAGAAGAGTGAAAAAGTTGGCTTAAAGCTCAACATTCAGAAAATGAAGATCATGGCATCTGGTCCCATCACTTCATGCGAAATAGATGGGGAAACAGTGGAAACAGTGTCAGACTTTATTTTGTGGGGGCTCTAAAGTCACTGCAGATGGTGACTGCAGCCATGAAATTAAAAGACGCTTACTCCTTGGAAGGAAAGTTATGACCAAACTAGATAGCATATTAAAAAGCAGAGACTTTATTTTGCCAACAAAGGTCCATCTAGTCAAGGCTGTGGTTTTTCCAGTAGTCATGTATGGATGTGAGAGTAGAACTGTGAAGAAAGCTGAGCGCCGAAGAATTGATGCTTTTGAACTGTGGTGTTGGAGAAGACTCTTGAGAGTCCCTTGGACTGCAAGAAGATCCAACCAGTCCATTCTGAAGGAGATCAGTCCTGAGTGTTCTTTGGAAGGAATAATGCTAAAGCTGAAACTCCAGTACTTTGGCCACCTCATGCGAAGAGTTGACTCCTTGGAAAAAACTCTGATGCTGGGAGGGATTGGTGGCAGGAGGAAAAGGGGATGACAGAGGATGAGATGGCTGGATGGCATCACCGACTCGATGGATGTGAGTTTGAGTGAACTCCGGGAGTTGGTAATGGACAGAGAGGCCTGGCGTGCTGCAATTCATGGGGTCACAAAGAGTCGGACATGACTGAGTGACTGAACTGAACTGAACTACCATATATGGCCTTTACTATATTGAGGTATGTTCCTTCTATGCCCATTTTTGGAAGACTTTTCATCATAAATGGGTCCTGAATTTTGTCAAAGGCCTTTTCTGCATCTATTGAGATTATCACATGGTTTTTATCTTTCAATGTGTTAATATGGTGTATCACATTGATTGATTTGTGTATATTGAAGAATCCTTGCATCCCTGGAATAAACCAAAGTTGATCATGGAGTATGAGCTTTTGATGTGTTGGTGAATTCTGTTTGCTAAACTTTTGTTGAGGATTTTTGCATCTATGTTTATCAGTGATATTGACCTGTAGCTTTCTTTTTTTGTGTTGTCTTTGTCTGGTTTTCATAGCAGGGTGATGGTGGCTTTGTAGAATGAGTTTGGAAGTGTTCCATCCTTTGCAATTTTTTGAAAGAGTTTTAGAAGGATACACATTAGCTCTTCTCTAAATGTTTGATAGAATTCTCCTGTGAAGCCATCTGGTTCTGGGCTTTGGTTTTTAGGGAGATTTTTTGATCACAGCTTCAATTTCAGTGCTTGTAATTGGGTTGTTCATAATTTCTATTTCTTCCAGGTTCCATCGTGGAAGGTTGAACTTTCCTAAGAATCTGTCCATTTCTTCCAGGTTATCCATTTTTCTGCCATATAATTGTTTATAATGGCCTCATAATCCTTTGTATTTCTGCATTGTCTGTTGTAACCCCTTCTTTTTCATTTCTAATTTTGTTGATTTGATTCCTCTCTCTTTTTTTCTTGATGAGTCTGGCTAAAGGTTTGCCAATTTTGTTTATCTTCTTAAAGAACCAGCTTTTAGTTTTATTAACCTTTACTATTGTTTCTTTCATTTCTTCTTCTTCTTTCCTTCTCTTAATTTTCTTCTTTTTCCAGTTGTATTCAGTGTGAAGATAGGTTGTCTATTCGATGTTTTTCTTGCTTCTTGAGGTAGGAGTGTATTGCTATACACTTTCCTCTTAGAACTGCTTTTGCTGCATCCCACAGGTTTTGAGTTGTCATGTTTTCATTGTCATTTATTTCTAGAAATTTTTTTTATTTCCCGTCAGTAACCTGTTGGTTCTTTAGCAATGAACTCTTTAATCTCTATGTGTTTCTTACAGTTGTTTTTCTTGTAATTTATATCTAGTTTCGTAGCATTGTGGTCAAAAAAGATGCTTGATATGATCTCAATTCTCTTAAACTTACTGAGGCTTGATTTGTGACCCAGGATGTGGTCTATCCTAGTGAATGTTCCACGTGCACTTGAGAAAGTGTATTCTTCTGCATTTGGATGGAACGTCCTGAAGATATCAGTAAGTTTCATCTCACGTAATTTATCATTTAAGACTTGTGTTTCTTTATTAATTTTCTGTTTTGATGATCTGTCCATTGGTGTGAGTGGGGTGTTAAAGTCTCCTATTGTCACTGTGTTATTGTCAAGTTCTCCTTTTATGTCTGTTAGTGTTTGTCTTACATATTGAGGAGCTATTATGTTGATTGCATAGATATTTACAATTCTTATGTCTTCCTCTTGGATTGATTCCTTGATGATTATTATGTAGTGCCCTTCCTTTCCTAATGTAACATTCTTTATTTTAAGGTCTATTTTGTCTGATATGAGGTTTGCTACTCCAGCTTTCTTTCACTTTCCATTTGCATGGAATATATTTTTCCATCCTCTCACTTTCGGTGTATATGTGTCTTGAGGTCTGAAGTGGATTTCTTGTAGACAGCATATATGTGGATCTTGTTTTTGTATCCTTTCAGCCAGCCTGTGTCTTTTGGTTGGAACATATAATTACTTTACATTTAAAGTAATTATTGATATATATGTTCCTATTGCCATTTTCTTAATTATTTGGGGTTGATTTTGTATATCTTATCTTCTCTTGGATTTCTTGACTATACAACTCCCTTAAACATTTGTTGTAAAGCTGGTATGGTGGTAGTGAATTCTCTTAACTTTTGCTTGTCTGAAAAGCTTTTGATTTCGCCATCAATTTTGAATGAGATCCTTCCTGGGTAGAGTAATCTTGGTTGTAGATTTCTCCCTATCAGTACTTTAAATATATCCTGCCATTCCCTTCTGGCCTGCAGACGTTCTGCTGAAAGATCAGCTGTTAAATGTATGGAGTTTCCCTTGTATGTTACTTGTTGTTTTTCCCTTGCTACTTTTAATATTCTTTCTTTATGATTGGTCTTTGTTAGTTTGATTAGTATGTGTCTTTGTGTGTTTCTCCTTAGGTTTAATCCTGTATAGGACTCTTTGTGCCTCTTGGACTTGATTGACTATTTCCTTTTCCATGTTGGGGAAATTTTCAACTATAATCTCTTCAACAATTCTCTCATATCATTTCTTTTCTTCTTCTTCTGGGACCCCTATAATGCAAATGTTGGTGCATATGATATTGTCCCAGAGGTCTCTGAGACTATCCTCAGTTCTTTTCATTCTTTTTACTTTATTCTGCTCTTCAGAAGTAATTTCCACCATTTTATCTTCCAGCTTACTGATTCATTCTTCTGCTTCAGATATTCTGCTATTGATTGCTTCTAGAGTATTTTTCATTTCAGTAATTGTGTGTTTTGTCTATGTATGCTTATTTTTCAATTCTTCAAGGTCTTCATTAATTGATTCTTGAATTTTCTCCATTTTGCTTTCACAGGTTTTGATCATCTTTACCATAATTATTCTGAATTTTTTTTCAGGTAGTTTGCCTATTTCCTCTTCATTTATTTAGCTTTCTGTGTTCCTAGTGGGGCAGCTCAGATTCTATTCTGGTCCTACATTTATGTGTTCTTGCATCCAATGTCCACAGCTATCAAACTAGTGTGTTTCCTTTCGTGGGAGCTCTCAATGTCCTTTTATATATTCCATAGACACAGAGTTTGGCTAGTTGACTGTGTGGATTTGTCTGCAGCTTATATAGGCGGTGGGAAGGTTTTGGGTCTTCTTCCTTAGACACAGCAACCCTGAGTTTCAATTGTGGTTTTATTTCTACCTCTGCATATGGGCCATCCATTAAGATTTGCTCCTGAGGCTGCCCTGGAGCACTTGGGTCTGCCCCTATGAGGGTCACATGTGGAGGTGGTACAGCTGATTCGGTTGCAGGGGTTCTGGCAGCACCAGGTATTTAGGGGAGCTTGCAGCGATGGCAGCAGAAAATATAGTGCTCCAGAAGGGTATGGCAACCAGTATTGGCCAATACACTTCAGTATTCTTGCCTGGAAAATCCCCTGACAAAGAAGCCTGGAAGGCCACAGCCCACAGTGTTGCAAAGAGTTGGACACGACTTAAGTGACCCCACATGCATAGGCACAAAAAAAATTTTCCCCCTGTGGCAGCTCTGCCCGGGTGAGGTTTGACTGTGAAGGTGGTACAGATTCTTGGGCTTCAATTGTACATGGACCAAACTTCCAGACGTTAAATCTGGATTTAGAAAAGGCAGAGGATCTAGAGATGAAATTGCCAACATCATTTGGATTATAGAAAAAGCAAGAGAATTCCAGAAAAAAATCTACTTTTGCTTCATTGACTTTACTAAAGCCTTTGATGGTGTGCATAAAAAAAAAAAAACAACTGTAGAAAATTCTTAAGGAGATGGAAATCCCAGACCACTTACCTGCCTCCTGAGAAACCTGCATGCAGGTCAAGAAGCAACAGTTAGAACCAGACATGGAACAATGGACTGGTTCAAAATTGGAAAGGAGTATGTCAAGGATATATAATCACTCTGCTTATTTAACTTATATGCAGAGTACATCATGCAAAATGATGGGCTGGATGAAGCAAAAGCCGGAATCAAGATTGTCAGGAGACATATCAATAAACTCAGATATGCACATGACACCATCCTTATGGTTGTAAGCAAAGAGGAATCAAAGAGCCTCTTGATGAAGGTGAAAGAGGAGAGTGAAAAAGCTGGCTTAACACTCAACATTCAAAAAGCGAAGATCATGGCATCTGGTCCCATTGCGTGGAACACAAGTAGCAGGTCAACAAAACTCCAATATTCTCCACTTACCAATACTTCCTTCTTTAAAAGAAATGTTTTCCTGTCATATCAGTGCTTCCAAAGGTTGAATGTATAACCATTAAAGAACACTTGAAATGAGTGAATCACTGTGATGAAAGCCACACAAATGAAAACGTCTTTTTTCCTCACACATTCATCAGGCAGATAGTATTATCCTCCTTATAAAGATGAGGGAATTCCATATATATGTGTTAGTATACTGTATTGGTGTTTTTCTTTCCGGCTTACTTCACTCTGTATAATCAGCTCCAGTTTCATCCATCTCATCAGAACTGATTCAAATGTATCTTTTTGACGGCTGAGTAATACTCCATTGTGTACATGTACCACAGCTTTCTTATCCATTCATCTGCTGATGGACATCTAGGTTGTTTCCATGTCCTGGCTATTATAAACAGTCCGATGCAGGATACAGCATGCTTGGGGCTGGTGCACAGTGATGACCCAGAGAGATGTTATGGGGAGGGAGGTGCGAGGGGGGGTTCATGTTTGGGAATGCATGTCCACCCATGGTGAATTCATGTCAATGTATGGCAAAACCAATACAGTATTGTAAAGTAAATAAAGTAAAAATAAAAATTAAAAAAAAAGAATCAAAAAAATAAATAAATAAAATAAAATATTGTGTAATAAATATGAGGGAAACATCAACCCAGAGAGGTTAAATGTTTAGTCTATATTCACTCACTGCTGATGGGCAGATGGCTAGTGAGGATTTGAATCTGTCTGCCCTGGTAGGAAGGAAAATGCATTTACTACAGAATATATGCAAACACTTGTGTGTTACTCAAATAAACCAGACCTAAGTTTCATTTTACAACTAGTCAGTTCAATTGAGGTTGGTAATATTTTATTTGAAAATTTGGGTACTGGGACTTCCCTGCTGGTTCAGTGGTTAAGATTCTACACTTCCATGCAGCATGTGCTGGTTAGATTACCTGGTCAGGGAACAGGATCCCACATGTCTCATAGCAAAGCCAAAAAAAAAAAAAAAAAGACATTCTAGGGGGTTAAGTATAAATTTTGAATAAAGCTTTACAGATATTCATAAAATGCAGTTCCACCACCAGAGTATAAAACTGCTGGTACCTGCCCTGTATCAAGTTGGATTTAACGAATACAAGAATGACTCAATATTAGGACATCGAAAAAAGACTCATTTATTCTCAATCCAGCACAAAAGCACAATGGCACCAGTCACAGCAACCATGGAACTGGAAACAATGATGCTTGATTGAGTGGACTAAAGAAACAAAATTATTATTAATATCAATTTCATGTAATAAGCGTATTTATTTAGTGATTCCTGCAGTGTTTCCTCCAGGAGATTGTCCCAACCCAGGGATCGAACCCAGGTCTGCTACATTGCAGGTAGATTCTTTACCATCTGGGCCACCAGAGAAGACCAAGAATACCGGAGTGGGTAGCCTATCCCTTCTCCAGCCTATCCCTTCCCAACCAAGAAATCAAATTGGGGTCTCCTGCATTGTAGGCAGATTCTTTACCAGCTGTGCTACCAGTGGTAAAGAACATGCCTCCAACACAGGAGACATGGTTTTGATTCCTGGGTAGAGAAATCCCCTGGAAAAGGAAATGGCAACCCACTTCAGTATTCTTCCTTGGAAAATCCCACAGAAAGAAGGAACCTGGGGGGCTACAGTTGATGGGGATGTGACCTAGTGACTAAACAACAAATACAAGTATTAGCAATAAGGCAAAATTTGTGACAGATATGTAAATACAGGATACATGGAAAATCAATATTAAGGCTAGAAACTTGTGTACCATATAAAGAACATACACTTTTTGAATGGGTATCATAATACTGAAAAGAAGCAGAAATATGGTATCTGAGTTGCATAAAGTTCTATTTTTCATCCATGCTGATTCCTTAATTTATGTGCAAATAGTCTCGCCAACAATCAACAGAGACACAAAAATTTAATCTTCTCAGCAATTCATACAACATCCAGAGTTAGAGACAGTTCTACTCCAGCAATGGCTGCCAGACACACTGTTACTGCACAAGCTCAGATGATTCCTATAGATTCATCATACTCTTTGTTACAAGGATGGACTATTATGTGCTCATCTCTGAAACCTGAAATGTATGTATAGGATTCCTGGAAAGGAGACTGAACATCATATTAATTGGGGAAATACAGTCCTTAGTCACATAAAATATCACACTAGTATTAAACCACAACAATCTCTGTCAGTGAGCTATACATACATCACATTAGGAGCATCAGGGGTTGGTGAAAGATGTAGCACCCCACCTCCCTTTTCTATCTCAGTTCAGACTCAGGATTTATCCCGCCCTCCTGCAGGCTTTGGTGCTGGACCAGGTTCACACACGGGAGATTCTCTTTGTCAAATAATTCACTTATCAGATTCCTAATACAGATGCTTCCTTTATAGATTCTACTTCCCCAAAGTATACAGAAAAAAAACTCAGTGACTTTTTCCTGATTCCTGGAGGGTGGGCTCAGCGTGCAGGTCAAAACAATCAGTATATGTGCAGAAGGGGTAGCTGGACCCTGAGACACGAGTTTGTGATCCAGTGATCTCACCTCCCCTCAGAACTGCAATTATCATGTCACCTGTAGCAGCGCTGGCAGGAGGAACAGGCTTGGGAGCTGTGATTATTTTTGAAAATATTTTTCCAGTCACTAATTAACAATGGCAATTATAAGTTTCTAGCTAGTATGTCTTAAGAGACTTTGGATTGTTTGTGACAGATGTTTACGTATGAGCGTGCTAAGCCATTTCAGTTGTCTCTGATTCTTTCCGACCCAATGGGTTATAGCTACCCAGATTCCTGTGCTCATGAAATTCTCCAGGCAAGAATACTGGAGTGGGTTGTCAGGCCCTCTTCTTTCCATGATCCCTGGAGGCACACAGGGCTCACATGCAGGGAGCAGGAAGAACTTAGGACTGACATGTAAGAAACTGGCTGCACATCTATGTCTCAATGAAGGTTTTGCCTCACTGAGAAATTCTACCCAGGACAGTTCTTTCCCAATTTCATACACTGAGCTGGTCCATCAATTAAAGTGTGAGTGAAGAAATGGAATCTGTCCTCATATCTGAGGATTTCAAAAGAGATACAAGTAACAAGAAGGACATGATTCCGACGCTCTACATTAGACAGCAGTGTACTCATTTGTATAACTCATTTGTATCAAAGAATATGCAATTTGTTAGGAAAATAAACTTTCCTGATATGGACCTTCAATAATTTGGAAGCAGAAGTGGATACTACCCACAGAATAAAGAGATAAATGTCTGAAACAGACCCATGCAAACTAAAGAATGAGGATCAGGTGGTCTAACAGGGAGATTCTACTATTTCCATAAATGTCAGATAAGCCAGTGCTATTCAAGACCATAGAGAGATCAACACAGTTTCTCTACAAAATTATTTTGTGCAAACTTTTCATTAAGAACTTGGGATTGCATTTGTAATTAAGAAATACACTTCCATAGGGTCAAGAAACATATATATATTGTCTGTTGAATCTAATTTTTCAGGTTTTCCTTACATATATATTAAATCTTTGATCCAGGTTCCTTCCACCTTCCCTTCCAATTGTCAAGTCAGTTGTTAGAGCCATAATGGAAGACAATCCATTCTACACAAACACACACAAATGCTCACATACAAGCTCATTTACATGGAGAGATGCATGGACATTCACACACTCAAATATATACTTGCACACATTCAGATACTTACACACATATGTAATCACTCACGTTCCCATACAATTTCAACTGCGCACTCACAACCATGAATGCACACACTGCATACATGAAAATTCCCTGTTACACACAAATATTAATAAACACACAGAAACTCAGAATTACACTCTTTCATGAAACCACAGTCACCACGCATGTACCTCAATGACAAGAAGGACAGCTGTATCTCCAAACTTCTGGATGCCTCAAAATGGGAGCTTCCCTACACTTTACAGTCCTTCCAACCCTGTGACAGTTACAAAGACAATATTTACTACAGTACATAACATCTAAAATAGCAGTCAACATTGCAATCTGTTGTCAAGACACACTCTGGGAACTTGAAATCCTTAGGGTAGTGACGGTGCGTGGGTGTGTCACAGAGTGGAGTAGGAATAGGCCAGAGGGAAAAGCAGCCATAAGGATAAGAGGGTGGTGGAGTGAGCCTGGGGCCCAGGGTTATAGGCAGGGGAAGAAAGGGGGCAGAGAGAAGAAAAGTACAAGGAGTTTAATGTTGGTTAAGTATTCAAGTGTAAGGCTGGGCATTAAAATATAACTGAATAAAGTGTGCAACAAAGATATGATGTGGGATATCTGGGGACCTGGAGAAATAAGGGGTGCAAAGCATCATTTTAACAGCATATTCCAAGAGCAATTTAGCATATAAACACTCACAGTGGGATTCTGCAATCTAGGTGGTGAAGCAATCCCATCTCTCAAGCCACTGATAAAAATCCACATGTGGACAATTCAGTTATGACCTACTTACACATCCCACAATATGTGACAGCTGACATTCAACACTATAAAGGTCTATGGACTTCCCTAGGGGTCCAATGGTTGTTGCTGCTGCTGCTGCTAAGTTGCTTCAGTCGTGGCCAACTCTGAGCGACCTCACAGACAGCAGCCCACCAGGCTCCCCCATCCCTGGGATTCTCCAGGCAAGAGTACTGGAGTGGGTTGCCATTGCCTTAACCGGTCCAATAGTTAAGACTCCACAATTTCAATGCAGAGTGCATGGGTTCAATCCGTGGCCAGGGAACTAAGATCCTCAGTTCAGTTCAGTTCAGTCGCTCAGTCGTGTCTGACTCTTTGTGACCCCATTCATCGCAGCACGCCAGGCCTCCCAGTTCATCACCAACTCCCGGAGTTCACTCAGACTCACATGCATAGAGTCAGCGATGCCATCCAGCCATCTCATCCTCTGTCGTCCCCTTCTCCTCCTGCCCCCAACCCCTCCCAGCATCAGAGTCTTTTTTGCATCATGTGGCCAAAGTACTGGAGTTTCAGCTTTAGCATCATTTCTTCCAAAGAACATCCAGGACCAATCTCCTTTAGAATGGACTGGTTGGATCTCCTTACAGTCTAAGGGACTCTCAAGTGTCTTCTCCAACACCACAGTTCAAAAGCATCAATTCTTCAGCGCTCAGCCTTCTTCACAATCCAACTTTCACATCCATACATGACCACAGGAAAAACCATAGCCTTGACTAGACGGACCTTAGTCGGCAAAGTAATGTCTCTGCTTTTGAATATGCTATTTAGGTTGGTCATAGCTTTTCTTCCAAGGAGTAAGCTTCCAAGGAGTTTACTTCCAAGTAACTAAGATCCTACTTACCCTTAAATGAAGTGAACATCGTTCAGTCATGCCCAACTCTTTGTGACCCCATGGACCATATGGCCCACAGAATTCTCCAGGCCAGAATACTGGAGTAGGTAGCAATTCCCTTCTCTAGGGCATCTTCCCAACCCAGGAATCGAACCTAGATCTCATGCATTTCAGGTAGATTCTCTACCAGCTGAGTCACAAGGTAAGCCCAAGAACACAGGAGTGGGTAGCCTACCCTTCTCCAGCGGATCTTCCCAACCCAGGAATCGAAACAGGGTCTCCTGCATTGCAGGCAGATTCTTTATCAGATAAGCCACCAGGGAAGCCCAACTTACAGTGAGGAGGGGGCCCAAGAAAAATTAAAATAACACTCTAAAGATATAAACAAGGAGTGTTTTGATACAGATACCTCACTAATATTCTCCATTGAATAAATCATTGTGTTTGGTGGAACATGGTAAAGCTATTTCTGCTAACATAAAATTATCTTCTTCATAAACAGTGTGATTGAGGTAAGCAACTTGAGTAAAAATTAACGCCAGTATGACAATATTTACGAAAATGTTGAAAACATTTTTATGGTCATAGCCACAAAACAGAATATGTTATACATTCGTTTTTGTACCAATTGTGATATATCAGGTTTACTCCTATAAAGGGCTTCCCTGGTGGCTCAGTGGTAAAAATCCACCTTCCAAGCAGAAGATGTGGGTTTGAACCCAGGGTTGGGAAGATTGCCTGGAGGAAGAAATGGCAACCCAGTCCAGTATTCTTGCCTGGGAAATCCCATGGACAGAGGAGCCTGGCAGCGTACAATTCATGGGATCACAAAGAGTTGATAATGACCTAGCAACTAAACAATGACATATAAAACCGAATTAAAAAACGACAACAACAACAAATGAAAAACTGGAAAAACTATGCTACAGTTGAATATCAAAATGGCATCAGTTTTGAGAATAAACGGGAACTTTACCTAATATTTTAAAAACCTTTATCTTTTAAATTTATTTATTTTAATTGGAGGATGATTGCTCTACAATATTCTGTTGGCTTCTGCCATAAGTAAAGAAGAATCAGTCATAGATATACATATGTCCTTTCCCTCTTGAACCTCTCTCCCACTACCCACCCCATCCCACCACTCTAGTTTGTCACAGAGCACCAGGTTTAAGCTAATTTTACTGTTTATTATTCTGTTTCTATTGCTGCTATAACAAACTTCCATGAAACTAGCACCTGAAACAACAATCAATTCATTTGATAACAGGCCAGTTAGTCAGAAGGCCAGAATCAAGTGGTCTGCTCTCCCGGGCGCTTAACTGGACCCTCTCGAGGAGAATTACAGGCTGATTTTTGTCTTTGCAAGAATTCTTCACATCTCTTCTACGTGGCTTCCTCTATCTGGAAAGTCAGCATCAGCAAACTGACACCCTCTCCCTCCTGTTTTCAATCTCTTCCTTTTCAGTTGCATCTAACTGGCCTTTCTGTTTTTTAAGGTCATGTAACTACAAACAATCTACCCTAATTAGGAAGAATATATCCCGATTTTAAAGTCACTTGACTAATAACCTTAGGCATATTTGCAAAGGCCCTTTTGCCTGTAATCTTACATGAACCACCAACAGGTAATGCCAGGGGATAAAGATATACCTACAGTTCTAAGACAACAGTAGATTTTGTTCAATGGAATACATTTTTGTGATTATATCCAAACAACCATTGCAAGTGGTTAGCTCTTGGTATAGCTTCACACAAAAAACAAACATTACTTATAATTTTTTTCAATACTGTATAGTTATATTTTATTTTTTATGTAAAGAAGATGTTAAAGTTTAAAAACACTACAATAAGTAAGGGGAGTTTCATCAAATCAGTTTGGGGCATAAAAGTTGATGAATCATAGTATGGGGAAGGGGTCAGATCTCCTGTTGCCAACACTGAGGGCCCGGGACCAGTAAAGAGATGCTCTTGCCAGGTCAACACTAGTCACTGTTCATGCCTGAAATTTCCATAGAGGAGAAAAGTCCTGATGCTGTGGTAACATTCACCTTTTAGCAAGGGACCTACTGTATATTAAAACATTAAGGAGGTTTGGGTGTGGTCATGCTGTGAGGCTTGCACGATCTTAGTTCCTTAACCAGGGACCAAACCGATGCCCCCTACAGTGGAAGCATGGAGTCTTAGCCACTGGACCATCGAGGAAGTCCCAGGAGTATTTGGTATCAGCAGAATTTTCGTTTCATGGGCCAAATGAAAAAAATGACCCACAAGTGACTTGTGACTCAACTGAAAATGAGGGTATTAATTACGGGGGATGAATTAGTGACCCCCAACCTGCCCTGATACCTCCATCCCTTTATCTCTATGTGCTCTGCCTCTACCTTTATCACCCAAAGACTTTCACCCCAGGACTTCGTAGGTCTTTTTCCATCTTATAGCACCTGTCCCATCACCCTGCAAGGCCATGACCTAAATTTTCCCCTCTAAGCTCCACCTGACCCTTCTATTTCCTCACCCCACCTCCACTCTATCCTTCCTCAGAATCCTCTCCCTCTGACAACTCTATACCCCGACAGCATCACAGCTGGCTAATCCTTGCCTTGCATGACCTCCCTCTTCCTCATGGATCTATATTTTTTCACTATTTCACTTACTTCAACCCAACTCTCAATTTCTCTGTATACCTTCCTCTAGAAATCTTCCCTGGGAGTCAAATTTCTGGGGCCTTTCTCTTAAAGAAGCAAGCTGTATGTTTAGAAAAATTATTTTTCCAAAATCATTATAATCACGGAAATTTTCTCCATTTATCCTGCTTCTCTTGGTGCCAGTGTACATGATCACCAAATTCCCAGACACCATTTATGATAATAAAACGAGGAAACCACCCGATATGACCATGTAGGAAAGCATAAATTCGGCAGACCTCGCTTGCTCAAACTCTAATATTTGAAAGAAAGACTTGTCTTCAGCATTGCCTCACTTGTGGGAGATAGCCTCTGAACTCTGGAATATTTTCCTGGTAAGAGTGCTTTGATATACTTTAGGCATTGGGCCATACAAGACCAGTGGGACCAGAGAAGTGAATTCTAACGATGCCATTTATGGTGAAGAGCTGTTTCTGCTCTGGAGGGCTGGGGTCTGAGTAGTTGACATTAGTCACATGGGGCCACAGGGCTGCATGACCCCCAGCACAAAACCCTGCAACCAAGGCTCAGGTGAACTGCCTAGGTTGACGACACTTCACGTGTACTGTCTGTCACATCTTGTTCAGGGCAAACTCACAACATCCCCATGTCACTCGCCTGGGAAAGGACATGTGAAATGTTAAGCCTGGTTTCCTGTGGATTTTGCCCCATGCATGTTTTTCCTTTGCTTATTCAAGTAATAAAGAGTAACCTTGATTGTAACCACTCCTGAATCTTGAGAGTGCATCTATGATTCATCAACCTTGAGGATGGCCTTGGAGACCCCTGATGAATCATGTTAAAGAATATAATAAAGAATTCCTTGATAGTCCAACGGTTCAGATTTGGCACTTTTACTTTAGGGTCCTGGGTTCCAACCCTGATTGGACAACTGAGATCCCATCAGCCCTGTAGGGCAGTCAAAAAAATCACTAGTAAAGTGAAGTCGTTCAGTCGTGTCTGACTCTTTGCGACCCTGTGGACTGGAGCCTACCAGGCTCCTCCATCCATGGGATTCTCCAGGCAAGAATACTGGAGTGGGTTGCCATTTCCTTCTCCAGGGGATCTTCCCGACCCAGGGATCGAACCCGGGTCTCCCGCATTGGAGGCAGACTCTTTAACCTCTGAGCCACCAGGGAAGCCTAAAAATCACTACTACTATTAAATAAAACATTTTTAGAAATGTCATCCTGTGGTAATAAGCTGTATTATTATGTCTAGGAGTATAGGCTTAGGAAATCCAACAGTGAATGTATTCTACCCCAAAGGGGCTTTAAAAATACACAAAGGCACACAAAGAGAGAGAGCGCTAAATTTAGGATACTCATGGCCCTTGATTTATGGTTTTCTTTGAGGCACATACCAAGATAAACGACATAAGGTGTCCAAACTCTGTGTGTCAGCACCAGTCTGCATGTGACATGTTCAGCATCAATTTCACGTGACTCTGAGTATTAAATAAGTACTGTTCCTGTCAAGTCCTTGGGAGGGATCTGCCTGTCAGGCATCCTCTTAGAACCAGGTCTGCTATGAGGCCCTGCTGGAGCTCCTGAATATGTGCTCAAGCCTGTGCATGAAGTAAAGACTCAGCAAATGCCCCCTAGAGGAGAAACAGGGATGTGGATGGATACCATCACCTAGACACACTTGCCGGTCCTGCCTATCTCAGCCTCCAGAAAGAGACAATAAGACATTTCAGGGTCAGTGTTTTCAATGACCATGACTTATGAAGAACAAGGTCCTGATTCAGAGCACCTTGTCCTCACAGCATTGCTGGTTTCAAGGAAGCTTCTCCATAATACAGGAGAGAGCAGAGGGAGGGAAAAGTCTGAGGACCAGGGAAAGTCAGCTTGTTGCAGTCTAAGGATGCTACTGCACATACACAAAATTCACAACATAAAAGAATACACTGAAATAATCTTTCATCATGGAAGCTGTGATACAGTCAGAAATACACGTTTGGACGTTGTCACTAGATTTTGACACAATGCTGTTAAAACCCCTGAAAGTGGTTGAGTGGTACAGATGAAAGCAGCCACTTTTGTTATCCTTAACAAGCCCTTTCAACCATATCTATTTGCTGTTGTTCAGTGCCTAAGTCAGGTCCAATTCTTTGTGACTCCATGCACTGCAGCACGCCAGACTACACTGTGCTTCACTATCTCCCTTAGCTTGCTCAAATCCATGTCCATTGAGTCGGTGATGCTATCCAACCATCTTTTTCTCTGTCCCCCCCCCTCCCCCTTTTGCCAGGAATGTCTCCCAACATCAGGGTCTTTCCCAGTGAGTGAGCTCTTTGCATCAGGTGGTCAAAGTATTGGAACTTCAGCTTCAACATCATTCCTTCCAATGAATTCTCAGGGTTGATTTCCTTTAGGATTGACCAGTTTTATCTCTTTGTTCTCCAAGGGACTCTCAAGAGTCTTCTGTAGCACCACAATTGGAATGCATCAATTATTCGGTGCTCAGCTTTCTTTATGGTTCAACTCTCACATTGTACATGACTACTGGAAAAAGCATAGTTTTGACTATACTTTGTTGGCAAAGTGATGTCTTTGGTTTTTAATATACTGTCAAGATTTGTCATAGCTTTCCTTCAAAGGAGCAAGTGTCTTTTCATTTCATGGCTGCAGTCACTGTCTGCAGTGATTTTTGCATCCCAAGAAAACAAAATCTGTCACTGTTTCCAATTTTTCCCCTTCTATTTCCCATGAAGTGATGGGACCAGATGCCATGTTCTTAATTTTCGGAATGTTGAGTTTTAAGCCAGCTTTTCACTCTCTTCTTTCACTTTCATCAAGAGGCTCTTTAGACCCTCTTTGCTTTCTGCCATTAGAGTGGTGTCATCTAGATTTCTGAGGTTGTTGATATATCCCCTGGCAATTTCGATGAATCCATCAAGCCCAGTATTTTGCATAATGTACTCTCCACAGAAGTTAAATAAGTAAGGTTTCAATCTACAGCCTTGACATACTCCTTTCCCAATGTTGAACCAATCTGTTGTTCCATGTCCAATTCTAACTGTTACTTCTTGACCTGCATACAGATTTCTCAGAAGATGGGTAAAGTGTTCTGTTATTCTCATCTCCTTAAAAATTTTCCACAGTTTGTTATGATCCACATAGTCAAAGGCTTTAGCATAGTCAATGAAGCAGAAGTCTATGTTTTTCTGGAATTCCTTTGCTTTCTCTACGATCCAACAACGTTGGCAATTTGATCTGTGGTACCTCTGCCTCTTCATAACCCAGCTTGTACCTCTGGAAGATTTTGGTTCATGTACTAAAAGTCCATCTAGTCAAGGCTATGGTTTTTCCAGTGGTCATGTATGGATGTGAGAGTTGGACTGTAAAGAAAGCTGAGCGCTGAAGAATTGATGCTTTTGAACTGTGGTGTTGCAGAAGACTCTTGAGAGTCCCTTGGACTGTAAGGAGATCCAACCAGTCCATTCTAAAGGAGATTGGTCCTGGGTGTTCTTTGGAAGGAATGATGCTAAAGCTGAAACTCCAGTACTTTCGCCACCTAATGAGAAGAGTTGACTAATTGGAAAAGACTCTGATGCTGGGATGGATTGGGGGAAGAAAGAAAAGGGGACGACAGAGGATGAGATGGCTGAATGGCATCACTGACTCAATAGACATGAGTCTGAGTGAACTCCAGGAGTTGGTGATGGACAGGGAGGCCTGGCGTGCTGTGATTCATGGGGTTGCAAAAAGTCGGACAGGACTGAGTGACTGAACTGACTGAATGAACTCACTAAATTGAAGGATTTGGGGCATTACCCTCCTAGCTTGTGAAATGAGTCATTGTATAATAGTTTGAACATTCTTTGGCATTTCTCTTCTTTAGGATTGGAATGAAAACTGACCTTTTCCAGTCCTGTGGCCACTACTGAGTTTTCCAACTTTGCTGATGTATTGAGTGCAGCACTTCAACAGCACCATACTTTAGGATTTTAACTAGCTCAGCTGGAATTCCATCACCTCCACTAGCTTCATTCATACTAATGTCTTTGAGGCCCACTTGACTTCAAACTGTAGGGTGTCTCTCTCCAGGTGAGTGACCACACCATCGTGGTTATCTGGGTCATTAAGACTTTTTTTGTATAGTTCATCCCTGTATTCTTTCCACCTCTTCCTAATATCTTCTGCTTCTCTTAGGTCCTTTCCATTTGTATCTTTTATCATGCTCATCCTTGCATAAATATTCCCTTGATATCTGCAACTTTCTTAAGGAGATCTCTAGTCTTTCCCATTATATTGTTTTTCTCTATTTTTTTGCATTGTTCACTTTGAAAGGCTTTCTTATATCTCCTTGCTATTCTCTGAAACTCTGCATTCAGTTGGGTTGATCTTTCCCTTTCTCCCTAGCCTTTTCAAAGCTTTATTTATTTTAATTGGAAGATAATTACTTTACAACATTGTGATGGCTTTTTGCCATACATCAACATGAATCGTCCACAGGGATACATGAGTCCCCACTCCATCCAGAACCCCTCCTCCCATCTTCCCCACCCTATCTCTCTAGGTTTTTCCTGAGCACTGGCTTCGGGTGCCCTGCTTCCTGCATTGAATTTGCACTGGTCATCTATCTTATATATGGTAACGTACACGTTTCATTGCTATTCTTCCTTGCCTTTTGCTTCTCTTCTTATCTCAGCTATTTGTAATGCTTCCTCAGACAACCACTTTATCTTCTTGCATTTCTTTTTATTGGGGATGGTTTTGGTCACTGCCTCCTGTACAAACTTCAGTTCATAGTCCTTCAAGCACTCTCTCTACCGGATCTAATCCCTTGAAACTTTTCATTACCTGCACTGTATAATCATAAGGGATTTGATTCAGGTCATGTCTCAATGGCCCAGTGGTTTTCCCTACTTTCTTCTATTTAAACCTGAATCTTGCAATAAGGACCTCATGATATGAGCCACAGTCTGCTCCAAATTTTGTTTTTGCTGACTGTATAAAGCCTCTACCTCTTCAATAGCAAAGAATATAATCAACTTGATTTCTGTACTTCTGAGGATGTCCATGTGCAGAGTTGTCTCTTTTGTTGCTGGAAGAGGGTGTTTGCTATGACCAGTGTGTTGACAAAGGTCATAGCAAAGGTCTCTTGACAAAACTCTTGTTAGCCTTTGCCCTGCTTCACTTTGTACTCAAGGCCAAACCTGCCTGTTACTCCAGGTATATCTTGATTTTCTACTTTTGAATTCTAATCCTCTTTGATGGAAATAATATCTTTTGGGGATGTTAGTTCTAGAAGTTTTCATAGGTCTCCATAGAACCATTAGACTTCAGCTTCTTCAGCATTTCTGGTTGTGGCACAGGCTTTTATGACTGTGATGTTGAATAATTTGCCTGGAAATGAACCGAAATCATTCTGTCATTTTTGAGACTGTACCCAAGTAATGCATTTCAGACTCTTTGGTTGACGATGAGGGCTACTCCATTTCTTTTAAGGGATTCTTGCCACAGGAAGATATAAGGTCATATGAATTAAATTCGCCTGTTGCCATCCATTTTTGTTCACTGATTCTTAAGATGTCTATGTTCACTCTTGCCATCTCCTGCTTGACCACGTCCAATTTACCTTGATTTATGGACCTAACATTCCAGGTTCCTATGCAATAATGTTTTTACAGCATTGGACTTTACTGTCACCACCAGACACATCCATAACAACATTATTTCCTCTTTGGGCCAACTGCTTCATTCTTTCTGGAACTATTTCTGCACTCTTCCCCAGCAGCGTATTGGACACCTTCCAACCGTGAGGGCTCATCTTCTGGTGTCATATCTTTTTGCCTTTTCATACTGTTTATGGGGTTCTGGAAGCAAGTCTACTGAAGTGGTTTTCCATTCCCTCCTCCAGTGGACCATGTTTTGTCAGTTAGTTAGATCTGAGTTCGTGTTAATGAGGTGATCTTGGTGGGCTCATAGAGAGCTCCAAGATGGGAAACTGGCTGTCAGATGAACCAATGATTCAGTTGGAAGTTTCAGGATTACCACCCCACCACGAGATCCAGATAGAGAAGAGGGGCTTGAGGTTAAGCTTACTCATCAATTACCAAGATTTAATCAATGATGAAACCTCCATAATAATCCCTTTAAAATGGGCACAGAAAGCTTCAGAGTTGGACAACACATCCACCTGCAGGGAGGGTGGTGATACCCAACTCCATGGGGACAAAAGCTCCTGTGCTTGGGCTCCTTCCAGAACTCACCCAATATACTTGTTCATCTGTCCATTCCTCTGTATCCTTTATAATAAACTGTGGTAGTAAGTTAAAGGTTCCCCATAGTTTTGTGCATATTCCAGCCAATTCTTCATCTTGAACTGGAGGATGGCTGAGTATGGGATACCTGATTTTACAGTCAAGTCAGACAGAAGTATAGGTATCCTGGGCCCCCAATATTGCAGCTGAACTGAGGAGAGTCTTGTAGAGTCTGAACTAGGTAGTTAGTGGCATAGTTGAAGTGAGTTATAGGAAACAGAGTGGGGGTCCAGAGAGTTGAACAATTTCTTTGCAGAGTGGAAAAAACCAACTCATATCTGCTGTCAGGATTGTTTGGAATAAACACAAGTCACTAAAACAGTGATAGGAAAATAACACAACAAAACAGACTGATAGTTACAAAGATGATTTGCAAAATGGAGACAGCAGGTGAAAAAGAAAGTACATTATAGTAACACAAAAACGGTAGGTAACACCTCAACAAGCATTGGAAAAATTAATCCATTCCTTCCATAAAATATATTGGACATATTTTATCTGCTGTGTCAAGCACTTGATCTGCTGGCAGTGGACAGAACTCCATCAAGAAGGCACACGTTTCCTACGCTTGTACAGCTTATATTTTTGTGGGCAAACAGAATGGATAGCAATTTAAAAAACCCACCTGAAGACAACATAGGAAGAATAGTCTCTGGCATTAACTACATTTACTTTTTTTTTTTTTTTGGATCTGTCTCCTAAGGAGAAAAAAACAAAAGCAATGATAAACTAATAAGATACCTAATTAAACCCAAAGGCCATTTCACAGCAAAGGCAAGTACTGACAAAATGGAAAGACAACTTACAGAATGGGAGAAAATACTTGCAAATGATATAACTGATGAGGGATTAACCTCTAAAAGATATGAATAACTCAAAAAATTCAATATGGCAGAGAAATAGGATGGGGAGACCACTTTCTCTCCCACAAATTCATGAGGAGATCATTTGCATGCTGAGCAACTTCCACAAAACAATTTCTGAACATTGGTGGAGGACACCAGACACCCAGAAAGGCAGCCCATTCTCTTCAAAAGGAGGTAGGACAAAATATAAAAGACAAAAAGAGAGACAAAAGAGTTAGGGACAGAGGTAGAAGACAGGATAAGTGAGGTGGAAGATACAATGGTGAAAATCAATGAAGCAGAGAAGAAAAACCAAAAAAGAATGAAAAGAAATGAGGACAACCTCAGAGACCACTGGGAAAATGTCAAAAGCCCCAACATTTGAATCATAGGAGTCTCAGAAGAAGACAAAAAGAAGGCCATGAGAAAATATTTGAGGAGAGAATAGTTGAAAACTTCCCTAAAATCGGTATGGAAATTGCCGCCCAAGTCCAAGAAACCCAGAGAGTCCCAAACAGGATAAACCCAAGGCAAAACACCCCAGTTCAGTTCAGTCGTTCAGTCACGTCCGACTCTTTGCGACCCCATGAATTGCAGCACACCAGCCTCCCTGTCCATCACCAACTCCTGGAGTTCACTCAAACTCACATCCATTGAGTTGGTGATGCCATCCAGCCATCTCATCCTCTGTCGTCCCTTTTTCCTCCTGCCCTCAATCCCTCCCAGTATCAGAGTCTTTTCCAATGAGTCAGCTCTTCACATGAGGTGGCCAAAGTACTGGAGTTTCAGCTTTAGCATCATTCCTTTCAAAAAACACCAAGGGCTGATCTCCTTTAGAATGGACTGGTTGTATCTCCTTGCAGTCCAAGGGACTCTCAAGAGTCTTCTCCAATGCCACAGTGCCGGGAGCCAGCACAGGAGATCCCACCCATGACAAGGTCATGTGGAAAAGCCTGACAGGGCAAGGCGGATCAGGTCTCAAGGAGTCCTCTGCCTGAGCATCTACCCCAAAACCATAATCTGTCTGTTTTATTATTTCATGTCTCTCACCAACACCTCTGACATTAACGGGGGGCTATCCCCGACCACCTTTCTCTAAAGAAAATTAACTTAGAGCTCCAGTTAATAAGTCTCCTGGGTGTAATTGGAGTGTTTCAATTCAACCCCCTCTGGTAGCTTTCTAGCTTGCCTGACAGGTTTATCCAGACTTTTTACAACTACGCATATGATTGTTTACAGCCTCCCAACCTTGAGAGGCACAGGAAGCTTAAAAAATTCTAGGAGTGTACAGCCTTTTGAGGAGTTAAAAATCATTAGAATAGAACTGGTTAAGGGTTTCATTGTTCAGCCAATACTTGCTGCCAGGTTTTCATATCCTTTATTTGTTGTGTACCCTGAAGTGCATTAATTAATATAGTTGGTATATAGAAAAAACAAGTAGCAACATTAGATCTTTGAGTTAAGTACTTTCTTTGTTGTAACCCACTGCACCTTTGTTCTATAAGGGTGTAACTTTATCTAGTACTTTGAGGGTGATGCAGATTAAAGAAAAACACTTCAAGGGAAAATAAGTTTTTTGGTTGATTAACATTCATTAAGGAAAAGAGCCATAAAATGTTAACAGGCCTCTTGGCCAGAAGATAATGTAAATCACCTGAGACCTTTTGTATATGGAAAGATATGCAGAAAGAAAGCCTGATATCGATAAGGGTCAGGACTGCTGCCCCTGAGTGACTCTGCATCTTCCATTATGTAAAACTTAGGGTATATAAGCACCTTTTGAAAATAAAGTTATGGGGTTTTTGCACAAGCTTGGCCTTCCTCATGTCAATTCTTTCTCTCTCTCTTTCTCCCTATCCCTCCCTCTCTTTTTCAGGCTGATCCTTTGGAACACAGAGGCTCCGTGCTTTCACTTTTCTGCCCTGGCTTCTAAGACCCACGCAAGAGGGAGTCTAAGGTGGGGCACCCTCCGCTATTCAAGCGGGCACCTGTGGCCTACATGAACAAGCAAGTCTCTTGTCTCGAGACTTTATTAGCTTTTTGTGTAAACCAAGAAATACAGCCTCTTCTCTCCTCTATTTTTTCGCTACATTATTCTTCTCTAATCTCTCTTTAAATCTCTAATTAATCTCTCTTTAATCACTGACTCCATCCCCGCTTCAAATTCCGTGGATCCACCAGGGCTGCACTCCGGGATCACAGTTCAAAGGCATCAATTCTTCGGTGCTCAGCTTTCTTCACAGTCCAATTCTCACATCCACACATAACCACTGGAAAAACCATAGCTGTGACTAGGTGGACCTTTGTTGGCAAAGTAATGTCTCTGCTTTTCAATATGCTATCTAGGTTGATCATAACTTTTCTTCCAAGGAGTAAGCATCTTTTAATTTCATGGCTGCAGTCACCATCTGCAGTGATTTTGGAGCCTCCCAAAATAAAGTCTGACACTGTTTCCACTGTTTCCCCATCTATTTCCCATGAAGTGATGGGACAAGATGCCATGATCTTCATTTTCTGAATGTTAAGCGTTAAGCCAACTTTTTCACTCTCCTCTTTCACTTTCATCAAGAGGCTTTTTAGTTCCTCTTCACTTTCTGCCATAAGGGTGGTGTCATCTGCATATCTGAGGTAATTGATATTTCTCCCGGAAATCTTGATTCTAGCTTGTGCTTCTTCCAGTCCAGCGTTTCTCATGATGTACTCTGCATATAAGTTAAATAAGGAGGGTGACAACATACAGCCTTGACATACTCCTTTTCCTATTTGGAACCAGTCTGTTGTTCCATGTCCAGTTCTAACTGTTGCTGCCTGACCTGCATGCACATTTCTCAAGAGGCAGGTTAGGTGGTCTGATATGGGAATATTGGGAAATTCTCTCTCAGAATTTTCCACAGTTTCTGTGATCCACACAGTCAAAGGCTTTGGCATAGTCAATAAAGCAGAAATAGATGTTTTTCTGGAACTCTCTTGCTTTTTCCATGATCCATCAGATGTTGGCAATTTGATCTCTGGTTCCTCTGCCTTTTCTAAAACCAGCTTGAACATCTGGAAGTTCACAGTTCATGTATTGCCGAAGCCTGGATTGGAGAATTTTGAGCATTACTTTACTAGCGTGTGAGATTAGTGCAACTGTGTGGTAGTTTGAGCATTCTTTGGCATTGTCTTTCTTTGGGATTGGAATGAAAACTGACCTTTTCCAGTCCTGTGGTCACTGCTGAGTTTTCCAAATTTGCTGGTAAAACACCCCAAGACACATATTAATCATATTGATGAAGATCAACCACAAAGACCAAATATTAAAAGCAGCAAGGGAAAAGCAATAAATAACACAAAAGGGGATTCCCATAAGGATAATAGCTGATCTTTCAATAGAAACTCTTCAGACCAGAAGAGAATGGCAAGACTTACTTAAAGTGATGAAAGAGAAAAATATAAAACCCAGATGACTATACCCAGCAAGGATCTCATTCAAATATGAAGGAGAATCAAAAGCTTTACATACAAGCAAAAGCTGAGAGAATTCAGCACCACCAAACCAGCTCTTCAACAAATGCTAAAGGATCTTCTCTAGACAAGAAACACAGAAAAGGTGTATAAACTCGAACCAAAAACAAAAAAGTAAATGGCAACAGGATCATACTTATCAATAATTACCTTAAATGGTAATTTAAATGGGTTGAATGCCCCAACTGAAAGACAAAGACTGGCTGAATGAATACAGAAACAAGACCCCTACCTATGCTGTCTACAAAAGACCCACCTCAAAACAAGGGACACATACAAACTGAAAGTGAAGGGCTGGAAAAAGATATTTCATGCAAATGGAGACCAAAAGAAAGCAGAAGTAGCAATACTCATATCAGATAAAATAGACTTTGAAATAAAGGCCATGAAAAGAGACAAAGAAGGACACAAAATGATCAAAGGATCAATCCAAGAAGAAGATATAACAATTATAAATATATATGCACCCAACATAGGAGTACCACAATATGTAAGGCAAATGCTAACAAGTATGAAAGGGGAAATTATAGTAACACAGTAATAAATGGGAGACTTTAAGTATCCCATTCACTTCTATGGATAGATCAACTAAACAGAAAATTAGCAAGAAAACACAAACTTTTTAAGATACAATGGACCAGTTAGATCTAATTGATATCTATAGGATATTTCACCCCAAAACAATGAATTTCACCTTTTCCTCAAGTGCACATGGAACCTTCTCCAGGACAGATCATATCCTGAGCCATAAATCTAGCCTTGGAAAATTCACAAAAATTGAAATCATTTCAAGCCTCTTTTCTGATCACAATGTGGTAAGATTAGATGTCAACCACAGGAAAAAAAACTATTAAAAACAAAAAAAATGGAGGCTAAAAAACACACTTCTGAATAACCAACAAATCACAGAAGAAATCAAAAAGAAATAAAAATATGCATAGAAACGAATAAAAATGAAAACAAAACAGCCCAAAACCTTTGGGATTCAGTAAAAGCAGTGCTAAGGGGAAGGTTGATAGCAATACAAGCTTACCTCAAGAAACAATTGAAAAATCAAATAAATAACCTAACTCTAACCTAAAGCAAGTAGAAAAAGAAGAAATGAAGAACCCCAGGGTTCATAGAAGGAAAGAAATCATAAAAATTAGGGCAGAAATAAATGAAAAACAAGAAAGGAAACTATAACAGAAATCAATAAAACTAAAAGCTGGTTCTTTGAGAAGATAAATAAAATAGACTATTAGCCAGACTCATCCAGAGAAAAAGGGAGAAGAATCAAAGTGACAAAATTAGACATGAAAATGGAGAAATCACAACAGACAACACAGAAATACAAAGTCTCATAAGAGACTACTATCAGCAACTATATGCCAATAAAATGGACAACTTGGACGAAATGGATGAATTCTTAGAAAAGTATAACCTTCAAAAACTGAACAGGAAGAAATAGTAAATCTTAACAGACCCATCACAAGCACAGAAATTGAAACTGTAATTAAGTCTTCCAACAAACAAAAGTCCAGGACCAGATGGCTTCACAGGTGAATTCCACCAAAAATTTAGAGAATAGCTAACACTTATCCTACTCAACTCTGATGCTGGGAGGGACTCAGGGCAGGAGGAGAAGGGGATGACAGAGGATGAGATGGCTGGACCAACTCGATGGATGTGAGTTTGAGTGAACTCAGGGAGTTGGAGATGGACAGAAAGGCCTGGCGTGCTGCAATTCAGGGGATCGCAGAGTCGGACACGAATGAGCGACTGAACTGAACTGATCCTACTCAAACTCTCTCAGGAAATTGCAGAGGAAGGTAAACTTCCAAACACATTCTATGAGGCCACCATCACTCTAATGCCAAAACCAGACAAAGATGCCACAAAAAAAAGAAAACTACAGGCCAATATCACTGATGAAAATAAAGGCAAAAATCCTTAACAAAATTCTAGCAAACAGAATCCAACAACATATGGAAAAGATCATACATCATGATCAAGCAGACTTTGTCCCAGGGATGCAAGGATTCTTCAATATTTGCAAATCAATCAATGTGATACATCACATTAACAAATTGAAAGATTAAAAACCATATGATTATCTCAATAGATGCAGAGAAAGCCTTTGACAAAATTTAACATCCATTATGATAAAAACTCTCCAGAAAGCAGGCATAAAAGGAACATACCTCAACATAATAAAAGTCATATATGATAAATGCACAGCAAACATTATCCTCAATGGGGAAAAACTGAAAGCATTTCCCCTAAAGTCAGAAACAAGACAAGGGTGCCCACTTTCACTACTACTATTTAACATAGTTTTGAAAGTTTTAGCCACAGGAATCAGAGAAGAAAAAGAAATAAAAAGAATCCAGATTGGAAAAGAAGAAGTAAAACACTCACTGTTTGCAGATGACATGATCCTCTACATAGAAAACCTGAAAGACACTACCAGAAAATTACTAGAGCTAATCAATGAATATAGTAAAGTTTCAGGATATAAAATCAACACACAGAAATCCCTTGCATTCCTATACACTAACAATGAGAAAATAGAAAGAAAAATTAAGGAAACAATTCCTTTCACCATCGCAATGAAAAGAATAAAATACTTAGGAATAAATCTACCTAAATAAACAAAAGTCCTATACATAGAAAACTATAAAACACTGATGAAAGAAATCAAAGAGGACACAAATAGACGGAGAAATATACCATGTTCATGGATCGGAAGAATCAATATAGTGAAAATGAGTATACTACCCAAAGCAATCTATAGATTCAATGCAATCCCTATCAAGCTGCCAATGGTATTTTTCACAGAACTAGAACAAATAATTTCACAGTTTATATGGAAATAAAAAACCTCAAACAGCCAAAGCAATTTTGAGAAAGAAGAATGGAACTGGAGGAATCAACCTGCCTGACTTCAGACTATACTACAAAGCTACAGTCATCAAGACAGTATGGCACTAGCACAAAGACAGAAATATAGATCAATGGAACAAAATAGAAAGCCCAGACATAAATCTATGCACCTATGGACACCTTATCTTTGACAAAGGAGGCAATACAATGGAGAAAAGACAATCTCTTTAACAAGTGGTGCTGGGAAAACTGGTCAACCACTTATAAAAGAATGAAACTAGAACACTTTCTAACACCATACATACAAATAAACTCAAAATGGATTAAAGATCTAAATATAAGACCAGAAAGTATAAAACTCCCAGAGGAAAACATAGGCAAAACACTCTCTGACATAAATCACAGCAGGATCCTCTATGACCCACTTCCCAGAGGAATGGAAATAAAAGCAAAAATAAACAAATGAGGCCTGCTGCTAAGTCACTTCAGTCATGTCTGACTCTGTGCGACCCCATAGATGGCAGCCCACCAGGCTCCCCTGTCCCTGGGATTCTCCAGGCAAGAACACTGGAGTGGGTTGCCATTTCCTTCTCCAAAAATGAGGCCTGATTAAACTTATAAGCTTTTGCACAATGAAGGAAACTATAAGCAAGGTGAAAAGACAGCCTTCAGAATGGGAGAAAATAATACCAAATGAAACAACTGACAAAGAATTAATCTCAAAAACATACAAGCAACTCCTGAAGCTCAATTCCAGAAAAATAAGTGACCCAATCAAAAAATGGGCCAAAGAACTAAACAGACATTTCTCCAAAGAAGACATACAGATGGCTAATAAACACATGGACATCACTCATTATCAGAGAAATGCAAATCAAAACCACAATGAGGTACCATCTCTCACCAGTCAGAATGGCTGCTATCAAAAAGTCTACAAACAGTAAATGCTGGAGAGTTTGTGGAGAAAAGAGAACCCTTTTACACTCTTGGTGGGAATGCAAACTAGTGCAGCCACTATGGAGAACAGTGTGGCAATTCCTTAAAAAACTGGAAATAGAACTTCCATATGACCCAGCATTGCCACTGCTGGGCATACTCACAGAGAAAACCAGAAGTGAAAGAAATGCATGTACCCCAATGTTCATAGCAGCACTGTTTACAATAGCTAGGACATGGAAACAACCTAGATGTCCATGAGCAAACAAATGGATAAGAAAGCTGTGGTACATATACACAATGGAGTATTACTCAGCCATTAAAAAGAATACATTTGAATCAGTTCTAATGAGGTGGATGAAAGTGGAGCCTATTATACAGAATGAAGTAAGTCAGAAAGAAAAATACCAATACAGTATATTAATGCATATATATGGAATTTAGAAAGATGGTAACAATGACCTTATATGCGAGACAGCAAAACAGACACAGATGTAAAGAACAGACTTTTAGACTCTGGGGGAGAAGGTGAGGGTGAGATGATTTGAGAGAATAGCACTGAAGCATGTATTTTACCATATGTGAAATAGATCGCCAGTCCAGGTTAGATGCATGAGACAGGGTGCTCAGGGTTGGTGCCCTGGGATGACCCTGAGGGATGGGATGGGGAGGGAGCTGGTGGGGGGGTGTTCAGGATGGGTGACACAGGTACACCCGTGGCTGATTCATGTCAGTGTATGGCAAAACCACTACAATATTGTAAAGTAATTAGCCTCCAATTAAAATAAATTAATTAATTAAAAGGAAAATTCACTATCAAAAACCAAAAACTCCAAATAAAAATCAGTGAAAGACCTGAATAGATATTTTTCTAAAGAAGACATACAAACGGATAACAAGACCATGAAAAGATATGCAACACTGCTCATCATCAAAAATGCCAATCAGGGACTTCCTTGGTGATTCAGAGGTTAGAATCCGCCTGCCAAAGCAGGAGACAGAGGTTTATCCCTGGTTTGAAAAGATCTCACATGCCACAGGGCAACAAAGCCCACGGGCCACAACTACTGAGCCTGTGCTCAAGATCCTGCAACCCACTACTACTGAAGCCCTCGTGCCCCAGAACCCCTGCTAGGCAGCATTAGAAACCATCACAATGAGAAGCCTGTGCACTGCAACAAAGAGTAATCCCTGCTCCTCAAAAGTAGAGAAAAGCCACTGCAGCAACGAAGACCCAGCTCAACCAAAAACAAATAGAAGTGAAACAAAAAATGTAAATCAAAACGATGAGGTATCACCTCATACCTGTCAAAATGGCTAGCATCAAGAAAACTGACAAACAGAAATGTCAGCCAGTTTGTACAGAAAAGAAAACCCTTTTACATTGTTAACACGAATGTAAATTAGTGCAGCCGCTAAGGAAAACAGTATGGAAGTTTCTCAGAAACACTCAGATTGAACTAGTATATGATCCAGCAATTCCACACCTGACTATACATTTAAAAGAAACAACAATAATTCAAAAGTGACATGCAGGACTCTCCTGGGGGTCTAGTGGTTAAGACTTGGTGCTGCCACTGCAGAAGGGGCATGGGTTTGATTTCTGGTCAGGGAAATACATGAAATGTGGTGTGTGTGGGGGGGGGGGGAAGTAACATGCACTGCAATGTTCAAAGGAGCATTTTAAAAATACAATAACCATGATGACCTTTGTGGTGGGGGGGGGGAATGAGGTACAATGAAGATTATTATTTCAATGTCCTTACAGCATTAGATAAAATGACACTGAATGTCATTTTTTACTTTTTATTCCACTTTTAAAATTTTTACTAGAGTATAGTTGATTTACAAGTATATGCAGGTCAAAAAACCTGTATGCAGGTCAAGAAGTAACAGTTAAAACTGGACATGGAACATCTGACTGGTCCAAATTGGGAAAGGAGTACATCAAGGCTGTATGTTTTCACGCTGATTATTTAACTTTTATGCAGAGTACTTCATGCAAAATGATGGGCTGGATGAAGCTGGAATCAAGATTGCCAGGAGAAATATCAATAACCTAAGATATGCAGATGACATCATCCTTATGGCAGAAACCAAAGAGGAACTGAAGAGTCTCTTAATGTAGATGAAAGAGGATAGTGAAAAAACTGGCTTAAAACTCAACATTCAAAAAGCGAAGATCATGGCAGCCAGTCCCATCACTTCGTGGTAAATAGAAAAGGAAACAATGAAAACAGTGACAGATTTTATTTTCTTGGGCTCCAAAATCACTGCGGACGTGACTGCAGCCATTCAATGAAAAGACACTTTCTCCATGGAAGAAAGGCTATGACTAACCTAGACAGCATATTAAAAGCAATGACTTTGCCAACAAAGGTCTGTATAGTCAAAGCTATGGTTTTTCAAGTAGTCATGTATGGATGTGAGAGTTGGACCATAAAGAAGGCTGAGCATGAAAGAATTGATGCTTTTGAACTGTGGTGTTGGAGAAGACTCTTGAGAGTCCCTTGGACTGCAAAGAGATCAAACCAGTCAACCCTAAAGGAATCAGTCCTGAGTATTCATTGGAAGGACTGATGCTGAAGCTCCAGTAATTTGACCACCTCATGCGAAGGGCCAACTCATTAGAAAAGACCCTCAAGCTGGGGAAGATTGAAGGCAGGAGGAGGACAGGATGACAGAGGATGAGATGGTTGGATGGCATCACCGACTTTAGCCTGGCATGCTGCAGTCCATGGGGCCACAAAGAGTAGAACATGACTGAGTGGCTGAACAATAACAAGTTGATTTACAATGTTGTGTTAGTTTCAGGTTA